>NC_087230.1:7947450-8263299 GCF_034640455.1 Diachasmimorpha longicaudata
GTGCCTTAACAGCCTCGTCGTGAGTTGCCTCGCGAAGATCTTCACCGTTGACAGCGAGAATTGCATCACCAACGTAAAGTTGTTCAGTAGCATCGGCTGCCATGCCCTTGAAAATCTTGGATATGAGGATGGGCATTTTATTTTCCTTTCCACCTTTTATCGATATACCCAATCCATTATTATCACTTTTCACTACTCTCACAATGCGCTTTTGATTAGCCACTGAATCTGGTACATCGGGATCATTGAGACTGTCGATGTTGTTGTTGTTAATATTACCATTGAGGGGACCACCATTTCCAGTTAGTATATTCTCACAACTCTCATCCAAAGATATACTGAGATAGTCATCCTCAAGGGATACGAAGACACGATACCATTGACCGCGTACTTGAGTCTCAAGTACACCCGCACGTCCGGATGTTGATGAGGAAGCGGCTGTTGACGATGACGATGAGGATAATGTTGGTGCTGATGTTAAACTTGACATACCACTTGTATTTATCTGTCCAACCTGCATTATACCAGGTTGGCCACTTCCGCTCAGCTCAACCATTTCTATTTCCTCGCAGGCTGCCCGCTGAAAAATATATGGAGAATATTTTTTAGTATAAATTATACAGAACGAATACAATTTTTTTTTTCCACGACACAAACACAGCGATTCTTCTCTCTAATCTAACGTTTGATACTGAGAAAATTTGACGAAGTTTTGAAAATGTTGGAGGCTTTTAAGAAAGTATTTTTTATGATGGCTCACGGTGGATACGGTGATGTAAAAAAAATTATAGAATTTTTTCATCGAGACAACTAATAAATAAAAGGAATGACAATTGCTTTCCTTATTGCGCTTCGGGCTCGAGTTTCGTGATACATTCACGGAGACTTGTGTACCGATGAAAATCGATAGGCAACACGAGCCAGCTAATGTCTTTTCCATGTGATTGTTATGCAATTTCGCTATGGAGAGGAAACTGTGCATTCGGGGAGAAATTCAATCTCTGACAACTTGCATCGTATATCAGCATCGTCGGACTAGAAATTCACTTTGCAAATATTTCAATAGCAAGAAAAAATCATAAAATTCCCTGAAAATCAGTGAATCGCCTAATTAATTATTATTATGCAATGAATGAATATTTTCGACAACAATGGCCTTCATATAAATCCTGGATGAAAGGATGATGAAGGATGAAAATTATCCGACTTCCATAATTTTGAAATTAATTCGTGAGTAAAGTATATTGGATGATAATCCGGACATGATTATCGGAGATGTAATGCACAATAGGCTTTGTCGATATGAATGAGAATAAAAAAGTGAGTTATGTTTTCTGTTAACTATCCACAGGATATTTGGATTTCAACTCTGTAAACAAAATTGACATGCCCTCAGTGCGTTGATCGGTCAGAGGTAACACAAAACAGTGGAAAATTGCCCAAGGGAGCGTGCGTCAACTGCAGAATTTTGATAGAAATATTTCGCCCGTAAGAATTGATGGGCTGAAAATGGTACACTGAACATTTAAAATTCAATCGAAAATGTCATAAATTGACAACTAAAATTAGTGGAGATAGAATTTGACTGTTGCTAACGAGTGTCACAAATTACTTGTCATGCTTCGCTATTTTTAATTTTGTAAATCTACTGAATACTCTTCATTGTTTGACAATTTTATTGAGTTCGTATATTCACACCATTCCCAGGGTGAATTTATATACACATCGAGCTATCTTTTTTTTTCACTACTCTCACTCAGTATACAGACGATTCGCTCGAGTTTGGCTAGAAGTAGAGGGACGAGATTTGCCATGCGTATCCGAGGCTGACGCCAGAGCGGAACTACCTGCTCTCGAAACATTTTTTTTTTTCCCCCCCAATTTCACGAACCGCTTCATCCCCTGATACACACTATTCCAAAAACCCTCTGCTTTTGGAGCGTACCCTCTTAATTTACCTCCGGTGCGAGAGCGTTCGTACAATTTATTTCAACTCTGGAACATTCATTCGTTTTTTTTTCTCCTACCCACTCCTACCAACAATTTTTCGGGAAAAACTGAGGGCGTTTGTTGTAAAGAGTTGGGAATGGCAAATTTTTAGGAGCACTGAATACATGAGGCTTTTAGAATGGGAAAAAGGGTTGCCAACGGGGGCCGACTGATAAATGAGTTTGGAATCTAAGGGGAAGGTTATGAATAGCTCGTTTGGACTTTTGAAGAATGATTTCAAATACTTAAACTCGATATTTTACATTTGAATTTTATGGAATGGTAACTCATAAAGAATGAGTGGATTCTCCAACTCTGCAATCGTTAAATTTACATTTTACTGGTTTAATTTGATTAAACTAAGAAAAAGATAATAACGAACTTTGAGGATTATATTATTTAGCAGGCCCACCAATTATTTGACCATCATAATGGGAACCGTCAATTTTTTTTCTTCAAATTTTTCCAATCAACCAATTCATAGCACTACGTGAAAAACGATGCGCTGTCGCTTTGCCCTCCCAGGGTGACCAATCTACAAAATTGACCGAAGTTAATTTTTACCTTTTTCTTTTACAACCAAATTTTTCCCTGTTCGACATAACTCGAACCCTGTGTTGCCTTGATATCACCAAACATACAAAAGTAACAAAATCCACGAGTGGAGAAAAGCCAATTCACCCCTGAATTTTTCCCAGAATTTTCCTCGCATATCAACGAATCATCCATAACCCCCTTAATAACAGGTCTACCGAATACAATAATTTGCACCCATTTCCATTGATTATTCCAACGAAACGTATAATATAATAAAGAAGGAGCAAAAAAGCATCCTGCAGTGGTATAGTGGCGCGTATTCGCGTGTTCCGGACGCAGGGAATGTCGTCTGAATCTCACAAAAACCAATAACCTCGGTTCTCGGGGCGTCGGGAGCGGGCTTGTTTATGACTCGAGGGAGAAAACGAATGCCGGTGTATGGGGTAATACGTGAGTTCAAAAGAGAGACGAGGTAAAAGCTAAAAGTGGGAGGGAAAAGGGGTAGAAAAGAGGCATGAGAGAGGAAGGCGAGAATAGGTAGCATGCTGGGTGCGGTAGTAAACGAAAATCCACTTGTGACCTTCATCGCCCAGTCTCACCTAAATGCAATTTGCGAATTCGTTTGCATTTTATATAGCGTCAATTTCTGTTTTCTTCTCTCACCTATTCTCTCCCCCCCCTTTTGATGCATTTGGATTGTGCATCTTTCAAGTGATGGAAGTTTCAATTTTTATTATCAAAGTTATATTTTCGAAACTTTCCCCTTCGAAACTGTCGATTCAAGCGTGAGCCGGAGATAACAGAAAATTGCAGGACATAAAAAGTAAGGTCGTTACTGGCTAATTGCAGTGATTTATTATTCAGAGAGAAAACAAGGCGAATCAGTCAACGGTATCGTTCAGTCTGTGAGGGAATGCAATTGGATGAAAACGAGAAAATTTGAAATCGTCATAAAATCTTATCGATTTGGAGATAATTTTCAGAATTTTCGCAAAATTATCAAAATAGTAGGATCCTTTCATTTCTACTTATGCATAAAGGGCAAGAAGTTACGTGCATCCACAAAGTACTAATGCATTAAGAATAAATCGAATCCGAATCATTTTAGAGCTCGGATCAACGAGATCAGACGACAACCGGTAAACCTATAAATGACACCGGATGTCATCAAGCTAATAAATCACATTGATTTAATGCACGATTCCTTCCGCCATGAATGCATCAAACGGTTATGAATTCCTCGTTTGAATTTTAGACATTGTAAGTTAATTTCAAGAATTAAGATGAAAATTCAAGGTAATTGCATCATTCATGTCGAATGGGCATTAGTTTTTCCAGAAATATCTCCTAATCCAGGAGAGACAGCACACTTGTTTGTGAAAATGTTTCAAAACTGCCATTCTGTTTAATAAAAAAAATCCTCACGATACCTGAGCTACCTCATTCTTATCCTTAGATACTTAAAAAGTCAATTCATTACTCTATATCATCACTCAACTCAATCACCATGATATTTTTAACCGTTTCTACAACCTCGCATTGACACATCTCAATTGCCTTGAAATACCCTAACGATTGGATGTCGTAACACTACTCATTAACAAGTATAATTCGACATATATCAGGCGAACGACCTTGTTATTGTTCTTCTCCGCTCTTCAAATCGATAAAAACAAATTTCCATCACTATCAAAGCCCTCCCCCCTTACCCCACCCCATCAATTCCCGTAATCACATTCGACGAAAAATCCCAAAACTCGATTATAATATGCCCTATAAATATTCCAAGGACCTTAAACTCATAATTAACGATACCCCGAGTTAATTTAATACCATCCCAACCGAAATTAGCAATTTCATTCAGCTATGCAACACCAACCATATCTTGATACACACGAAATAACTTGACGATCAAGTTGTTCCTAGAGTTATCCACAACGTGCACACACACGAGTACCGACCATTAGTCCACAGCCAACTATTTCAAAACCACACATGAACAATTCTCAGTATCAAAATTATTTCAACAATGTTAACCCACAAAGCTCCGTGAAAATATGCATCACCGGAAAAAATAAAAAAAAAAATAAAAAAAAAACACAACATTCCCACTGTCGTGAAAAAAAAAAATTTCACATGATACAACCAAACAAAATAAACAGAAACCATATCAAAGGAATAAAACGGCACGACCTACCTCATCAAAACAAAATACGTAGCGTGAAAAAAATGGAACTCAAGAGGGGACGACCTCTAAAGCGAGTCAACATTCTAAAACAGAAAAAGAATAAAAATCAAAATAAAGCATCCAAACACGTGAGAAAAATACAATAACCATCTGTTCCCTCTATTTACCGTTTTACGTGCGTGTATGGGCATATGACCTCCGGATTATTCTAGGAAGTGTGCGTTACTCAATTTGCCACTGGTCTTCTCCCTGTGGCCACAACAAGCTCTACTTCCCCTCAACGACAAACGATCCACAACAACAAGGTCTCGAAGGACAACGATTATTCCTCATATGTTATCATCGATCCACATTCCGATTAGTAACATAACCGTTCACCGGTCTGCTCCTCAGTCTGGACATGTCCCTAAACCGGGTGTCCCAGACTCTATTGGCATGCACCACAGCCTCCACTGTACCACCCCACACCACTCAACACTCCGCGAAAAAAAAACCCAGAAAACCCACGCCGTCAAATAAAAAAAAAGCACACACACACACACCTCGGCATTCACTTTCCCCTCCTGATTTCCCGCGTCCCGTTTTACAATGCAACTGTGTATATCGACATCGAAGAGGAATAAATCGACATCGATAACGGGCAGACACACTGGAACGTTGCAGATATTACGCTGCCAGCATTTTCCTTCAACGTTTTCTCGATTACTTTTTCCCTCCTCCGTCTCCGAGCGTCCCCCTTCCCGCTCAAACTGTTTACAGGAGAACACTTCGTCCGCTCGCGTCCCTTCGCGCTCCCTCTGTTTACCGGTGAGCACTTGTTTTATTTTCCCTCCCCTTCTATCGAGCCCCACTATTTCGCGAAACACGCACACGACACCCCACGCACGAAACTTATTCACTTACTCCTTCAATAAGCTGATGAACTTGGTTTTATCATACTTGAACTCAATAATTAATGAGGGAATGAAATAAAAAAATGTTAACCGGCACTCACTTTATTTTATCTGTGCGACATCTACGATCCTTTCGCGCTTGTTTTATTTTCCAGAAATGGTGGCGCGAGGCACAATTGTTAGCGTCGGTGAATTTATAATTTATCGGGGGGGTTAAAAATAAAATAATTAATTCTCTGATTATTTAAGTGCACGATTGATGAGCGGATTACGAGTAATAAGACACTGGTATGATAGTGGGTGATTTATTAAGACGCGAGCACGTAACTATTTGTATCGGACAAAAGCGTACTCTCGCTTGTAGCGTCACGTGCGTACTGAAACAAATGCCTAGCGTTGGGGCAGCCGCGGGCTCCACACTGGGGCATACGGGTGGGGGAAATTCACGGAGAAAACCGAGCGCGCCCCGACAGGCGACTGTAGCGGCTCACCGTTGAATAGCCGCGGAGCCAATATTCTGATGGTAATGGGGATTTCTACGTTGTTCAGCGGGAATCTTTATCCTGCGAGTTCCGGGAATCGATCAACTCGTTTGGGACATTTATTATTTTAGAGGGGTGACTTTCCCGGTGATCAAGGTGGCACGAGTTCACTATTGTTTAACGATTCAACATTGTTTTTAGCTGTTGCGTGAGTGACGGGAGGATTGAACGATTTTTAATTAGTGACAGGAGAAACGGGGATTCGAATGAGGGTCGGGAATATCCCAGGTATTCTGAAGTTTTGTTGTTAACCTATTTTTCATCAAAATGTGTGGAGAACGATATTTCATGCTCATGAAATATTTATTTTTACACAGGAAGAACAAAAAATTGGCGATTTATTATTTATGAAAGTTAAAAGTCCATTTCAAATGTTGTTGAATACATTTGTTGTTGAAAATTCCCTTTCTTCTTCCGACTCGCGACGTCCTTGATGGAAGTTCCTGTAAAATCGTATCTAAGGAATCACACCCTTTCCTTCACCCTAGATAGGATCGGAGAGGGTAAATGAACAGCAAGTAGGCACCACCCAAGGGGAACAGTGAAAACAATTCCTCTGACGAGTTTTATTTAATTACAGAACGTGATTGCTGGGTGTGAAACTGTTCCTCATTGTTATTTTTATCGTCTTTAAATTTCTACAGATATTGATTGCCACGATGAAATGCCCATATCCACAGTAAAATCATCAGATACCCGTGAATACCACCTGAATCACTTTAAATTTCCCTGGAATTCGATATTGAAATTGAGAGGCCGTACCAGGATATACGATGGCCACCAATAAATTCATATACGTCCTAATATCCCATATATATGTATATATATATCACTTGTAGTGCAGACTGGAAAAGCATATCCGATGAGTTGTCGCTAAAGGCAGTAAATTGGCATCTACACCAAAACCAGTGGGAATTATTCACATCGGATTTAATCGACTTCCGCTTGTATCCAATGAAAGTCAATAAGTCGATAAATATTTGTGGAGGTTGTGTGCCCTGGCCAGAGCAAAAGAATCCACTGGCCTCGGTGAATTCGATGATATATGAGGGAGAAACCTCCCACATTTTCCCTACCTCGTTTTTTTTACAGCGTGTGTGTACAGGTATACATACAGGTCGGAGAGAGTATTATTATTTTTTATTGCTTTTTATAACGATACAGTGGTAAAGATGAAGAGCCCTGCGAGTACATGGGACGTTAAATGCGAGTTTTCTTTACTCTCCTTTTTTTTCATATATTTTTTTTCCTTCCTCTGATGGAAAAAATGAAAATTGCAAAATTTTCTCTTTTGCGAGGTGAAATGTAATTTGTTGAGAATTTCTGCAACAATGTGGTGGAATATTATTTTCCCGTCAGACGATGAAAATTTCATAATAAAAATTGTCCGAAGGGGAGTGGGCAAAAATCACTTAAAAATATAATCGTCAAAATGGAGAAAAAAATAATTCTCGGGAGAGAATTCAAGAGCTTGCGTCTAATTTTCAATGAAATACCGTGGAAACTTTCTTCCCTCATTGGTGATGAAAAGAGGTGGATGGGAAAACGAAAACTGTATAGAATAGTGTTGCAGTAGAGAATAGAATAAGTTCTGCTGCCTGTCAAATCATAATTTCATTCGCGGCGGTAATAACAACCGAGCGACGTCGGGGGCCCGGAAGTCGAGGAGAATAGGCGGTTGGTGAAAAGGGTGGTGGTGGTGGAATTGAAAGAAGATGGTGGAAACGAGCGATAGAAGATCCAGGTGAGGGGAACTATGTGGTCTTCCGAGTGGAGAGGATTTATCGAAGGCGAAACGTCGATGCATTAACGCAGACGGGAAGAGGCGCGGCTCAAGAGAAGTGAACTAACGAAGGAAACGGTTCTCAACTGGTGAAGAAGCCCTTCCTGCTATTCTCTCGAGTGCCGAAATCCTCCTCTCAATTCCAGATGCACTAAAACCATCTTGAAATCAAATTAAAGTTACCTCATTACGGATAAATCAACATTTATTCAATTATCAGGATTACAAATAACATTAACCATAAATTGATGATGAAAGGAATGATGGACTGAGAGATTAGAAAAACAAACACTGAGGAGATTCAGTTATAAAATGAAAATAGAAAAAAATAATGGACGTGAGAAGCCATCCGTGAAGTTGAAGCCTTTATTAGCCCGATGCTCCCCACTACCCCTCCCCCATAGCTCCTTGTACGTGCAACGAATCAATTGAAAATCCGTAGAGACGCGCGTACCGATCAGAGAGAAAGGAAAGGCTGTAGTGAGAAAGAAAATTTTCTCTCTTGAATTGAGATAAGAAGACGAGACTTTACGGATAGGGAATACGTTGCGCCCCGAAGCCACCCATCGGTCTTACTTTCCTCACTACCACCCAACCAATCCCCATCATCCATTGGACCGTCTTGGTGTGGGGCGGTGGGATGAGGGTTTTAAAAAATTGCCAACTTAGATCCCAAGGATCAGCGGTGATAATTTCCCTGCCTCTTCTCTTGGATTTTTCAAGTTTAAAATGAATAAAAAAAAATCGATTCACAGAGATAACGTTTTTCAACGGCAACTATCGTCGACTGGTCATGCGTTAAATTAAATAAGATTTACGGAAGGGTATTTCGTGGAATTCTTTTTTCTTTCTCCGCCGGGGAAAGATTGAGAATGAATTGGAAAGTGGAAGAGGGAACGTACCTAGTGGCTAAATGCTTGAAAATAATTTAATTCAGTGAAGCTGCTGCTTTCACTGTGCGCACCCACTGCCTTTGATATTTAGACAACTGTAGACATTTCAATCGCTCGTCGATTCACGCAGATTTATCGTGACTTTGGGAGAGGGGGCAGGATGGCAGTGAGATTGAAGTAACTCTGGAGAAGTTGCCACCTGAGCAATGACAAGTCCTCGTGCCTTTGAACACAGTGATGAATTAAGAATGATTGAATTTCTCAGTTCGTAGATAATTTTTCTTTGATGCACTTCACCATCCGCAGAACAAATTCCTGCAACAGAGATTGTCTCATCTTTCCAACGTCCATCACCTCCTCGTGATTGACCTCGTCGTGGCAGTCGTCGTCGATTACACATTGATTCGTGATTAGACTGAAGGCGAAAACTTGGAGGTCACAGTGACGAGCTGTGATCACCTCGTGGACGGTTGACATGCCTGAATAGTGACAGATTTATGTACATTATTTAGCTGATGGTTATCAATATCGATGGGGAAGATAATTTATTTACTCACCAACTGCATCCACACCGACCATACTCAACATTTTAAGTTCAGCTACTGTCTCGAAATTAGGTCCTCCTAGACACGTATACACACCTCTGTGCACGATGTTGGAAATACCCATCTTGCTAGCAACTTCTGAACCAATCTCCAGGAGCTCCTTGTTGTAAGCTCTGTTCATGGGCGGAAATCTCGGTCCAAACCTGTTTACGGAACATCAGTGCGTTAAAGCTTTTGAAAGTCTCGAGATAATTTTATATTTGGAAAAAATCCCAGCACTTTTCCTGGTAATTAATTTTTTTCGATGCTTCCATTCACAATCTTCAATCGAAGTCACGTAACTTTGATATTATTTGCCAAAATGTACAGAGAAGCTGAGATAGTACTTTTCTTACTCTAGAATTGTCTCCTACCTTGGGATTGAAATTTAATGATCCACCTTATACTCCACAATAACTGAACTCAACAAAAGACAATCCGAGGAAAAAATAAAGGTAATTTCGATGACCAAGGGGACAGTTTATTGGAGTTCGGAAGGATCTCAGGTCCATTAATATCGGGGATAGTGACAAAAGAACAACAGAGCAAGAAAGAGAGAAAATCGTAACTTGTATCTCGTCGGAAGAGCTCGACGTGCAAGTGAGGGAAGTGAAAGACCAGTGGGACCAGACAGCCCTGACGAGTTTCGCAAAATAAATATGTCGATCATCCCTGTTCTTTCCTCTTCCCGAGCAAATATCTCATCAGTCCAATTGTAAAGTTCATTGGGATGAAATAAAACCGAGTTCTCATCCACCTGGAATTTTCCGATATTCGCAGGGGCTCATGAATAGAGAATTGTGAAATAGGTGGGGAAGAGGAAAACGATGAAATGGTGCAATAAACTATTTACTCTGGTGTACCTATCATCGTTGGGTCCCTGAAGTGGATTGTTGCCGGCAAATCCCATCATGTTTACGTGATCCCTCACCATCATGATGTCACCAACCTTGTATTTGGGATTGAGGCCACCAGCAGCATTTGTTGCTATAAGATGGCTCACACCCACCAGTTTCATCACTCTTACTGGCATAGCGCACTGAAATACAGGAAAAAAAAAGGAAATCAACGATGTTACGAGTATGTTCAGAAACATTATTCATGATGTTTGCTCATGGATGTCAAGGGATCTAGCTTGGTATTTATCGTTGGCCCTCTTCCCCATGCACAGAAGCAGCACAATATAAGGATAACAGGAGGGATACACAAAAATGGATAGGAGAAACTGCATGGGCATCGTCAAAGGGACAGAAAGATTAGGATAATCGCTGGTCTTACCCATCAGTGTCGTCGAAATTTATGTGAACATAATCTTGAAAAAAAATTCAAATACAATCAAATGAAGAGCACACCCACGTGCTTATCGATCAGTCCATTGTGCAAAAATTCTGTGCAAATAGCTGTGAGGGGCTCATTCCTCGAAATACGTTTTGGTTAGCTAAAAAACATCCAGCAGTGACAGTCGAAACTATTTGTCAATATCCAGATATCGAACGAGGCACATTCTGTCCACTCGTCCATTGATACCTACTGTTTATTAAGAAAATAGATTAATCAAATACCGCTTGAGGGGAATCAACGATAATCCAAATATTGTCATAAACATTATTCATGATGTTTGCTCATGACCGTCAGGGGATCTCCCTTGGTGCTTATCGTCCTCTCTACCTCATGCATGGTAGGAGTGCAATATAAGAATAACATAAGAGACGAACGAAAATGGATAAGAGGAGTCGCATGGGCACTTGAGGAGGACAGAGAGTTTGGGGGGTTTGGTACAAAAATGTGGGTTTTACCTTCCACAGTGGATAGCCCTCGTAGTAGTGGAATCTCCCCTGCATACACATCACTGGAACATCCTCGAGATATCCGAATACCAGTTGACCCACGTGACCTTTGACCGTAGACGATGGAAAATGTGGTATCTCCTCGTAGGGAAATGTCTTTATATCCGTCAGTGAATCGGCAATTGAACCTGGACACAACTCACTCTGTTCAGAAACCCCTGGTCACGAGAGAGAAAACGACATAATGACAAAATATAGGGCACGTTTTACTAAAGGGAATATTGTGAAAAGGATTATTCATTTTTTCAGAGAGATAAAAATTATCAAGAAATAAAATAAGTCCTGAGAGAGCTCAGAGATAATTTAGATCTTTTTTACGTTAAAAAAATTTATTTATCTGAAAAATTTCTTTCGATAATGACTCAACAAGTTTTACTCCATGTGTGCATGTCAATAATACCGGCGAACTATTACCCGGGTACACATTACTTTATTGGCTTCCTCGACGATATTTTCCAATGATTTAATAATTTTTCCAATATCAATGAAACTTCTTATTTGCGTAAGTTTTTATTGAATGAAAAAAGGAGGATGAGGTATGCAATATCGAGTTTATTGCATTCTGAAGCTTTCCATGATACCAATTACAGATTCAAAGTTGAATGAGAGATGGATTTTATTCGTATATATAGTGTATTAATGATTGGGTAAATAACATCGGATTCGAATATCATTATGCTGTATATATATGAGAGTAGTACATTATCTCGTTGACTTTTGTTGCAGGAAGCCGTGCCCTATTATGTATTATTGAACCAGTGCAATTGAAAATTTTGGCATTCGTTCATATTCAGGGAGACGTGGCATCACGATTGATAGCACATAATGAATGAGGAAAATCGATTCATCGGGACGTTTCGATTGACAATATTTTTTTCAACTCAGAGGAAAAAAGCTCTCTATCCACTGTGGCAATATCTGACTATCAAAAGTCTATCGAAATATGACTTCTCTACGTTCCAAGGAATAAAATTATTACCGAAGAATAAGAGCTTTGACTTCAACAGGAGATGTGAAGCCTTTCGATATGTTTCATGAAAAAAACATTCTGAATTCAAAGTTAATGGTTCTTATGGCTTATCAGTCCAATGACGTACCCATTCCAGATCCACAAATGATTCCTATCTTCGGCCTGACGCTGACACGATCCAGTAGATACTGAGCGGACTCCAGCAGCATTTCAAAACTGTAGCTGTAACAGAGAAACGTAGAAAAAACCATCAACCAAAAGGGAGACTGAAAAGTGTTCATTCACGGTAAAATCCCACCGCATTGAGCCACCCGGTGTATTCTCCATTTGTACAGCTAGTGACTACTGATTCTGACTGTTTTCGCAAAACAATTGGCTTCGATTTTATGACTGAACGATCTCGCTGAATAGCTCTTTCACCGGAAACGGGTCACATGGTTCCCATGCAATTTTGCCAAACCCATAGTTGAAATGTCAGTGGTTAGACGACACATACAGCTCCACTGCGCAATGTAAAACAATGAAAATGTATTGGTGCGTGTTTCCGTACTTGAACGAGTAACACTGTTGTGACACTGTATCCTCATATTAGTGCATACCTCTGCCCGATATGAGAAAGCTTGCATGAGGTATATTCCCTATATTATCCACCATGCAGTAGAACTCGGAGGAAACACATAAACGTGTAATGTTTCAAGTTGGTTGGTACACGTGTGAGTGTTGGAAATCGTTGGTACCCAGGAAACAAGCCAGATAGTGGCACTAGCGGAAGAAGGGCGCTCTGTGCCCCCTCGACAATATCAAGGTAAAGGAGGAGAATAGTGTAACTGTCACTCCCCTCGAGCAGTTCAATTCCACCTACAGCTTTAATCATCTCGAAAGGTTCTGTCTGAACAACTGTTTTCATTAGTACAACTTGCTCAGTCTCATTGCATTTATTACGCTCGCTGTCTCATTGAGTCATCGAAATCAATTTCAGGGAATCATTTTTGGAAATTTTTACAAAATCTCACAACAAATTTAACAAACATTCAATTTTTTTGTGTAAATAGAATAATATAATTTTATAGGAGTACTTTGTGTTAGATAAAATCCCAGGACTTCAGGCGGGTCAAGCATGTCTAGCCATTGCTTCGCTTTTACTACTTGCAGGTGTCTGTGTCTCGTCTGATCTAATCTTCCTCTTATCGAGCTGGGAGTGTAGAGAGCAGATTGACGATTCTTCTGGGAAAATCTTCATACATTTGGGCATATTTGTGTCTTCTGCTCAGCCAAGCAAACCAGGAGTTCAGAGGTCTGTTCATTGATTCACTATTACTACTTACAGCGTTCATTCTCTCGTCTGATTTCGTTAAATTCTCCCGGTAACGCAATTGCAACTCAATATTTAGAACTCTTTCTTTATCTCGAAAATTGATAGACTACATAATTTTTTAGAAAGATAAAGGAAATGGTTTTATCTACTTTTTTTCCCGAGAAACTAACCTTACACATGCATGACCATTTTTCATGAAATATTACTCTTGACACGTCAGTACATTTGCCTGTTTTACGAGGACAAAACGTCCCCAATTCATCCATTCATCAAACTGGATTCCACGAATTCACATTAACCAACATGTCAAAAGAATTTACGGGGTAATACCGAGGGGTGAATGAATAGTGGATGAAAAAAAAAAATACAACACCAAAAATTTCACCGCAAACCCCAAGAGCACTGGATGGTAATTACCCTCCACGTATCAGCATGAAAAGTCCAACGAAGCGTTCATATATTAGCGATGAAGTAAATAAGCCCATTATGTTGCGATGGAAAATGGAGTGATGCGTTGGTTAATTTTACAATAAACCATTAACCTATAATTATAATGTTGGTATCCATTGTTGGAGCCCTCTCGCTTGTTGATGTTCATGAATCACTGGCCTTTATATTGACGGAGGGGCTTTTGGTATATGATATGTAAAATCAGCTGAGGTGGGAGGGGTTGGAGTTGGTGGAGGATCGACAGAGTGGGGTGGGCTTCAGGTACAAAATTAGTTATGTAGTGCTTGGGGAAACTTTGGCCCGGTGCTACGGTGGTATAGTCTTGCTATGGCCCGAATCCTCCGACGAGAAATATTAACTCCCTTTGCAGCCCTTTGGCAAACTCCAGCCGCCATTCCCACCCCCTCAACAGCCCACCCTACCCTTGGCACCCCTAGCCCACCGACGTTTTCCTTCATCGCCTTCTATGCAGTAGTCTGCTAACACCCCCGCCAACTCAGTCAACCAAAACTGAAGCATCAACTCCTCGACTTCTCATTCATCCTGTTTGCCTCCCACCCCCTTCCATCCCCTCGGGGAAAGTTCGATTCAGTTAACAATGAGTGTTTAATGGTATCAACAGTTATTTTCTAATGCACTTATATAGAAAGTGAAGGTAATTAGTATTGGATTTTACAGCCGGAATTTATTCTCTAATGAGGTTTGTGTTAACTGAATTATCTCAAAGTCCAGAGAAATTCCGGGTCGCTTCCCTTTCTTGGCATTAAAAAATTGTCTTTATCCTTTGGATTTTCTCCCGTAATCAATCTGGATAAATAATAATATTCAATTGAACTAGAAATCGCCAAATATTTAATTCATTGATTAAGCTATTACGCAAACCCCACTTATTTCCTAATGCACGTAAACTGTATCAATAACTCAGAACATAATTAATATTGTATATAACCATTGCGATAATCTGTATCGCCAATTATTATATTTACGCGTCAGTGAATTTATGTTATTGCGATTGTGCGGTTCTCCGTGAATTTTCCGATAATCATTCGTTGACTGGAAATTCAAAGTTTTTATGGTATGAAGCTAACAAACCCTTTCTGTATCCCACGGTAAATAATTATTCCTCTGGGTCATAGAAAGAGGGTTATTGCACTGGAACAATCGAAATGACGTAAACAATAATAATTTTCATATTCCAATGAAAATTTCGAGAGTTCATTGTGGCGTAATGGCATTGTCGTTTGTCAACCATCCTCGGCATGTTGCTGAATTGCCCCGAATTAACGGTACACGAATGTTACGTTATCACGGTCAGACACTTGTGTTATCGGTGGAAGACGTCAAGCGTTGGGGGACAGTTTCTTAAGTCGAATGATGTAATTCATCCACCGAATTGTTTGCTGGATCATTATCTCGAATGTTGCGTTGGTGCTGTTTCACTCGATGATAGTTTAAAATTGCACAATATGTGTCATGTATGAAGTCCTTCCATCATTTAATGAATTGCTTATTCTATGGCTCAGGAAATATGGAGGCCAAATAATTTTTTCATATCATTCACTCTGACATTTGAAATACACTTTACATAATTAATGTTCCATCAAGGTCCCCAATTTGCCTGCACTCAACAATGTTAGTTCAGCATAAAACCCCCAAATTAAAATGAGAAAATTTCTTACATTTTTTTGGGTAACTTTTTAAATGAAATTAAAAATACTTTTAATTTAATCTCGCCCTAATGGAATCCCCTCCTACAAGTTGAATACTGATTGGAGTGGACATTTTAACGGTTGCAAGTTGAGAATCCAAGAAATTTGTGCAGATAAATAATATTTCCTTACGTGGAAAATAAACCTTGAAGACTCTATTTACAATCACTAGGAACTACGGGAGGAAAATAAATTGATTGCGTCATTTATTCTAAAATTCACGATAAATGTCGAATCCTCAGCATTTCCGTTAAAAATACCAATCATTCTTCCTTCATAACCCCTGATGGTGCATTACTAATTTTGTTTACTCGGCACGCGTGTCGCGAAAATGTAAAAATTACGAAATTTAATATGTCCTTTACTTTTCTCGTTTTATCGATTTAATTTCAAAGCGACGGGGACAAATTCCACTGTACCTGCTACGGGTAAGCGTGGATGTAACATAACATTGTAACACACTCGTGGCATTCTATTACACTCCCTCGTGCATAATGCAGTTAAAAAAAGTTCTTTTCCTCCTCCTGCACGCCATGAAACTTGTATCTCACGGGTTGTATACCTAGTTTCACCTACATCAACTTGACGTTCTGTCCACTCCCCCTACCCCCTATCACCCCTTGAAAATGTATGTATCCGCTTTTGATGTGAGAATAAAACTTTTTGAATTTCATGGACGGAAAAATGATAAAACAGAAAGATGTGCGATTGTAACATCCATTAAGGCTTTCTCACCGAGTGCCCAATTTTGTTCTTCAGTCACCTAGACGTTCTCACATGGCGATCGATAAAGCAGTCCCTGCTATGTGCAACTATTTACATGGGGAGAAAAGTTGAGGGAAATTTATCTGGAAAATCTCGGCAAAGTTAAATGTCCAGGGGGTAATCGTGCAGTGCTATGTACACGCAAAAGATTTTCTGGAAACGTTTATGTGTTAGGGATCATTCACGGGAAATAATTTGCATATTTGGAAAAACTTTGGGGATGTTTTTAAGATTTACTGAAATTTCAGAGGAATATAAAATATTATTGGTCACTAGTTATTTTATTTATCGAGCGCAAGGCTATAAAATTCACGCGTATGAGAGATTATTTATTAAACACTAGTAATTATCACGATGAAGACAAATAAATGTAAATTCTGACAGTTTTCCCCGTCATAGCTTATTTAAGTCCTCCCATTCACACGCTCATTTCGAAAGAAATATTAGACGAAGGGTGTGTTTATCTTGACTTGACTAGCGTAGGATTATCTGACTTAAAAATGTCCCCTTTTAGTTCGTTCGTAAATCCGCGAAACGCATTAATTGTTAAGGAAAAGTGAGATATGCGCCGGATATATTCTTTTCAACGCCACCCGAATATCCCATAAATCTGATCCACGTGTAATACCCATATCTATCATTCGCACATGAATGAGCTGACATACATAGTGGAAGCGAGACACGTTGGGCTCCTTTCAAATTAACGCCTCTGCTGCTGGAAAAATGATCATGACATTTTTCAAACAGAGCTGTCTAAGTACCACGACAACACCTTTGTCGACGTATTATCATTATTCTAACTGAACCCAATCTCAATTTTAAAATCTATACCCTTTTAGTTCTCACCCAAACTGAAGACAGAGAAATGTTAAATCCCCTTCAGCCTATCATACAAAACTATTAGACCTATTGACATCCACTCTGAACTTTCGTAATATCTAATATAATTTCCTATTAAACTTTCAGGAATGCGAGCTATACAAGATAAAAAACGATTATCAATACAGTGTTTTCTGAATCATCATATGATTGTATGTCTGCACTAACCTCGGATTACTACTCAAGTTTCATCGCGATTCAATCCTGACTTATCATAGGGAATTCAACACCGAGTATCAACAACCATCGAATCCACATTTTCCATAAACCAAAAATAAACCACAAAAGACGAGTGTTTTCAACTTACGCAGAGTGGCTGGCATGTTTCACCGCAGTATGCAAAAACTCGTTCTCATTGGGCCTCGTAAGTGGCCCATTGGATCCATGTCCATTGGTTCTCTCGAAAGGCATCTCAACAGGAGCCGTAAGTCTTCAGCTATGCAATAATCCACCACAAAATGTCACTTCTAAATTAATTTCCTGGCTGTCCTGTCGTTGTCAATGAGAAATATTTTTTAAATTCAATGTTCCAGGCAATCGAGTAACTCAACAACTGTGTACTGCGATCAGAAGGGCCAATGTTAACAATACTCTCTGGCTGATCACTGAAGAATGCCCGGTATCCGTTATGGATAGCCGTTTTATAAGCTGAAGTCAAAGCCTCAAGTTCAATGAAGAAAATAAAAGTGTAAAGTTGTTATTGACCAATGGTGTGTACAGTTTGTAAAGACCAATGACCAATCGTCGACTCCTCGATGTACACTGCAAACCAGAGGACTGACAAGGGGCCAGCGTTAATGATAACCCATTGCGTTTAAAATGCTCCAATTGCCTCTCGAGGCCGCTTCACGCAGGGAGCCTGCATGACAGGCTAATCTTTTTTTTTCCCCTTAGTCTTCTTGTCCTCCCCTCCCTCTCATTTGCTCCCTTCTACCTCGTCAGTGTCATTTACGGGCCTCCTTCCCCCGGTCGATGTACTTACGGTGAGAAAGCTATGCGTTAATCTTCACTGGACCGTTTTAAATGAGAGAGGATAATTACGCAAGAATACTGATACGTCTCATTAACGGGGCGTGCTAAGCAGATTGGTTTTCGTTGAGTTTTTCGATTGATGGACAATGTTTACGATCGGAAGCAAATAGAGAATGTAAAAATAGTGCACTTTAAATGGCTTCGGTCGGACGCAATAAGTTCCATGGACCATTGCATGAGGAAGGCCACGAGAAGGTCATGGAATAGGATTTACCGGTAAAAAAAAAATCATAAAATTCCAGACATCACGGAAAACTCGATGAGGAAACGTGGGATGTTGAAACATTACAATACCTCAATTGATAAATTCGCTTGGAATTATTTAGTTCCACATTAGAAAAAACTTGAGTTCAAATGTTTTATCTCTGTCTTCAGGAAATACAGCTGAATTGCTGAGGTAATTTGTCCCCCTGATTTTTAATGAAAGCACCAGGTAACCAGTCTAATAAAGTTCCCTTTCCCACTTCGCTACTGGTTTAGTATCTAGAATGATTTATTCATCATTACGCAACGCTCATTAATATATTTTGCACACTTATGACGTAGTCATGCACGCACTATGAAATGAAAACACCCGAGGAGATTAACTTGAATTATGCCATTACTTATCCTCATTAAACGATAAATCCCCTACAACATATTGCAACACCCCTTAAAATTCCACCATTTATGAATTTCATCGTAGCAAATTATTCATAGATCCGAGACGATAGTAACTATTCCATTGTAATGTAATTGAAATTTGAGTGTTGAATTTATGTTCGATTTGATTGATAAATAGCCAGTACCAGGAGATTGTTCCGAATAATCCAACGACGATCGAAAGTTCAAGGCCAGATAAGCCGTTTGATTTCCGCTGAGTGTCACGTTTTGGTGGCTCTACGCGCCCAACACAGTACCAGAGAATGCACTGATAGCACACGGTATTTCCTATTAACCCAAAATCCAACCGGACGTACGTAAAACATTTTTCCACCCGAAGATATTTTCATGGTGACTGGACATTTCCATTTGACTATGATGAACGATAAAATTCGGTTCACAATAACATTTTTAACGCATGTAAAAGCGTCTTAAAAAGTCAACGAATGCATAGGGCCCACAAAAAATTCATTATCTCATAGTATCATAATTTAATATACGTGTAATTATTCACATTGAAAGTTGACGACTCCATCAAAACCGATAGATGTAGTTTTAATGTGATTTCACAGAATGCACCCCATTACATCCCTCACCCAACTTTCTCCACTATCACCTTTACATCGACAACGAGGGCTCCATAAATCACGGAGTTTCATCACTTAATGTGTCTCAACCCAACGGGTATAACATGATTATTATCAATATCGTGGATAAATGATCATCTCGTAGTTTGACATAAAGGGATCTTGTTTGCATCGATGGTACATAGAAATCTGATTGTACTGTATTTATTTACAAGCCATTTGTTATGCACCTGAATAGTGGCTTTGCCGTTCAACCCATGGGCTCAGTGTTTATCATGCACGCAAGAGCCTTCAATAACATTCCTACATCACTTCAGGGGGTAGTGGACACTTCGATCTGCTGGGGTTCTAGTTTATCATCTGACCCCACTGTGTCACACCATCGGAGATAAACAGTCATAAATGTGCATTCTAGAAATGTCTTGCAGTCTCATTATTGCCCAGCGAAATTCTGTTCACATTATTTTAATCGCGAGTCGGTGTATAACAAATCTTATTGCATTGGTGTGATTGATGTAAGTGAGGCATGTTGGGAAATAATTCACGTATTGTTGGCTCAGGGTATCTGGGATACATTGTTTTGCTAAGTTCCGAGTGGAATCCTATCTACTGAGTCTAATCGGATTCTTCTAAATTTATCACTTTATTTACGTCATGATGGATTACTCAACTATTGCAGCATTCAGACTTTTTACTATTGAATTTTATGATGAAATCAAGCCAGGGATATGCCCGATTAATTTCGAATTAAGTTCTCTGGGGAAATTCAAGTCCTTTAAATCCCTCCATTTTCTTCCATCTCCATTATACACATCAAATTAATTTTTCACTTTACCACGATTTTAATATAATAGTTGCTCTGGAAAACGGAAAAGGCGACAGCGTTTCTACAGCAATTTTTAATTATTCAGCTTGTAATTGGGGGGAATAAGCGAATGAACACGGTAAAAACGAAAATTAAATTTCATGGACAGTTAACTGTTCATCCTATAGCCTAATCCCACACTGGGATTTAGCACTTAACACATCAAATTCAAATCGTCTCGATTCAAAAATCATTTCAGTCCAATACAGATTCATAACGGAAGACATTTTAAAGAACAAAAAAATAAACAACGTAACTGATAAAGAGAACGATCAATAGGAGCTAGGGCAGCACTTGAAACCAGTCGAGTCACCTCCAGATGGTGCATGTATTGTCTTTGCTGGCTGTGACAATGGTGTCACCATTGTACGAGAAAGCACAACTGAAAACGTCGTCGGTATGTCCAGCCAGTGTCTGCAAACATCGTCCGGACTCGGTTGACCATAGACGCGCGGTTCTGTCCAAGGATGAGGTCAGCAATTGATGACCATTTGGACTGAAACAAACTATTTTCAAAGTCAATTCAATTAAAGTTAAAGGTAACTTGGATGGAGTAATTCCATTATCGGTTTTTTGAAATTAATGAGCTGTTACTTTTTGATACTTCCTCGTGGTGGCCTTCGAGTACAGCAATCTCTTTAAATTCACCAGTAATGTCCCACAGCCGGGCGGTTGCATCGCTGCTAGCAGTGGCCAGTCTTGACCCTCGGTTATCAAGCGCCACATCCAAAACTTCGTCCTCATGGCCCGTTACGGTGGCGAGACATGTGTTCATTCTGGCATCCCAAATTCTGGCAGTATTGTCTAAAGACGATGATGCTATTATCGAGCAGTCGAAGCTGAATATGCAGTTTGATATTTTAGCATCGTGACCGATTAAAGCACTCGTGCGTCTGGAAGAAAGCATAACATCGATTTAAGAACAAAAAGCTTCTCGGATAATTCCCACGGAGATAATTACGTGTAAGTCCTAGTGTCCCAAATACCAATACTCCCATCGAACGACCCAGTTATTATTTGATTGCCATCGTCATTATATTGGAGCGCTATAACTTCACCTCTATGGCCCTTCAACGTACCCAACTGCTGACCTGCAGGAGACAGAAATTCCTCAGCATATTGACTGCTCCCAGTGATATAGATATTGAGAGAATGAAAAATCTGAAATACCGGATTCTGTATGAAAAATTTTTCCACTTCCATCCATGGATCCAGTGGCAACTCTGTTGTGGTTAATCGGTGAGAATCTCACCACAACTACCTCGGCATCGTGGCCCCAAAGTGTTACAAGACAATTGCCAGTTCGTGAGCACCAGACACTCGCTGTTTTGTCGAATGATCCAGTCACGATTTTATCACTGTCATCGATTCAAGAAAAATTGATTTTTTTTTGCCAGATATGGTTAAAGTACTTCGTTGTTACAATTTTTTTTTTCAACGCTCATCGAGCAACTCACGAAGTCGGGTTGTTGAAGGACACGGCATAGACTACGTTTTTGTGGCCTTGGAGAGTAAGAAGCTCCTTTCCACTGTCAATGTCCCAAACTTTACAAGTTCGGTCATAGCTGCCCGTCAGGCATCTATCAACAATATATGATAATGAAAAGAAAAATAATCTTTGGGATTAATTGATAGCTTGATTTCAATAGTTCTACTGATCTTTACAGTCAGGAATCATATTTCAGACTCCAGTGAATTATATTCCGTAATCCAGAATATTTTATTCTCCATTCCGGAGATATCCCCATGGGTTTTGCTCCAGGCTATGCTAAATGAACAATACCCCAGACAACGAGCGACTTCAAGAACACAATAGTCCCCACAACTACATCTACATCCATCTGATCATCCTACCCTCCACAAATCATTCATGCGAATATTTAATAATTGATGCACAACATGAGAACTACCTTTTACCTAATTTATCAAAGCCAATGTTAGTCAGCGGTAGAAGATGAGTCTGCAGTGTCTTATATTTGTAATAACGCTTTACACTCGTGTCGCATACTTTACTCTGAAGCCTCTGCAGTGTCTCCTCCAGCTGATCCATCACACTCTCCGTTATAACCGGCTCAGCATCCTTTATACTCCGTGCCAAAGCTTTAATATCCGTTCTACGGTTTGAAACAAAAAGGGGCAGAAGCCATAGCCCCCCACGTAACAGAATAAAGTTTGACAATTTATCCAAAGTTTACAAATAAATTTAGCAACGCATTGTATTTTGTTGTTTATTACTTTGCGGTTAGATCCAAAAGGTCAATCATCTTAGTTTTAATATCACCACCCTGTGTGTACTCGAGTGCAATACCTGAAGAACAATGAGAGACTTTAAATTGTTCATTAGGGAAATAAAATGGAACAATAAAATGACACTTTGGTTTATTGAGTTTGAAAAGTCACTCATTCGAAGGGGTGGCTGGAGGGTGGCTGGGAAATTACATTCACCGAGTGAACGTTCAATGGAGATTAAATCTAATAAAAAACATTAATGATGCAGAAAGGAGTTTTAAAACTGATCGAATTCTTCGAGTTGTAGAACTGAAAGAACTCCTTACCTGGTGGAAAGTAACGCAGTAAAAACTTCAGTAGCCTCATTACCGATTCTTATCACGATGGAACAAAAAATATATATACACCGCGAGGAAGAAAAAAAAGAGAATAGAAAAGCTGTAGCAGGTGCGTTTAGAGCTTTTAAATTGATTGCACGTTTTTATGCACAAAATTACAATTTAGCGGCGCCCTGTGTTAATGAATAATTTAACGTAAATAACAACTTTTATTGCGAGCCGCTTTGGGAACTACAAGTTTTATTGCACAATTCTGGCAGCGCCGAGGGGAACTGGTGACCAGGGCCCCTGACATTCCTAGGCTGATGCCGGAGTTAAAACGATACGTTACTAGGACCACTGTTTGTTCGATCAAACAGACCTTGGTGGGACATTCAATAACGCTTTTTCATCCCTCGTTCAGGGGAGTATACTGCGCCCTACGGGCTGTCCTTCAGCTCACGGCGAATCCTTTGAGGGCGCAATA
This sequence comes from Diachasmimorpha longicaudata, assembly GCF_034640455.1. Taxonomy (NCBI): domain Eukaryota; kingdom Metazoa; phylum Arthropoda; class Insecta; order Hymenoptera; family Braconidae; genus Diachasmimorpha; species Diachasmimorpha longicaudata. The sequence goes on from NC_087230.1 coordinate 7,970,954, forward strand.
CTAACAGTGACAGCAGTCACACAACTAGAAGTTTTGATTTTATGTCACTGAGTACTGGTACTAGCTATTTTTTAATTCCAGCCATGAGGGTCGTGATTGGGGGAGCTCGACGGAATAAACGTCAAAACCCTTGGTTAACACAATTTTTCGACTGAACATCGGTACGGACTTTGAATATTATCACGTAACATAAAAATCAAATGGATAATGTGCAAAACTTTCGATCTGGAGATGATAATTTTCCATCTTTCCGAAATTACTGTGACCTCGATATTTAATTATTTTAGGCAATTAAGAAACAAATCAATCATACAATTTTTCACGCGTTTAGTAATGACATCAGAATTCAAAATTGTTGGAAAAACATTTGGTTCTCATATTCGGAAATTGGAATTCAAATTCAATGTCCTTTCTTTCTGATCGATAAGGAAGGCCTGACATTATAAGTACCACTGACAATGTAGAAACTGATGTTATTCCAGCGGTGAAAGTACTGCGAAGGGAATCGCCAGGTGGCGGCACGAACGCTTTTTTGAATATTACGATTTCATAATCTGCTCGTTCAGGTCCGAAAAATAATTCAGTCGTAGCGAATCTGGTTCGAAACCAGAAAATTAATAAAAATAATTCGTTAAAAATTTCGGGGTGGACTGCAGATTAATTTACGTCCTAGTCAAAGGGGTATCTACCGCTCCGGTTGATGGTAACAAAATGTCATCCCGATGCACACCAGTCAGAGCCATTGAACAGCGACTGTACTAATCATTTGTCAGCTGTTCAACGTTCAAAAGCTTGAGCGATCACAGCAACCAGTGAAATAAAGCTGTCGTCATAGCAACAGCTTTATTGTTTGAATTTTCCGTTGATCAAGTTCCCAGTATAACTACACAGTGTTTATTGATTTATTTTCTACTTTGTAGTGTCAATTTTTGTAGTGGAAAATCATAGAAATGTCTGGAGACGTTGGAGAGCGTTTGATTTTTGAGGCTGAGTGGTTTGATGGGGTGGCAGGATTCACTAAGCGATTCTATCTCTATTATTATCCAGCTGATAATACTATAGAACTAGTGAGTGAGAATCATCAATTTTTACCATAGGCTTTATCACTTTTATTACATAATTTTTTGCTGGCACAAAAACGTCTCGAATATTTATTTTATCCACATAATTATCGTACACTGAAATCATTCCTCGTCGATCATAATTAATTGATTCGCAGTTTGACATAAGGAGTAGAAAGACCTTCCTCAGGAGGACAAAATGCGAGGCCGTTGGTCTCAAAGATTTATACGTCGGAAATGTTGTGACAATATTTTCGAGGCCAATGAAAATTACTGATGTGGCTGATTGTTTCACCAAGAGCAAATTAGGAGTCACCATACAAAAGTGAGAAATACAGACACAATAGCACGCTTGATTGATTGTGAAATTCGTAATTCAGAAATAAATTCATGAAGGAAGTACTTACACTTCTTATGACTAAAAAATTACCTAATTTTATTAAGCAGCCAATGACAATAACAATTCAGTTGTGTTGATCAATATTCCACAAAATATCAAGTTTCTTTTTCCACATGTGCCTCTACATCAATTATGTCGAATTATTAAATATAATGGGAACTAACTTTATGACAAATTTACAGGACATTTGGAATTCTGAAGCCAGATGTGATCAATAAAATGGGAGAGATATTAAATACCATCACAGCCCATGATCTTCACATTGCTAATATAAAGATGGTTAAACTCTCAGAGCACGATGTGGAACGGCTGTATGCAGGTGATGATAATCTGGGGTGAGTGTCTGTACGACAAGTAATGGCAATTATTGAGCTTTCCATTTAATTGTCAAGTAAAAAAAAACTTTAAAACTTGGGAAAGACAAGTTAAGTATTCATATTCAATGAAATTCTATCCAGCTCCATCAAATTGTATTTAACATCCGGTCCGGTAGTTTTACTGGCGTTATTAGGAAATAACGCAGTTACACGCTGGAGAGAATTAATTGGTCCTGCAGATAGTATCAAAGCAAGAGGAGAAGCGTCAAATTCCCTGAGAGCTCTCTACGGTAAAGACGCTATTTCCAATGGATTTCATGGCTCCTCAAGCCCGGAAACAGCTGAAAAGGTACGATCCATAATGAAAACTCCGCCAAGTAATCCACGAGTTGTTTCGCAACTCTTAAATTTCTAATTAATTTAATCCCAGGAATTGGAGATGTTCTTTACCAGTGTCAAATCAGAAAAGAGTCCTTTGAAAAACACAGCAACAATGCATAACTGTACATGCTGTATTATTAAACCCCACGCAGTGCAGGGACGACTGACCGGTGAGTCATGATTAGTACTTACAATCATCATTTCAATCAGTAAATACTATTTGAGACTGCAAAGTAGCAGAGTCATTCGATTGCCACTCATTTGTATGCGCAGGGAATATTGTGTGCGATATACAGAAGGCTGGCTTCACAATATCAGCGATTCAGAGGTTTCACGTTGATCCCATTAATGCTGAAGAATTTTTGGAGATTTACAAAGGGGTGTTGAGTGATCATGGCGTAAGACCCTCTCAACATTAATATTTTTAACTTTATTCTCTGTATTTTCTATGAATCAATATTTATTTTAATTATGCGGATATTTGTATATAATTTTATTTGGTTAGATCATTCCTGCAATAATCCAATTCAATTCAGTTCTGCTCCTGTGTAAACACATGTTTATTGATTTTCGTACAGGCCATGGTGGCTGAACTCCAATCAGGTCCGTGTATAGCAATGGAGATAACTCACAAAGATGAGAGTGTGAATGTTCCGGTCGATTTTAGAAAACTCTGTGGACCAATGGACCCGGTGAGTTTTGCTGGACTTTGTCCCTCAAGGTTAAAGTAGCTCTACCGTTCCAAAAAAAATGAAGCATATTAATAGATGCAACCACTTTTTAGAATACGACCGCTTTGTCCATCGTATTTCAACAAAATTCGTTGCCATTGATCCCAATTCATTACTGATAGAGTTCCTTAAATTTCTTTCCCCCATTGATCCGAAAATTATTCCAGAACATTGGAAAACAAGTACGACCGAATACTCTCCGTGCGAAATATGGAAAAACAAAGGTGCAGAATGCCGTCCACTGCTCTGACCTACCTGACGATGGACTCCTCGAGGTAATAACTCTAAAAATATACTTAGGAAAAACAATCATTAGTAAACTACACTGCTGTTACTGATTACTCTCCAGGTGGAATATTTTTTCAAAATTCTCGATGATGGAAACAGCTGAAAAATGTGTCAACGAATTAAATGTGTGGTGTGCCCATAAAATTATTGCTGATACTGCACATCAGTGTTGACTTACTCAGAAGCCAATAAAAAAACAGGAATTTATAAACACGTCTTAAGGAAACAATACGTTCATGGATATGGAGTAGTTGTAACTGATTTATTAAACATGTGTGTTCTTACTATCGCAAATTGGTCATTTCTTTGGAATTTAAGAGCCAAGTGTTATTGATAAGGTTTGAGCACAATTCCCAGGCATTGATAAACCTGCTCTCTGAAGTGAAATGAAAACTGCAAAAGACGAATCAACACAAATGTTCATTTATTTGTTAAATAAAGGAAAGTAGACGTATTTTTACTGAAAAGTTCCTGGAATTTTCTAAATCAATCCCTCACGCTTAGAAATTCAAAAATTTTTCTGCTCTGCTCTCTTCTCTTCTATATTTGATACTGCATTTCTTCTGATACCTGGCGAACGGGTTTCAAGGGTAGAACATAATATTATTGTCCTCGATAAATTGCCTGATGAATCTCCGAATCATCAGCAGCCCCAGGAAGAGTAAAAAATATACATTATATTATTGAGAATAATAAACTGAGGACTCGGATCTCATTGGTCTGTTAGGAAATGGCTTTTCATATTCGCCAGCTTGAACAGACCGGTAAGTGGCAGTTGAGCGCTTGACATCGACCGGTGCAGACCCACTCTAGTGTTATCTTCATTGTTTAAGTAATAAAAATTCATGTAGAAGGACTGTGCATTTTTATAGAACAGGTTTTGAACGTTTCTTCGGGTTTTCGTTTGTGAAAGTCACCTGAGGATGTTGCATGTGTATTAGGATTTATCATCGGACCGTTCTCATTGGTTTTTTTAGAGTAGAACTTCTATTTCGAAGTTATTACTCAATTCTGTGGATGAAACGTTGACGCAAGCTACGTCTAATGATTATGGTAAGAGGAATGCTTCTTTCTTTTTTCAACTTTCTACAGATTCGAGTGACTGACGTTCACGATCGTCAAAAAATCTAGGGAAATTACTGTCCATTACTACAATTTTTTAATTTACTTTTTCAATTAATGCTTCAACGTAAACTAGAATTCTGTAGAATTTGTTCATTATGACGTCAGTAAGAGAAGAAAGGAACAACAAAAAATGGGTACATTGACGGCTACTAAATAATAAGTTATAAAATCATGTCTCAATAATCAGCAGCAAAAAAGGATTTTTTGTTGAAGAACCATAAAACCGTTTGCCGATATAAACGAAGACTTTATTTGTCAAAGCTATCGAAGGAGAAAAGTTAGTGTTACGAAACATGTCCTCATTTCCTTTTCCCTGGATGAATAAAAAATTCGCTGCACTCGAGTGACTTTATCCCTCATTACTTTCTGCAAGAAGCTCCGTGTTAAACAGTTCAACTCCTTTCTCCTTAAGAAAATAACTATTCATCATGTTTTTAATTAAACCATCTCCTTTTAATCCCTCGTCGACATCGAGTTTAAAGATATTGACATTTTAAAAGTCTGTTGCAATTATCCGAAAACTGAGGCACCAGTGAAAACAATTCAGCCGAGTGGCTTGAATGTGGGTGTAAGCAATAACATAATTCGTCAGTTCCTTTCAACAACGATGAACTTGACACGATTTTGTCATCATTATTATTCGACTCTGATACTCAATTACACACTTGAGTCGTTTTGGATCCTTCAATGGAGTATCTAAGATCAAGAAGCAACTGACAATAAACTCATCCATAGAATGACATTTACAATAAATCCATAGTTGGAAAATTAGCAATTAAAAATAACTCTGGGATAACCAGTCAATTTTATTGTATTGACGGTGCATAGTCACTTCAAGTTCCTCACAAGAGGATTCAAGAGTGTAAGAATGAATCGGGGACACCTCCAGAAGACCATCGAATATGACCGAGTTACCGGATTGTCCAGGATTATTCTCGAGGGCATCGAACTGCCTTCATTGACTCCATTAAATCAGGCAATCCCGTTTACTCCTTGTATGGCGCTGAATAATCAATCTAGTCAGGCAATAGTAATCCTCAAATATTCCGTGGTATTAAATTCTTTATTTTACGACGGAGAACACATGCGGAGGTTTTGCACAGCCGATTTGACGATCGGGGTTTGTGGGAAGACACGAGTGTTGCGAGTTTAAACGGGTTGCTCGGTAATCGAATAAAATGGATAATCGGCCGTGGTTGACTCCTCCATATAGCTGGGACGATATCCTCTCGAAAACTCGTGCCCAGAGAAAATTACATTAGTGATGTCAGTCATGGAGGGACGAGGATATTTTTACCTCTGTTTTTCCCGTGAAAATGCCATTTTTTCGGGCTTCAAAAGACTTCGTTCATTTCGTTTTCACGAGGAGTAAACGGAGGTGAATTGAATATAAAAATTCTAGCACGTGTACTAACAAAAGCACAATCCCCTCGTTGTGAAAAAACCCAATTTCCGTAGTTTTTTTAACGACTGACTTATATGAAAAAACTTGAAATTCCACTCAAGTCATTCTAATAAATTACTGTTGCGTCATTTAATCTCGAAAATTATTTGAAAAATTCGAGTTGTCACGGAAATTTCCACCTTCATTAAAGACAAAACACCTGGATTTCCCGAATGTCAAAGATAAATCTGAAATTCTATACATCATAAATCCAATTTAAAGTCAGAAATCCATGTGGCTTATTCTCACATTTTTAATCCTCATTACAAGAATAAAAAATGATTGCTCCAGACTTACCACTCCAGGCTGTCTCAAATTACTCGCTCACATTACCTGTATCCTCACAAACCCCATATCACATGAGATCTCCTAATGAGGGCAATTGAGATATGAAAATTAGCATTGAATAAACCCCGAGAAAAGCTCAATGATTATAAAATACCATCGATTCCACCTGATTGTACACCCACTGAATCATGCAATTACATTTTAATTCGGCGCACGTGTTCGCACTGTCGGGGCTTTGACAGCCAATGGCAATTATTGTAAATACCCTAGTCACCTTGTAATGTAAAGCCAAAACGTTTGGACTTCCGTTAGAAGAGTCTCACACGGCCGTGAACGTTCATTCTAATACTTTTTTTCCATCTCTTAATGCACGAAAATGCAACTCACTCATCATTGTTACGTGCGAGGAAATTTTAATCTGAGGAGCTATTACGAGTGAATTGTGATGAGTCGAGGCAATTAACCGAGGAATTTAAAACTATTTACAGCCCATAATTACAATCATTTTTCGAAAATTGGAGCGATTGCTCAAAGTTAATGAGAATCCAGAAAATTATTACAATTTTTTCGGTGATTATTCATGTGCGGGCTTCACCGCTCGTTACATGGACATTAGTGAATGGAAAAAAGCGATCATTTTGGAGCTTTTGAAAAAGGAAGAGTCCAATTGCACTCGAGCTGCAAGAGTTGCGATGCTCCTCCTTTGTATTTACACATGAGGAATTTCTTACATAACAACACTCGATACAATGCCCGGAATTCCATTGCTGGACTAATCACTGTTAGGACAGTGGAGGGCAGTGAATGCTATTGTACTTTGAGGCTTGACAGATGGCTGGACAGCCGATTTTTCACTTTAGTGATTTTAGTGAAGTACTTGAATAATGATGTCGTCAAAAATATAGAAAAGATCACCTTTGACACAGTATTTTTAATTTTTGGCATGTCACTCTCACCTCAATCTACCGAACCTTCGAACGCTGGAATTATGATTCCGGCGACCATTAGATCAAAATGTATAATTACTCAGTCACGCTTCGGATTTTTTTCCTCCAATGATAATGTATGGAGCCTACAGTATAATTTAACTGTGCTAGCCGCAAAAGATGTATTTCCTGGTTGTTTTGTTTCTATTTCTATGACAAATACTCACCGGATATAAACAGTGCTTGACCGTGGACTGAACACCGGGTTATTACATAAAAGTGACATCTACAGCTGTGTGTCATTGTCAAGGCCAGTAGGTTCTTCCGCAGTTTTCTATTGGTCTCCCTAACCCACCAGAGTCTGTCCATCAAAGAAATAAAATTGACGGGTCAACGTCATGATTAATTCCAAATGTTCTCTCCCCATTTCCCCTTCGAATTAAAATACCAGTTAATTATTCGATAATTTATTTTTTCCGCAGGATTAAAGAACAGACATTTGCCATGTGTCATGCCTAGGACTTGAGAGAGTTTTTTGGCGGTGCAAAAAACTGCTGACAATCGTGACAGTTGAGAGGGGAGTAAACTCCTAAGATGCTGCTCCTCAAAAGTTTCTTCCGTAGGATCACCAAGGATTTCCGGATCAAGGAGCTATGGTCCCTCAAACTTATTTTCTTCGTTCAAGCATCGAGTGAGTTCAACACCCACTAACAATCGATATTCTCTAAACTATCGCTCAATTCAATTCGGAAACAGAGACCTACGATTTTTTCCCTCCCTGTACCGATGTATTATCTCAATAATTAGTTTGATTTCCAGCGCTATTCGTCCTCTACCCGTATTTGACCATTCACATGAGGGAATTGGGAATAAATGTCGAAGAGACGGCGATAATGAGTGCCGTAACTCCATTTGTAGCGATCGTGATGCCGCCGATAGCAGGACTAATAGCCGATCGAATAGGAAACTTCAAAGTAAATGAAATAATTCAACAGCGTTATATTTAAAATTCTGACGATGGGGTAAATTAACAGAGTAATATTCTCTTCTAGATTCTTCTTTCTCTCTTTTCATCCCTCGGTGGTGCCAGTGCACTGCTCCTTTTGCTTGTTCCTATCGGCAGGGCTTCGGTCAAATACCCGGAGCAAGTAGTAATGGATTTGGGGTGCTCAGACGATAATGGAGATCTGCTGTTTACGATGAACCAAATGAGGTATTCCTGCGAGGATCATCGGGAATCTGATATCACAATGAAAATCCAAAGTTGTGGGTGAGTGAATCTGCGATGATTTCGCATGATAACTCCTGCTTCTGTGGTAATCGTTATGCGTCTCCATCTTGGCGATGGAATGCCGCATAATTAGGAAGTAACACGAGGTAGTTGAAATATTGTTGTATTATTCAGGTATCTTTGTCACGTGGATCTGCTGGAGGATAACGATTTGCAGATGATGCTGTCGTCGAAAACTTATAGCGTCAAACGTTTTAATCCGTCGAGAAATCACACAGACATTTTTGTCTATCAAAGGCCCAATGCTGATCTTGCTCACGTGCGAATTACTTTACGTTTTTCTGCTTTTTAGAGTTCCATAATTTCCCGTGAATTAAAAAATATATATCGTTGCTTATGACACAGTCTCTTATTTTGTGTAGAATCCTAATCAACAAAGTCTCATTATCTTTCTTAAATGCAGGCGTTTGATGATCATGACTACACAAAAGAGCACCGACTGCTGCGAAACAATGAGCACTTTAAAACATGCATCCGTCAATTATCTAGAAGTGAATTTTTCTTTCCAACTCGTCAACTCCACAAGTTCACCTGTTCTGAAACAACCAGAGCAATGGATTTTTATAATTCAACGACGAGAGCCGAAGGAACTGGGGAGACGTCGTTCAATCAAACTCGGTGCGAGTTCAATGAAATTTTCTCGCAAGTGTGTTAATAAACCAATCAGTTCCCATCTCCCTCGCATGCCCCATCGATTCAACGGGTAATTAATTTTTTAGACTGCAGAACAGAAAGAGGAGTTTCTGACGTTTAAATCCAGGATAAAATTACTGAATACATCGAGCACAGATGAGACCGAGAAGCGAAGGAGATATTTAGGAGAAGCCATGACACTAACGAGAGATAACTTCAGTCCCGTAAAATGTGGAAATCCTGATGAGAGAAGTCGTGTGTCCGTCACAGTCCCTCTCGTTAATTGGACGTCAAATGCAGCTCCTTACAAATCTCTCGACATCCAGAAATGCAGTGAAAGGTGCATCGTCACTGCTCCCAGGGAGAAACTGTGCTTGAACATGAACACTGTGATAGAGTACAATACTTCATTGACATTTTGGCTGTACCTAGCAATAAGAGTATTCATGGGTAAAAATTTAATTTCAATAGAATTCCTCAGAGAGAGCTCTAGATTTTTCCATTGAACTGTTTCTTTCATTCCATGAATGACTACAACGGCCATTATTCACAGGAATAATCAGTGGAACAGCATTCGCAATGTTCGAAGGGGCTGTGATAGCAATAGTGCGAGAACAGAAGGCAGACTACGGCCTCCAGAGGATATACGGAAGCATCGGAGGAATGATATCCTCTCCCCTATCAGGCCTATTAATCGATTATGCAAGTCAGGGTAAAGAGTACACAGACTTCAGGTGAGATATCATACTTCTCGTCTAATCTCACCTGGCAATCAAAACTCACGGAATAATATCTCATTCCAGACCTGCATTCTATTTATACTCAGCCCTGAAGATATTATCAGGGGGACTCATGCTGATGATAAATCTTGAATTTAAATCACCATCTCCTAATGTCGTGCGACATGTCATCACTGTACTTAAAAATGTGGAAATAATTGCACTTCTCGTGGCTGTATTTATTCTGGGTCAGTATATATTGTCCATTTTTTCCGCTTTGTTTTTATATTTTTTACATGGGCCTGACAAGCCGAGACGGATTATAGGTTCATCTGAATCATTATCGTACCGATTTGATATTCAAAATGAATCCTAAATCATTAATAGTCTATCCTCGTTGATGGCACCTTAATACAAAAGTATGACGCAAACGGAAGTGTAGTTGGACGAGCGGAAATCATCAATTCGGTGCAAGAATTACGATATAACCATTGAATAGTTGATATTGATAGCCCCAACCGGGATGCAAAAATTATACCGTAGATCCAAACAGAAGTCAAAGCGTTTTTCAATCAAACGAAAAAACATGAATAGCCTCCTGATAAATAAAATTTTTCCCATCATTCTGGAAGAAAAACCATTGTGTAATTGTATTGCAACTCCCAGTGAATTTCCAGGAATTTAAACACTAGAAATAACTGTCCGGGAATTATTGTTGATCAGACATTGATTAATAGACTATTCTTACATTTTAACTCTTTCACATTGCTCGCAGTCGATCTCGTTTTATTGATAAAGTATCGATAGACCAGGGAGAAGAGCAATTAAAAACCTTCGATTTAACCGTCTCCATCGTATTTTTTTCAGGCATCGCATGGGGCTACCTGGAGTCCTTCCTCTTCTGGCTGATTCAGGACCTAGGAGGTTCAAGGTCACTGATGGGTATCACCATAACAGTCGGTGGAATAGCTGGGATTCCACTTCTTGTACTGTCCGGACCGATAATCAATAAGATTGGCCATGCCAACGTACTCTTCATCGGTTTTGTGTTTAATTCCATCAGACTACTGGGTACGGCAATTTATCTTCCATCTCATTGATATTCATCATCCACTAGTTTATCTCGTTATAAAAAAATTAAGAATTCCCCTTGCATAATTTTACAATACTTGCACAATGAAATTGAACGTGAATAAATAAATCTTCAGTATATATTTTTTACACAATGGCTGATGTTACCGTTAGCGACCAATGGTATCTACTTGATCTTCAATTCGTATTTTCCACGCACAGGCTATTCACTGATTTACAATCCCTGGCTCTGCCTCATCTTCGAGGCTATGGAATCCGTGACGTCCTCGCTCGCCTTCACAGCCGCCATAACATACGCTGCTAAACTCTCCACCACAGCTACCGACACGTCTATTCAAGGTCTGCTAGGCGGTCTTTATTACGGAGTTGGTGAGCTTAATTCTCTAATTTATTACCCACCAATGAGCATCACCCTCCTGGTAACGTTGACGTTGATATTTAATGTTGCACAGTCCACCAAATACAGACTATTGTATTTGCCGGAAGGGTACCGTGAGTTTTAAATGTCCCGGACTATTAAAGCAACATTGTACGTCTAGAAAATAATCTCTTCTTAACGAGGATAATTTAATTGTTCCAATCCTTTTGTCTCTCGTTGAACAGGCAAAGGAGCTGGCAGCTTGATAGGTGGTTATCTGATGACAGGATTTGGCACTCGCCCCACGTACCAAATATTTGCCGTTGTCTGTCTCATCACGGGGTTAATCTACTTCTTCTTCAATCTACTTTACTTGAAAAAACGGCCTCAAGTGGAGGGAAACGACATTGTCAAGAAAAAACCAAAGGACCAACCGGTGACAGATGTCATCGATGCAAATGATAAAAATGAGGCTAAGAGAATTGAAGCTATGGAGGGAATGGAGAACATGGCATTCAACAATGAATTCTCAATGGGGAATTTAAATCAGACGCCGAGTGCTAAAACACTGGAAACAGCTAATAATGCCAGGAATCTCGATAGTATAGAGAGAATGCCGGAAGAGAATAAATTGAGAGCAAGAACTGTGAATTCAGTGGATGGTAATCGTAAAGTAGGAGTGACGAATGCGGGATTCGAGGGAGAGACGAATGGTCAGGCTGATGTTCCTGATGAAAAAGAAGTACGCAAGGAGAACCAGTAAATGAGGGGTTGTTAGTCTATGTAAACGTGCTCATTCGTCACTCTTCGCTCACTAGAATCACTCCAGACAGTTAATGGTGGCTCAGAGGACTGTACCATGTCATGCATTTTGTTTTCACAGTAAAAATGACGTCTGTCATTTCGAGAAAATTTTTAAGATGGAACGGTTTTCCATCAATTTTATGTCCTCATACTCCACAGGTTGATGATGTCAATGGAGTGAGTGGGTGATTGATACATGCGCTGTGTGGATTTGTCAGTTACCTTAGGGAGTATAGATCATTCCATTATTTCTCGTATTTTAAGACGCAGGGAGAAATTTCCATTCACGAATAAATATTTCATTGTATATAAAAATGTGTGAACCATTTGAAATAATGAAACATTGTGAATTGCACTATTTTTAGGAGCTACCTGTGCATGACTCGTAATGTTTTTAAGTGAGACACAGGGAATATGAAATTCATGTTTACATTCTTTATGTTACCACTCATCTGTGTTATCTTATGGATACGACGTAGAATTGTAAATTTCCTAATGTAATGTAAATACTGTTAAATTTAGGACAGTTATAGGTTTCGGTTATAATAAATGAATTGTTATGGAGTACCCCTTGTTCTATTCTGCCTCCGAGTACATTCTCGTTTCGAGGATTATGGTGGCCGTATCTCACGAAGAGTCCGGTAACGGTGTAGAGCAGTTTACAAACTGAATTAGTGGTTTTTTATGGGTAATCATTATGATCATTTAGCGTCTTCGGGGAGGCGGCAAAGGTATTGTCTGTATTTCCAGACATTCGTTGCTGTTATTTATGGACTCCGGGTTTTCAAGGGGTAATTATCAGACACCACAAATTATTCCGATCGTTCTCACCGGGCTCCCAAATTTTCTATCACATTGGACTTGAATTAAATGGAAAAATTAAAAATTCGGGAAATTGGAGTGGTCAAGTAAGTGCCAGCAAACCCAAAGGGGAATACAGTTACGAGTCTATATATCTCACCCAAGTATCGTTGACGTACCACTCATCCATGACGAGCAATGATGATGATGTACTGGCGGCTGTTACCTCTTCACGTATCAGTGCTTCTCGCCATCCTCACGCCAATAAACACAACGGGAATACCTGAGATTGCCTCGTACGCACAGGTATCTAGAAGTGGTGTGAAAAATTCAAATTCACCGATAACCAGGTACTTATCTCCCTCAAAGTTTATCGCCAAAATCTTGAATAATTTATTCTTAATTCAGCAGTGGTAGAGTTCAAAGTGAAGGGCGAAGTTATCAAATATCTCCGGTTTACGTGCCCTCGAAGAGCCAGAAACTTCGAAATGGTGAAGCACAAGATTTCACACCGAGTCAACAGTAAAGATATTTTTAAAATTATTATTAATGGTCTTTGTACGTTTTGGGGTTTGGCCTGATTGATTTGTTTGACTGAAAGGTACTCAACGCTTGATAAAGATGTGCTGACTAATTTGGACTCGAGGAAGATGGAGAAACAAGCGCAGGACAGGTTTCATCCACCAGCGCCCTTTGAACACAGTGTGGCGCACTCAAATAAAGTGAAGTATCAGGAAGCCGATGGTCCACCGGACTCTCCCGATTTTTCGGACCCTCCAGAAGCTGCGCCGGGAGCGTCATCAGGGGGTTATGCCACTTTGCCGAAGGACGCCTTTTCGGACAGCTTTGACTACCCGCCATCATCGAAACCGAAGGACTCATTGCCATCAATCACGATCGATGACTATTCACCGGGTGATTATCATTCAAAGGTAAAGGGTAGTGGATTCTGACGGGAAAAATTTTGACACAAAGAGAAATTTCCTCAGGAAATCTCATCGGTGTAGTGGAATTCTTCCACAGCTGTCCCTTTGCTCCTCTTCCTCATGCGAGTATCGAAAAATCTGTTAAAAATTCTCCTGTAAATTCTCCAGAATTAAATGACGTACAATCACTCTTCCAATGAGTTTCCCGATGACTGTATTATTTCCGATAAAATCTTCAATTATTCCAGCCATCGGACTCATACCAGCCATCGCCAGTCTCGTATTCAGCTCAACAGGTGCCCAGTTACCTAGAAAGATATCCAGATAAGCCCGATTACCCCGGACCTGAATCATCCTTCGATGACGCATCTTACTCGCACGATCATGATCATTACCCCCATGACATCATCTATGATCACCCACCGGATCATTATCACCACGATTTCACCACAACAACCACTGAGGAACCAGAAATGAACGATCAGAGATTGAATAAACGTCCTTATTCGTATTACTACATTGGAAAGAAACTGTGGTATTTGCCCCTTTATTTCAGTATTTATTTTATTATTTATATTGCCGCTCTGGTACTCAAGAGCATCGCGAGACATAAAATCAATTTTCCTCAACAACTGGCCGAAGCTGCTGGGGCTCATGGAAGGCACATGGGCACAGACGGCCCCGGATGGTGGGAGTTGACGCAGAGGGTGCTCGATGGAATCGAATCGTTTGCTAGTGAAGGTCTCCATAAGAATGAAAAAACTATTGAACGATGAGACTGGCCCAGAGCACTTGATGTACTTGATTAATAATTATTGTAATAAAAATGTTTCATGAAACTCGTTGGACGTCAAACTGATTTTCCTGAATAACTAGTCAATTGAAATTATTTATCCCATTCAGTTGTCGAATGACACAATTTTTCTCGTGTTGTTGAAATGGTCTGATAAAAAACGACTTGATCTCCTGCGGAATCGTTGGGCAGAGAACTCGCACGGGATTCGATTGCGATTTTATTAGATTCTTACTGGAGTTATGATAAAATTCTAAAGCCAAAATTTTATTCATCCGTACCATGTATCGATGGAATATGTAAATTACTCTTCGATGAAAAAATTGGCAATTTGTTTATTTTATACAACTTATTCTTCTGTTATTCTTTGAGCAAAAATCTTGGAGACCAATTCCCGAATTTATCGTGTGATTTTTTCTTCTGTATATTGGAATATTTAATACCCGCCATTTTATGAGACAGAAGGGTACCGTACTAAGTACTCCCATTGGTCCTTCACCCGAGCTCCGAATAAACTTGAAAAAGTTAATTAGGATGGTTATCGGGTGCTGTGAGTTTACTTAACGTTTTCTGTGTTACAGTTACAATTTGAAGTTCAGTCGAACGGTGATGATCATTCACTCATCCAGTTCACTAGAGATTACGTATAATTTCAGCACTCGTTCAGATATTTTGCAATATCCGGGAAAAATTTTGATCATTAACGTCTCGGGGTATTGGCATAACGTTTCCTAGTGCAGTCGAAGGATTTCTGAAGATGACAATTCCTCAGACGATCAGTTGACTGCCAGTTTCCAGATTCATTGGTGGGTTGACATGTTCGTCATGATGATAATCAAAAGTGAAAAGCCATTGAATAACAAATGTTTCGTGGACAATTGCCGGATATGTGTTGAGTACTAAATTTCCGAGGAAAGTAATTGTGTCTGAAAAATTGGAGGTGGATACAAGATTCTATATCTCACTGGGTATTGATGCCATCAATCAAATATGGACACTCGAATCATGATCAGTCTTCTAATCATGTTCCTCTGCAAGTGGATTAACGCAGTTGGGGCAGACGATAAAAGTCATGAGAGTGATTTGATCACAACTGAGAAGACAGCAGTTGCCACGACAGTGCAATCATTCAGGTTTGTCACAGTTTCTGATTAAGAGGAAGGGAAAAATTCCTGTGTCCGTATAATCTTACGAAGCTACTTCATGATTCTACAATATTATGACGTAGTCAATAAAGTTCCATAAAAAAATTATTACTGATAGAAGAATTCGAAATACAATATATTTTTCACCGAACGCGTTGACTTCGCCCCTGAATTTCTGATATGTGAGTACTTATTAAAAATTGACTGACTACCGTGAACAGATCATCAAGGGCGTATCGACGGGGCCATGACATCGACGATGATCACGATCACGATGGCCATGCGGATCAAGATGACGAAATGGAGGACTCGAAATCGATGGCTAAGAGCGAGTACTGGGGTGGTTACTACGATTTTTTGATTAACGAGGGGAGCTACAAGTTCTGGGCTGTATTTCAGGTCAGTAGAAACTTAAAACGACAGAGCCTATCCTCGAACACCGCGAATATATTTTTCAAATCATTGAAATTATGCAATTAAAAGGCATGAGAGTTGTGGCCATGATTTTTCGCAAATTGTTTCTCCATTTATTTAGATTCAATGTGAATTCGATTCTCGTAATATGATTTAAACTCAGATTTACGATGCGCAAATTGTCGAGAGATGATTGATCCCCCCATATGATAATTCAAATGGAGAAAGTGAATTGGTGCGGTCACTCACCACTTGAATACACTGTAACAAATCCTTAATACGTTTTGCCGACAGCTTGCCACTGCTGCACTCCTCATCTACAGTGGATTTGCTGCCCTTTATTACGCCAAGGTAAATCCATCTATCCCGGACGACTACGATGATTATTTTCTCCGTCGAAGAAGAAGACGGCGTGACACTGACAGTCCGTTATTTTTTGGTATAGACAGTGCAACATTCCAGCGAATAATGGACTCACTAGCAAGAAGAAATAATGATATAATGTATTAATTGATTAATTATTTTTCAAATAATTGACATTGAGTTATGACTTCTCGTCACGTTTATCCACCGTATTCGTCACCGACAAATCCCACAAGTATTTTAGAATTGATAATCCCTAAGAACAAATTATCCAGTATAATGATTAATAATTAAATTTAATAATGAATTGTCCCTATCACAGCATCATCTCTGTCAAATTCTATGAAAACATTGAACTTCATAATGTGTGAAAAGAAATTCTCTCTCACAATGATACAGCCATTACACTTGATTTATCGTATAATTAAATCCACCAAAAAGCGCATTGAATTATACCCTATGAAAATCTTAAGAATGTAACTCACGTTGTGATATTTTGACATATGAAACAACTAAAGATTGAATTAATCACCCGAAATTTTACGAAAGAATGCACTGATTATTCTTTGGCCAGTCCCGAGGAGGACACGGGTAAAAAACGTAAGGAATAAATAAATAAGAAATGACAACAACGCCATGGCGCAGGGTGCAAAACCCCCTTCTGTGCAGTACGGAGTACCCTTCGGGGTGCACTTTCGGGGGCCTTCGATCGTTGTGGGCCTGTTGAATATTCCTCGGATTAAAACGTAATAAAAGTCTCGCGAAAAAATGTTGACCGATAAATCAAGGTACGATACGCGTCCCCTTCCTCCCTCCTTCCTCATCCCTTTTGCCCTCACTCCCTCTCACTCACTCTTTTTCGCCTCTGCCCTATAGTCGTTTGGCGCAATCCAATGCTTGGAGGCAAATTTTCTTGTCGAAGAGAGATCGCAGGAGGAACGTAACGATTGAGGGAGGGGAGGGATGTGCCTCCAGCAGCACCAGGACAGCGGCATCGGACCAGCGCCTCCTCAACACATTCCTCCCTCGCTTACTCCCCTTTTCTGCACGGGCGTAGTCACTGGTAGGGTCTCTGCTCTTAATTCTACCGTCGGCTAATCTCCTATCGCCCATCTGCCCGCATAACACGCCGACGTCAGGTCCGAATCAAAGGTCTAAATGTCATTCGATAAGGGCCACTGCGATAAATATGGGGGTTGAGGTGGAACAAAATCGATTTGCCTGTGGGAGCTTTCAGAATATTTTCTTCGGTAGAAAAATCTCTCAAAAGGGTTAGTAGAGCTTTCCAAATCAATGATCAATCAGCAGTGTCATGAGACATGTCAAAAAATAGCGATCACGCACTTGCACCCCTATTTATTAATCGATATATTGCGCCGTGGAATTTTTCGGATGAAGCATTACTCGCATTATTGATTGAATAAATAGATAGTTGCGAGGACTCATTAAATTTGATCATTACGGTTATACCGGTGATTAGCATATGTCCAGCGTCAAGATCAACGGGGATTGATACATACTTAATGAAACTGAATTTACATGGGAGTAAAGAGGAAATTTTCGGTCGATCGACCCCGTTCCGAATTGTCAGGCGCTAGTTATCGGACAATCTTCGACCCTACGCCCCTGCGAAAAATCGCAGGGGGGCGAGAGGGGATTCGACGGGGGGAGAGGGGGCTGGAGAAAGAAGGACATTCCCCCACGTACGCATTTTGCTGCGCCTGGTCGTTGGAGTTACTGTGTTCTCAATGCCGGCATCACTCGTTGGCTCGTCTTCCTCACACAAGCGGCTCCCGTAGGCCACAATACTCCATCTCCAGCGATTTAAAAAATTTCAAGATAAATTTTAAGCAGAAGTATACTGGGGGTGGGGGTAAGTAGAGCCTTGTGTGAGCTTCGTCAAACCTGATTCTGGGGATGCCGTTGGCTTCACTTAGTGCTTTGTACCCTGTTTTTGTGACGGTGTATGAAGTACTTTCGTAAAAACAGTTATTTGAGAGTTGAGGTATTTTAGTGATCGGTAATGGAACTTTTTGATGTTATTTTTTTATGCAGCCGTTGGGGGAAGGTAGGGATTTGAGTGATATTAGATGACTTTGCATTAATGACTAGAGAAAACTGACGCTCAGATTTTTTTTTGATCAGAAAAAGCGAAATTTTACGATTTCCATCACAGGAAATTTCAAGTTCAATAGAAAGTAAATGATAACTCTGAATTGCAGCTCGATCATTTCGCAAAAATTAGCAAAATAAGGGTAGTGAGAGGAAGATGCACTGAGGGGTAAAATCATCCCCTGTAGTCCCTCAATCGTTAGCTCCGGAGTGTCGCCTGTTCGGTGCAATTTCAATCACTACAATAATCAGTTTGCAGCCCTTTAAATACTCCTCCCCCTCCCCTCCAAACTTGTCATCAACTTTCCACAGTTGAATACAAAGACTCACGAACCAGTGGATGAAACAAAGAGGAACGGGAATGACGGCACCTAAATAACAAACGAAAAGAATACCAGTGAAGAGGAGATCGCCGGTTGGCTTGTGCGTCCTGACGACGAGAGCAAAAGTGGTTGGCCATTATGATGGGAAAAACCATGGAATGCAACATGGAATTCGCGTCAGTCGCGTTCTCCTGGTGAGCATCACCACCACCAGCGGTCGGCAAAAGGCTTAGAACCTTGGGAGGCTGAATAAAGCGGGAACGTGAAACGGGACAACGAGAGCAAACGTATTTCAAACGGGATAAGGCGGTGGAAGAATGATGGCTTGATAAGGGCGAGGAGGGGGTGGGAGAGGGGGGGGGTGGAGGCAGGAACGATTGGTTGAAGAAAGGGAAAGGGGACAAACTCGTCAGGAGAACTGGGAAAAAAATTATTATCACAATTTAAACAAGCTATTAACCATTTTTTCTCCAACTTCCGACGAAATCTTTGAGCTTTGTTGGACCTTCACCGAAAAATATGGGACTGCCTCCCTCCCTTCGTGAAATTTCGGCAATTTGAGGGAGCCAATACTGAAGGCACGGAGAATGCTGGTGAACAGTACAAAGACCGCCCGCATCTTCAAGATTTTTCAACGAAAGTAATTAAAATTTAATTGCCATTATTAGATATCACCCCAAATGGAGTCCTTCGACAGTTGTTAACGTAATTGGACATTTTTACAAAATCTATTTCTTGAATTTACCAAGCACATGAACTTCTCAGGGTACGTGATTTTATTTAATTGTCCCAGAATTTTTTCACGTATTGAAACTGATTTTTACTCGACTGGAGTTTAACCATTCGCTGATTCTCCTGATCTCAACGAATACGTAATGGCTCGAGGTAGGAAGGGAAGGAAAAAAATGAATTCTCCAGTGGAAACGTGGGAAAAACACACAGTGCTGAGGCAAGTGAATAATCTTATCTCAAAAAGGGCTCTCTGAAACGTTCGCTTTGTTTCCGTCTTCCTACCTAGGTACTGCGCTTATTTATCCTCTGGCCCAAGACCTGTTTACTCGTTTTACCATTATTGCACTGAAGTACTTTGTTAAGTAACAATAGCGATATTTTGTAGCTTCATTTTTTTCAACGATTTTTATCTAATTTTCGAAAATCTATTGTTCTGTGTTCCAGGAAAATACTGGGGCCTTTTAGTCTTGTTGGCATGTACATGTGAAAGCAACGGGTTTAATAATTACGAGATATTAGTCCCATTCGGCTCGATAAAATTAAATGAACAATTTTCCTTATCCCGAAGGGCTCTGCATTGGATTAATTTTCAGGCAGATGATTCAGCTTCGAAAAAATCGGAAAAAGCATTAAATTTTTGAATAAAAAAATGCCCCAGCTGTTATGAGCTGATGAAATCCCCGAAATTCAGTGAAAATCAGCCATTTCAGTCCGGAATAATTAACATCCTTACACCGCGTTGACTAAATTAACGCGGCATTTGAGTTGGGTCATAATTAACACCGAAGAAAATAGTGTTGTCACAGTTGGTAACTTGTTTACTCGCTCTTACACATTCCTCCACCGAAGTTTCATTTGTTAGTGGGTGCGAGAGTATCGCGAATGTATGGCGCTTGTGTACAGGTCCAAAGCTACCTGACCGCCTGAAACTTGTACACCTTCCATTAACACTCGGCGTGGACTTATATGCGTGTAAAACTTATTAATACACCGGCTGTGTAGTCGCCATAGGACGACAGTGATGCAAGGAATCCTGGCCTCTGCCTTAGCCGTACACTTAAACTCGTCGTCTCTCGGAATGTTTTATGATTTATCGCTCTTCTGAGAATTCATCCCAGTGATTCAATCCCACAAACGGTACAGTTTCCAGTGAGAAACAAATTGAGGGGTTTATTATTCTTGTTGGTGGGATTGTTACTCTCGGCAGTTACGATGACGAGGATTTGTTGGGTATTAATTTGAGGTCCTCGAGGTTGCTCAGGGAATTTTGCAGAGTCACCGGGTTAAGGTTTCAGTAACTGACATTACAATAGTGCAAATTAACCACAATATTTTTATTCACATCAATTTATGTTTATAATTTACTTCACATTTTTACACCGAAGAGAAATTTGCGAAAAAAAAAAATCCTCCTCCCCTTGGTATATGCGGATTTTCGAAAAATTAGTCGTCTCATAGCAAACTTCACCCCTCCACTATTTTATTTTACAGTTTTATTTTTTTCTCAATGTTATAGGAAAAAACTAAAGTACTTTATGGGCCAGCACTTATACATCGTTAACGAAGCGTCCGAGTTCAAGGACTTACATCCAAGTTCATTTCCGGGTTGTTGGTTTATGAGTTGGTAAGATGAGAATCCTCACCTCGTACGTACATCCTCGTCATCGTCTCTTGAGTAGTGACGCTCAATATTTAATGAACAATCAGACACTGGAGTCTTCGTCTGCATATTATTCGCAGCATAAACACCACATCAGGATGCATATTGGACAATCCACTGTATTATTCCATTCGAATAAAATCGAACCTTCATAATTCATCCATTTGACGTACTTAACTTCCAAATGTAAAATTTTCACGTAAATCCTCACGTAAATTTCTCTGATCATTCCCACCATTTCCATCATCCCCCACAATCGCGGGCATTTATTTCATTTGTAACGTCCCTTACTCCCTTTTTCATCTGAGATTCCCCGAGATAGGATCGGGGATCTTGCTAACAAGGGCCAGGAAGTGGTCATAAGAGCGCGGAAACTGCCGTAAACCATCAGATAACCGTCGTAAGGGCCTAATAATCGCAGGGCGTGAACCCCACGATACTAAATTCCCACAGTTCACCATCATAAAAATAATCAAGAATAATAATAATAATAATGCGTGCAGATCGAACAAAATGAATGACGATCACGACGCAGTACGGAAATCCAACGATGACTTACCGAACAATTGATTACAGAATCATTACGCTATACATTGTGATGCCACAAGGAATTTTATCCTCAGCTTACGGGCACCTCATGGCCTAGGATGTGAACGTTAATTGCCTCGTTATTCTACAAGTCCCACCGACTCCACTGAGGCCCCTCATACCCAGGGATTTACGATTTACAATGAATCAGAGTGGACGAGTTATATGGAGGGCGCGGGTGTAGGCATTGTCGTGTGGGCCTCTTCGTGTGGACTCTAACGGCCTCCAGGGAAGTACAGCAAGGTTTACTTCCCACAGCCTGGGGTATGTCTCACACTGATGCTGATGATTTCCATGGGCCAACCGTTCGATCGATGAATGATACGTGCCGGTAGGAGTTCCCGGATCCCCCAGCTCCTGCCACATAATTGTCCATCATTGTCAAGACCACGTGCATTATGTCCTGACTCTACATTAATTCGAGAAATTATTTTCCTGAGGGAGTCACCATTGTGCCTTCTCCGCTGGTTCAGAGGAATTGTTGATGGTAAATGCGTAACGGATTTTTTTCTGAGTTAATATTGTGGTAATGCGGTGGGTCACTGGGACGAGACTCCGTGTCAAAATGTCTTGGGAATAATATCTGCGACATGAATGTCCAGTTGACGAATGGCCAGGTACAATAGGGGAATTCATGGAAAATTAGTTGTTATTTTATTGTACGAACAATTGTGCACCTCGATTTTACGTGCGACTTTTTGCTGCGTTTGATGGAGAGGAGAGATTTTCGTGTATGAGATTTTTTAAGTAAATGGGAATTGTAATGTGAAATAGTTGAAAAACAGCGAAATATTTTTCTCTGAACATGTCACACTGAGCGATTATGAGAAACCGAAGACTAAAGACAATTGACTAATTTATTCTTGATATTTTAATTAATCATAAGCGTCTATCCAGCGAATGTTTACACTACTTATTTGCATTCTTCATTGCTGTCTCAGTGCGCACACTTTTACAC
The DNA here is from genome assembly GCF_034640455.1 of Diachasmimorpha longicaudata. Lineage (NCBI taxonomy): Eukaryota > Metazoa > Arthropoda > Insecta > Hymenoptera > Braconidae > Diachasmimorpha > Diachasmimorpha longicaudata. The sequence goes on from NC_087230.1 coordinate 7,993,627, forward strand.
GCATGTATATAATGAAGTTTATGGACGATCTCCAACTTCAGCTTGTGTGGTTTAAAAGTTACATACAATTAATAAAATGTCTGCATTACAACGTCTTCATGCAGGCGTTTTCAATTACCCGTGACTCATTAACTTTTTACTGTGTATCAAAATGAAAAACTATGTGTTTAAAATTTTTCATTCATTTTTCACTGGCAGCAGTAAAACAAATCACGTTAAATTCCAGTCGGATTTAATTTCTCAAAGTATCCCGAACTATGGGAGGTCTAGCTTCTCAACGGCTGACGTATTTAAAGGCCGTAGTTTTCTCGATATTAATCCCCTGGGGAATTCAAATGAAATGAACTTGAAATAAATACGTGATCGAGTTCGTGCAGTTCATTATAATTTTTTTTACCAGAGGTTAAGCGTACCCGCGAATTCCTTGATCCACATAAACCTGGCCATCGTTGAATGGAGGTAGTAAACAAGTGTAATTAAGCGTAAATTAAATTGTGAATAGAGTAATGTTGAAAAAAAAACGAGAGTCCAGTGCAGTCAGAGGATTTTATGGCGTAAGACCACTCGGTGGACTCGATCTTTCGACCTAAAAACCTTCAGGGCTTTGTCGTGCGGTCAGAGAGAGAAGCAAAGAGAGAGAGAGAGAGTCATTTGACAATGAATATAGTCAGTCGGGCGGAAATAGTCAGGTGATACTGAGGGTTAAGTGCACCCGGGGCTTTCTCATCTAATCTCCAGTATTTTTCATCTCCACTTCTAGTTTCCTGACTGTGTGCTGTGATTACGAGCGCCACATGGGACGCACTGTGTGCTGGTTCTTCAGGTATTCCTCAATGGGAATAGGAGAGCTAAACAGATATTTTGTAATCACGGGAATCCCATCACGGTCATTAACGCCACTTTACCGTTCCTTGGCCCGGGCTCGATGCGCTCGCGGAGCGATAACACTTTCCCTGATCGCTTTTCAGCGCGGAAGACCTTTTGGGGGCCGATTGAAAGGAAACTAGGTTTTCATTCTTTATCTGTTGGTTGGGGAACCGGGAAGGTACCTAATGAAAAAACGATTACCTGCCAATCAACAATTTTTATGGTCCCATGTTGAAGACTATTTTATCCAAAGTTTTGAACTTGAATGAGATATTTACAACTAGAGGCGATTTGTCACTTACAGCGTCGTTGACCCAGGCTCCGTAAAACTTTTCCGGATTTTTTTGACCGCCGAAGGCCTCGGGAGATGAATTGTAGTACCCGAAACAGTGGGTTTTTCTTCCTCAACTTTTATTGTACTAAAATCAAAGCCTTGGAATATCTCTCCAATTAAAATAAAAATAATTACGTGAGAATTCCAGGCATCACATGTTCTCGTCTCTTCAAAATTAACGACAATAAATTTTAATACTTTTATTTTCGTGGAAGCGAAGGCTACCGCTGTATATTATACAAAGTTTTAAAGTTGATTTCGATAATCAATACATCCTCCAAACTCAAGATGATTTATCAATCTATTACTTATGCGAGAATCTTCGATGTAAAGGGATAAAAAATGAAATAATGAAATGTTGGAATAAAAAAAGTTGATTTTCGAGTTTCTCAGTCTCTCAGGTAGGTCGTGGTGGAGTGACTGGATGGCTTATGTGTTCAAGAGGGGAGAACGAACGGAAAGGCGATAGAGTAGCAGAGGAAGGCATATAGTTAGGGGAGTAGCTCGGCCTTAGTAAAGAATGAAGATGAAGAATGGCGGTGAAGATCTCCAGCCGGTCGTCAGTCGGTGGTCAACCGTCTTGGGGTAGAGGCGAGGTGCGTCATACGCTCCTCCATTGCTCCACGACAATCGTACGTGCGCCTTCAAAACGCGAGATTAAATCGACCGATAATTCATCGAAATCCTGCACATCACGTCGATATTATTGAATTAATTTTTCGGCGTGATTGATCGAGGTGTTTCGATTTTTTGAACAATGTGAGGACCAAAAATTAAGGTCAATGTTCTGCGGCTGAAAGTGTCCCACGGTGACCAGAGACTCGATAATATTTCAGACGAGAATTAATTAATAACTCGTCTGAGTGGCTCCGGAGATCAACGTACTCTGTGCACTTTTATTCATTCAATCCGGTCCTCAGTTTTCCTATTTCATCAGTGAAGCATCAGCTCAGGAGGACGAGGACTTCCGGACGATCAGCTGATTGCTCTTGAAAATCGTTAAAATGCGACTGATAATTTTTTGACGGATTAAAGTCAAACAAACTCAAAAGTTAATTCATCATTCAGTGGATACAAACGTCAGTGTTTACCGTGACATTGAAGTGGATAAAACGAGAGAATGCGACAACCCCCCACACGCGTACCGCATAAATTACAACAGCAGTATTACGCATAAATCAACAAACATTATATTCCCTTGTCGATTCAATCCCTCGTACAGTTAATGTCCTTTTGTTCGGGTTAATGGTAAAACGTCGGTGAAGGATATGACGTGACTCGACGTCTGCCCCCTGAAATTGGAGTTGAGGGGTCCACAAGGAGAGGAAATCTCTCGTTCACTGTGAATATGAAATGTTTTTGTGAATTGAACCTGTAAAAGTTATTAATATTTAATTTTTAAAATGGCATCGATGTGCGGCAGCAGCAAGAGCCACCCGGCATTATCGGCCAGCAGTTACTACCGGTCTGGGCCGTATCCCTATCAGGTGAGTCAATCTCGTAGCTTTCAGAAGGGACAGGGGCCAGTACCAAGTAGACGAAATGAAAATTTTCATTCAAAATTAGGGTAGGGGGACCTCAACCGTGAGACAACATGGACCGTTGGAAAATTCCTTTTAAAATTCGGGTGGAAATTCCTTTGAATTTGTAACAATGTCTCATTAGCATAAATTTTCACGGGAGGTCGTTGATGAATTAGTCCCCGGAAACATTCCACTACACGTGCTCTGGAATGCATAGAAAATTTTAAATATATATTAAATTTTTTTGTCACTCAATATATATTTTACATAGACAATTAGCCCGATGTATTGTGGACGGACATACCATAATACATAAGTACTTTTTGCTGGCATAACTCTGGTTTTTCAGTAACTTACAGTCAATAGTGGCAAACAATAGTCCCTCTAATCACGTAAGGTGAATAAAAGGGAAATCATTAGGACGAGTGACAGGAAAAATCAGGTCGACGCATGCAGAACCGGTGAAAAACGACACCTCAAGGTGTAAACTGGCATTCATCCCTTTATTCATGTGATTCACATGGCTAGGCAATTAAAGTAAATTGCAAGAATCACTGTGAGAAACAATGGCAGGACACACCATGGAAACCTTAACCTTGACTCTCCCGCGCTAGTGGAAAGAGTACGTTGCATAACGGCCCGTAGCCACACTCCGCCGTTTCAAGTTCACGCCCGCGCGCAACCGCCCGCGGCCGATATCTTTTTCGATTTACGAGTGAAGCAGGGAATCCAGCCAGACGTTTTTATCGCATCACATTGAATTTTGTCGGCTCTTTTTTAATAATCCTTGAAATTCGCGGATAATATATGAAAAAAACTTGAATTTCACGCACTATTTATGACCCGTGTTTAACATGAACTGAAAATTCTCCAAAAATTGCCCGGAAAATTCCGAATAAAAATTCTAGCAGTCGATAAACTGGATAATTCGCCGATACCCTCCCCGTACCAGATCAAAATAATAATCGATTCATTGTAGTTACCCCAGGGGGTCAACTACTCGGGCGAAAAATTATCCAAAACGACTTCACGAACTACTCTCATCTTTTCTCATGCTCTTTTGCTCATTCAGATCGTTTGAGACGGCTCAGGAGATGTGCAATTGCTCGAGAGAAAGGCTCTCATTGTGTTTAACCCCTCTCGGTTCATCTACTCTCCTGGTACATGGACCCGTTACCAAGAGTCACCCACCTTGGGGCCGTGGCGGAGATAAAGACAGTGATTATCTTTATGCTAATCGTGTGCGGCAAATTCGGAAAGCATTCACCCTCCAAGTAACCAGAGTAAAAAGCGCGTAAAAATAAAAATTATATGTGTAATACTTATTTTCTGGATGGGTTTGCTGCCTCCAGTCTTGAATCGATTTAAACGTAAAAAGTACTTCCTTAATTTGTTATTGTCTACCCCTTCATTCCAGCCCTCTTTAGCCCACACAGAGGAAAAATTATTTTACCCGGAGAATATTCACACACCGAGGATTTTCAATCTTCTTCAACAATTATCCGATAAAAATTCCTCATTTAAATGTTTCTATCATTGATTTACTTTACGCACATTCCTGAAAACGAAACCCCAAACCAAAACTATCATTTTCCAAATGAAAATCGATACATTCTGCGCCCATTCCCATCATACCGATAATACTCCCTTCAATTCTCTTCCTCAATTTTCCAAAGCCGAAGTAAATTCCGGATTTATATTCCCCTGCATTTTATCATGGAAACGAGAATAGAATTTCCATCAAACGTGTTCAGCTGACCTAAGCCAGGGGCAGCTGTGATCGGTCTCGCCGAATGAATACGTGAGCCATGGACCACTATCGTGGTAACCCAGGTACAGTTATTTCACTGGCACACTTTGGCCCCAGAATACCAAACGAGCCAAGGTGAGCCAAGTGAGGAAAAGGACGTATTTAGTATAATACATTCGGTGCATTCTCGTCACAAAGTCAAATCACCCCGCCAATCGTCAATGCAATACTGTCATCCACAGTGACGTCGCATTTTCAAGTAGTACAACCAAAAAATCAGATATTTTATTCCCTAAAATAAAAATTTAATTTAATTATCAGAGACGTTGTGATGTAACGAAAATTGCTTACGATCATGTCGATCTCTGGGGTTACCAACGTGTCAGATGACACGTCAAAGATCATGTCCTGCCATATTTTTGTCACTCAGTCCGTAAAACGTCACCCAGGGGCTGAGTAACAAAAAATATCCTCCGATTTACGGCCGTGAAGAATTTTTCAGCTTCATGCGATTACAGAAATCGCCTGCGGCCGGTCCTGTATCCCCATATTCGCCCTCATATTCGCCCGAAAAATTCCTCACGACCTATTGTCGAAATATACAATTTTTTAGTCCCTCGTATGATCCTCGAAGGCTTCTTTGCCCTTCGCTGAGTGTACGCCTTGAGGGGGCACTATAGTTTATTGTTCATGCAAACAACCGTCGTTTTATATTTTTTATTACACTTCATCGCCGCTTCATTTGCGTTTATCTCTCGCTGTCAGATTCCCAGGTATTTTGACCCTCCCCCTCCATCAAGTTCGTTAGATCGTGCCTCTTGTGCATTTTGCAAATTAAAGATCAGGCTGCTTCATTTCTTTATGGATAATTTGAATTTAAACCGTGAGATCTAATGGGATTGTGCCCAAGAGGCCTGCACATACACCTGACGAGGCAGCGCACATTGGATCTCATCCTCTCGATGGTATGCTATCTGATCTCTGCTTCTCCCTGTGCATGCCATTGCCCAGGATATCTCCCTCCCTTCACGCCTCTCCAGGCATCGCAGTATCGAGTGCCATCCTGGCAATGTTGATGAACGATAGTCCAGTGAGAAACCATCGGCGAGGTCGAAAAAAAAATTACTCCAGTGAAAAACACCATCAACTGATGTCCTTCATAATCCTATCCAACTCCACACCAATATTGACCCGTGAAATTGACTAACATGACAAAGCTCTTCGTGCAAACACCATCGGTAAACCCTTTTAAAGCTAGTTTCCACTGCTAATAACCCATCCAGACATCAGCAGGTGACAAATCCACTCGCGATTGTGGAAAGTATTCGCAAACTATCCTGTTACACACTGTTTACATAATTTGCACAGAACCAGATGATTAGCATGAGCGAACGAAAATCCTTGGTCACAGCGATGAGAAAATCTCGATTGCGTGGGAACGCATATCTTGTCTGCTCTTTGGATTCCAACGCCCATCAAAAGGACCCTGATTTAATAACTTTTTTTCTCTCCATTCACCATCTTTCATACAGTAAATTGTAACAATGACGCATTCTCCCACACCTAGATTGCGTAAACGAGCAGTCATCAGTGCTTGGCCTCCACTCTTGGTGCTAATGAAGCAGTTTTATTGCGTTTAGATGATTCAATTATTCATCAACTCATTAACTGAGGTGAAGTGCAGTCATTTGGAGCGCGTGTCCAGTGGTCTTCCAGTGCTTTTTGTCTGGTACTACTATTGTTCTGACAGTTAGGTTCAACGGACTCCAGCTGGAATACAACGCAGGGGCACTTCTCCTGTGTTCGTGGTAGCAAGTGTCGTTTTTTTTTCGTACGAACTACTATTTACCACATCCCACTCTCCTTTTGTTTGTTCCTGTTCTTAAGTCATGTAGACACTCGAATCGCATCAAGTCATTCATGGGGAGCCATGAAAGTGTTCCCATTATGACGAAACCCTCGGCCCAATGGGGGTTGGAAGGAGTCGGTCTGCAGGGGTTGGATTGGGTATTTTATTCGAAGGAGGAGAAAGTCATTAGCAAATTTATATGACACGGAAGGACGTGGTTCTCTGTGAAGTAAGGAAGACATGGTTTATTGAAGTTTTCAAGTAAATAAAAATAATAACAACTCAGGAAACATAATTTCTTCGTTTAGAATTAACATTTTTAACATGTTAATGGTGAGACTCTACATGGTGCCTCGTGAATGTTGCAAGAAGAACAAATTAACACGTAAATGAGCTGACATGTCAATGGAAATAGCGAATAGACGTAATTACCATCCATTCCATTTGCGATTCTCGTCGATGATGAAGATTTCAAATAGAACACAGTTTTCTTATTGAATTGTTTTCATTTTATTGGATAGTATTGACAGAACAAATTAATATCTTCTCACATATTGATAGGGAATAATCTTCATCGGATTGAGCGGATACCCCAGAATGGCCTTGGCACAAATGGAGAGTATATACCGGACCCGGGACTACCCCAGGTCCTAGGGGGGAGCCTCATTGGTGCACGCCGTTGCCTACCTAATGCACCATCGGCTAGCTCAGGATTGTCAATTATGTCACGTACATTGGAAGGTCTTGAAAATGCGGAAGATGAAATTAATTAGATATCCGGGTGCCATATGATATCGTCAAGCTTCGAGGGATAATTTAACACATCATTTTCTGAACAGAAAACTAATTAGTGAATTGAGTTTATGGAACTCGAGGAGTTTGACTAAACGAAATAAATTAAATTGACAAAAAAAAATTTGAAATTTAAATTCGAACTATCGGAATCCCTTACTTCCATTGCATAACAAAAAAGGGTATAATTACATCAGAAAATTATATGTTTCAATAGTGAATAGTTCGGGGAATGGGGCAGGTGCAATTTAGGGTAATTAACGCAAGCTCTTTTACCTTCCGAGGATGCGGATCAAGTCCTCTCCATTATCCCCCGCACGCTGGGATGAAACAAAAACCGCGATGGATAGAATCACAACGATCAGTTTCATCGTGAGATATTATGTACTTGAGCTTGCACGAGTGCCTAGTGGTGTTTTTGCTCTGCCGTAAGTCCTTTTTATTGGGTCGAGGAGGATAAATGTTCGAGAGGAAACCACAGAGCACCTTCCGGAGGATACGGTCGGAAAAAAAAGAGACAAATATCCTTTACTTTGCCATCGCTGTTAAATGTTCCTTCTTTATTTAAACATTTTTTACTTTCCAGTCTTGTAAAGGGAAATTTTTATTTTCATGTTGAGGGATTTTCAAGTTCACTGTTGAAACCCATCGAGACTGAAAAGAAATACTCGAATGTCAACTGCATGTAATTGACCCATTTGAATAAATTAATAAAATATTAGAGATGCCTGTGATAAAAATCTCGCGAATTGATACCATCGAATGGATTATTATCACGTGAGGATGAAGATGATAAAAAAAATGGGCTCTGAAGCCTGACAACTCGTTACCTTGTAACAGCTTCTTCGTAGCAGTTTAGCTATCTCCTCTTGATCTCGAGATGAAGTCCGCTTTGCCAGTTTTACTCGATTCACCATCCACCCCACTCCTCTCGCTGAGTAATATCCCCAGGACATCAGGTGGAATATTATGCTGCAGTGAGGTCGCGTACTCGTGGGCCTCTTTCACGTCGAGGAATTCACGGGGAGACGATGCTGCATATATACGATGGTGGCTGTGATGCAGCCGGAGATTTTGATCTGAGTACTTGCGTATCCTGGTAATGTATTACTTAAGCCGTTGGAGGTCATTGATGCCCAGGGCTTTCATTTGCGCGGCATCTCCTGGAGGTTTTTTTTTATTTTGTCTGGGGGTCGTTGAGGACACTGCGAGCAGGGCACGTTAATGCAAATCAATCTGTCGGGGGAATGGGGAGGACTTCCGGTGGTAGTCGTGGAGGGTTTTCTTATTTGGATGGGTGTGCAGGCGTGACGAAGGCTATTGATTCAATAGTTCAGAGACATTTGTTGATTCCTGGACAATTGGTGAAGGTCTCCATGGGGGAAACACGAGAAATATTTATTCCAGACATAATTGGTTATTATTTATTGTTGTTTATTCCTATAATTTGTTGAAAACAATTTTCATATCAAGGAAATTTTATTTTCTTTCTTCTGGAGGGCAGAACGAAGTGAAGAACACGACGAGCTCCTGCTGAAGTGTCTCGGCGTCGAGTACGAAATCCGGGTCGACAATTACATTGAAGTTCAGGGAGGGAAATACAATGGAGAATGAGAGAAGTTATCCAAAACGTCGGAGGATGGATCTTATTTTGTGACAGATGGAGATTACGTACAGTCTATCAAGCCACCAATGACGGGTGAATCGTCGGGCATATCCGTTGGTGATGCACAGGCAATGAGAAAGAAGTTTCAACGATCACGATGGAGTTCATCCTGACTGAGGGTTATTCTCATGGATTTTTTGGAAGGGAAAATACGATATTTTATTGGGCGGAAGATCTGTGAAGGCTGTGGTTCTGGTTGGAGTGATGCTTTTATGGGGCTCTGTCACGGAAAGAGTTATTTACGAGCGATATTGCTGGACGGAGAGGAAAATCTTGAGGGAATTATACCTGGATTTCAGTAAGCCTGGGGAATAAAAAAATCAGGGGGATGGAACATTAAGATTGATCACTGTAGCTGGATTTATGAAATTGTCCACAATTGTAACGATTTCCACTGAAACTTCCCGTTTGGTCCCATTTTTTATCAAATCTTGATGCCAAAGTCTCAATTCAAAACAACAAGTTGATGAAAAAAACAGGAATTATGTGCCATTATGAGCTCAGTAAATTAAAATAAAATGAAACTAGTCATTCAACAGCAATTTAATGTATCAGAAAATACAGGAACTTTACACTGAAACATCAACGGAAACGCACCATCACTGATGATTATTTAATTTCAATGTACAACATAATTTCGTGAATGAACCTTCAAAGATTTCACGTTCAACAGCTCCCTCAGCGCCAGGAATGATTTCCTCGTGGTATTTTTATCTGATTCCAAGGTTATTAAAGAAAGAACAAGTCAGAGCACGCGATTACAAATTGATCTATCGGTGGGAAGTGAACGATTCCCTGTTAATAGTCTCATGAATATTTTTTATGAGACAAAATACTCGCTGATTTTATTGATTGAATCATTTTAATGTCGTGGTAAAAACGACGTGTTATGGTGTGATTTGATGTTCCTAGTTTATGCCCAACCTTCTGCGTGGGTGTATTTTCCTGTCACTGGGTTGTAGATGAAGAAGGGTAAGAGGAAGTAGATGACCCAACACGTTATGTTCCCGTCGCCTTCGGAGTACTGGGTCGTTGGGGATAACAGCAGCTAGTGGAGCTGCACATATCTCAATTGAAATATAATGAAGTATGGGGGGTGTATTAAATACGTCGGAGAATACATACAACTGTCCAGGAGCGATTCAACCATGTCTAAATCACCAGAAACAACTGCTGATGATGCAGAACTGACGAGAAGAATAATCCCGATGAGGGCGATGAAGAGTTTCATCTCGGCTACAACTCAATTTCACATATTCTCATATGTTGACAGCACAAGCTCAGCCGCGAGACTGGCCAAGGGCTTCCGTCAGACACATGGTTATAAGTCTTTTACGGGTAACGAGTCGTTTCGCTGGTGGTTTTCGGGGGGGAAGGGGGAGGGAACTGTGGTTGGTGACAGATGTTCAAAGATTTCACATCACTTTTGACAGTAATCACGGATTTATTCATTTAGAATCATAGGAATTTGGCCAGAAGTCAAAGAGAAGGTATGACATATATTGTAAATCTTAGAAGAAGTTTGACAATAGGAATGCAGACAGCAAACGCAGGATGAAACAGAATAATAAGGAGCTTATGAAAAAAGACATTGCTGGTCGCTTTGATAACATATGGTATGGAGACGACGAGCCCTAGTTCAAATCAGTAATTGCAAGTGCGTAAAGAATTATATCGTTTTTTTATTTATTTGTCTGACGCCAGAATTGACACATTTCACTTGGCACGTTTCGATCTGATGAACGTTTCGCCTGCCAGCTCAGGATTGCCGACGGGTTTGCGTAAATCCGCTGAGGGATAAATTTAAAAAATAATAAAATATCTTGAGAATTAGAAAAGCACTTGGGGTATTTTTTAAATCACACTTACGCATGGAGATGACCAAGACAACTAGGGATAAGACGGCTAAGATTGTGGCGAAGAGCTTCATCCTCGAATCAAAATCACTCGATTGCGTTCACTCAATAAATGACGGGAGTTTTTTTTCTGCTGCTCTTATAAGGGTGGTAGGAGGAAAATGAATATGTGAAACCGCAGGTCAAACCTCTTTCTTCGGAACCGGAAGTTCGTAATCTTGATATAAATAGGCTTTAATCGTGAAGATAATTTTTTTATCGCAGGAAAACTATATTCTTTAAATAGCAAATACGAATTTGGTACTCTTTTCATTCCCTAACGGAGGACCATAATTTTTCAGTGTCCTAGTCACTCGAATGACACTAGTTAGTAAGTCCTCGGCGACAGATGAACGATAGATAAAAAATAAGGTGGGGTTGAGGATAGATAGGAATATTGAACACAGTTGAATCAGATTTTTTTTTTCAATTTATTGAACATTATCGAAATCAGAGTAAGTCACATAGTTTTGGTTTTTCGCAGTGTAGTAGTTATTGGATTTAATTGATTGGGTTCAATCTTCATTGGGTTCAGCCGAAGAAGCTGAATATTTTACCGAAAAAGTCCCTGATGCCACGTTGGCCTCTCACGAGTCCTTCTGATCCTCCGAGATCCTCAGCTAATAAAAATTCAATAAAATAAATTATCAGGCATGAATAAATGATTATTTGACTCTGCGACATTGCCTAAAAACTTACGATTTCCCACTACAATGACGTTTGGTTCCTCTGCCGCTGATGATAACGTGACCAGGACAGCGATCGAAAGAATCGTGAAGATCAAGACAGCGAGCTTCATCGTAAAAAATAATCTTTCTCTTGCGTATACAAGTGTTGTCGAGATTCTAATGTTGTCAGTCTCGTCGGAGACCTCTTTATACAACTCCTCGGAGGAAAAATTTCAGGGAATAAGGATTATGCAGGATTTTGGTTTCCGGTTCCGGTGGAAAGCCAAAATCAAGTGCAAATTATTTTATCAAACGTGAGATAGAAATATTCCGGCGGGAGTAAGATCCTTCCCTACAGACTGGTGGTCAGGTTTATCACCGGAGAAAGATAAATTTCGTGGGATTTAGTTATATACAGATGGCTAGTAACTTTTTACAATTAAAAAATAGCATTTTGTTGATGGAGGGAGGACGTTAAGGGAGTTCAGAACTTAGGGTTAATGAGAGAAGTACAAAAAAATATTTGAATAAATATAATTTATTAAAAATTATGGCACTGGTGTCAAATCGTAGACAACATTTATAATTATTTATTGTTGAGCACTCAGGGGACGAGTGGAAGTGGACAAAGTGTACGAGAATTAATGAAACAGAGAGTAATAACATAAATTTAAATAATCCACAATTTCTTTTATTAACATATCCAAATTGGATGAAATTCGCTGTATTATTAAATGTATATCACTACGAATAAATTGTTATTGGTTTTATTTAACAATCCGTGAGTCCAATCTGTGAGTAAAGTCGAGCCTTTGAACGCAGCGTTTGGTTCTCATTGTCAACCGCGACGTAGGATATGTCCAAACAGAAAACCAAGCGATCTCAATCCATCAACTTCCCGGTCAGGATTGATTGCGTTGGCTAACGGAGAATGGATAACAAATGAAGTATAACAAATCCAAATGATCCATATGAGAGTATATATCAAGCCAAGTTCACATAGTCGAACCAAATGAAATATCTCAGAGTAACTCAGGACCAGATATCTCCGGGGAACTTGTGCGAATCTCGTAGGATCATAACAAAAAAATTACGTGGAAATCATAACACAGGGGGAGAGGGTTGAGGAATGCAGGGTAGAATCATAAAAGTTCGAACATCGGGTACATTTCCTTGTGATAATATTTCAAAATTTATTCAAATTTATCAGTTACAAAAATTATGGAAATTATAAACACTGGAGATATTGCTTTCGCTCCAGTGTTTGGGATAGGGTCAGGCGCTGGAGTGGGCTTTCTGGTCCTCATCATTGTCGACTTCGAGCGCCGAAGAAACTACCGATACCGGAAGCTACTCCTCGGACGAGTAGTCCGAGCCACGGAGCACGTTTTCCTCGCGCCATACCATCGTTCACCAGATTAGCTGCCGAAGAAAACAGAATATTAGATAAATAAATCCAAGAGATGCCAAAAAAACTTCATTCAGCCAATTTTGTTCCCGTAATTAAAATGAATAATATTCCGATAATTAACATTGGTGATAATTCATGGAAATCATTGAGATTTTCCAATCCTATATTTTCTTAAAAATGTAAAAAAATCAATGCCCTTTCGTGAATGGGAAGTGATATGGAATTTCGGAAGGTCTTGAGAAAAACTTACGATCCGCAATAATTAGATTCATGTCATCAGGTACATCTGGTAATGGAACTGATGTAACGAGCACAGCGATGGAGAGAATGGCGAGGGTTAAAACGAAGAGTTTCATTTTCAAACTCGAGGGTTTCACTTGTGCAGTAGAAATTTGTAGAAAATGTGATGTTTCATTCAGCAACACTCCCTTTTATACCATCTTCGAGGAAACTTTTTTATTATAAGAATAACGCATACTTCTGGCAGAAGAAAGGGAAGAAAAGAATTTAACAAAGATAAACTTGGTAAAAATTAAATAAAGATTATTTCGCGTTCCGGGAAAAAGGATCGTGTGATATCGCGGGATCATTCGTGAAGAAATTAGAAAGCCAAAGGAAGGGACTTGCGGCTGACGATAAGACCATTCGATCTTATGTCACCAGAGCTGGGAGGGAAGTGCATTGTTAATCCTTCACAAGTATTTTTTTGATAAAATTTATGAGAAGAAATGTTCAACAAAAAGTGCCTTAAAAGAAACGTCAAAATTACGTTTCGACACGTGAATGACCCCACCGTCTCGTAAAATTGTCATCGATCTTGCCGAGAATATCTAATTAATCGTAAAAACCCACCGCAAAACATCCGAGACAAACCAAATGAACGTAAATTTTCTGAATTCGCAACATCGTCACGAAACAACTTACAAGTTCTCACGACGCCCCTGGACGATTCAAACACTTCTCTCTCGCCTACTAATGGAACAGCTGACGATGACACAACATAGCAATGAAAATAATCGCGACTATTACATCGAATAGTTTCATTTTCTAATCTGAAGGTCTTTCCCAGTGCCAGCACTGGAATTCGGTGATAAATATATGAGATTCTCGAAAATTCATGGAAGTTTGAGGTAAAGTTTTTTAACTATGTAAAAAATCAATACTGCTAACTAATCATGAACAGCAGGAATGTGAATCTATCTCGACATTTGTTCTGGGGTGATGATAAACCTAACGGAATCGTGGATTAACCGGAAAATCAGGCATGCAGGTAGTCAATGAGAAAGGGATTTCTGGAGTGACGAACTTGAACTTGATAATATATTTTGTAAATACTTTGTACCTACTTTAAAAAAAATTTTATTTATTGAAAAATATTAAATTAGAGTTTTTTACTACAATAAATGTAGACTATTTCAATACTGGTATTCATGGAATAATGTAATTTAAACAATCGAACGAAACAAGAAGTCAAGGAATCCAGAATCAACAGAAATTCAAACATCAGGTGCAAATGTCTTTATTAACATCTCAATATTTATTTAACAAATAATAAAATTGGGTACATGACCAGCTCAAAGGAACCCAAATAAATTATCATTGTTTTTTTGTAAGTATCGAGGATAGAGTTGAGTGGTTGAAGTAAGGTTGACAATAGTCAGTGTCAACCGCGACCGAAGGCATGTCCTATCAAGGAAGCAAGTCCTCCGAGAGCTAGTCCCACCCAGGGCTCACGTTTTCCTCGCCCTAATCCATCAACTCCTCGGTCAGGATTGATTGCATTCGCTGTCAAAGAAATGATAATAAATTAAATACAACAAATGCAAATGGCCCATCAAAAAGCACCTGAATATCAATAGCAAATATCAATCATTTTGGAAAAGCTTACGATCTGCAATGATTAGATTCATGTCATCTGCTCCATCTGGCACTGGAACTGATCCGACAAACACAATAACGGAGAGAATAGCAAAAATTGCAACGAATCGTTTCATTTTTGCATTGGGTCGCAGACCTGCACTGGTTGGCTTCGTGGAAATTCTGATGTTCTGTTTCTAGGAATCCTCCCTTTTATACAAATTTTTAAGAATTTTCTACGGTATCAGACCAGTATACGTCTTCCACAGGAAACGGAAATGGAGAATATGACAGTGATAAGCGTAAGCTCACGCTTATATCTCGATTTTTATTAAGGTTGAATCGATTATAAAATTTCTTGAGGTTCTAATACTCCAATTCCAAAAGCTCTTCTTTCATTTTAATTTGAAGAAAATTTTTGAGCTGTTGAAATTCCTCGTGCTCTCACCGATGTATATAAATAAAAGAAGACAATTTGAAAATTTGAGATCAGCCCAAAGGAAACCGACCAGAGATAATCTCCTATTCCGGGAAAAGGGATCAACATTGATATGACAGGTTCGTTCTTGAGGAAAGTTGGAAACCAGAGACAAGGGCTTATTGTTGGTGATAAGAATTAATCTCTACATTTCCCACAATTTTATTTGAGAAATAAAATAAATCTATGGGAATTCACGATATTCAGGAAAAATTGATCGTTTCTCCTGTTCGTTTTCACTCATTAATTTGTTACTTTATTCCAAAATAATCGATAATTTATTACACACAATTGAAGTCAATACATCGCATGGTTTCCATTTATTAAATCAATCAGAGATTTTTAAACAAATTAAATACTTTTTCACATGATCTCAATCCTTGTAACTAGGATTTCGTAAATTACGCTTCGGCAAAGAATCCCCCAACTGCGTCTGTCCTCTCCAAATTGGCATCGATGTTGTCAAGAATATCTAATTAGTCACAAAAAGTCAGGATAAACCATCTGAGACATACTAAACAGAAGTAAAATATCGGAATTGATAAAGTCGTCACGAAACAACTTACAAGTTCCCACGACTCCCCTGGACGTTCCAAAATCTCCTCTCTCGCTTACTGATGAAACTTTTTCAGATGACGCGATGG
Source organism: Diachasmimorpha longicaudata (assembly GCF_034640455.1). Lineage (NCBI taxonomy): Eukaryota > Metazoa > Arthropoda > Insecta > Hymenoptera > Braconidae > Diachasmimorpha > Diachasmimorpha longicaudata. The sequence continues at coordinate 8,009,361 of NC_087230.1, forward strand.
TAATAATAAAGATAATCGCCAGTATTACAGCGAATAATTTCATTTTCGTATTCGAAGGTCTCGCCTCGTCAAGTATAGCTGATACTGTGATGTCTCCAGAGTACTTGAAGTCTCGGTTTTATACCACTCCTCACCGGAAGATTTCTTGTATCACAGGTATATGAGATACTGTTATAGCTGATAAATCTGACGTGAATGCAACAAAATTGGACGCAATAGTTTCCCGACCAATACATCGACGAACTAACTGCGGAATTATTTATGCATCGTGACGTCCAAAGCTCAGACTTTCCTCAAAGACACTTGCCCCTCGTCTCTTCCCATAATTACGATTTTACGACTCATAAACTGCCTGACATATTCATATTTATCTCTAATCACGTGTAAAAATAATATATTAACCCCAGTGTTAATAAAATCATATTCACAATTATCTTCACATGCGTGAGAAATGCAAATACCGATTACAATTTCCGTAGGGTAGTGTCCAGGAGATTATACATACTTATCCACAAAGAAAAAATCGTACAAAAAATTACTGCTCAAATTGGCAATTAATGTTTCCTTCTCATTAATTTTTCCAGAGAGCGACTGCCCCTCGAGTCCCTATTCTCCTTCAATATTGAAAATTGAAACTTTTCGCTCTTCATTTAGAGGACGGAAAAATAATTAATTTGTTAAACACAGAATACATTTTATAAATTTATTCATAATTAGAAAATAACAATGAGTGTACACAGGATTTCGTCAGTTTCATTCCGATTAAACAAGTCGAGTAATAATTGTCATGAAACATTGAAGTTTCTATTTTCCGTTGGGGGGTCCCTTAAGTATAAGCTCGGCCCAATGAGGTCCACGTTGGGCATGACGTCTCTCCCTTCCGGATCCCTCACCCTCCTGGCTACTAGTGAGAGCTAATGATAAAAATAACGAGTGAGTCCCGAATAACAAGAACTCACTTCATCGTTACGATTTAATTTGATAATTAAATAACTCACGAATTGTCTGTCCCTCCACTGGGACATCCAAATCGGCGATCGGGTCTTCCCCGGAGGCAGCAGTCGATACGACAAGCAAAGCGATTGAGAAAATCGCAAGGATCAAAATGTACAGCTTCATATTTTAGTCTGAGTGATATTGTCACGGTTCAAGCTTCAATGAGGTTCGAATGCCTCCGGAGAATTAGAAGAGTTCTTTTATATCATTACCAACCGGAAAAGTTCTGTCATCGATACAGGTATCACTGCCCGAGGAGGAAAATTCGAGATGAAAATTAGACAATTCCACGTAACGATTATACGATATGTTAACAGCTTTATACTTTCCTTAAGGCCTATTATTTTCCTCATACCAGTAATCTCATGAATTACTGTAATATTCACACTCAGGGTATAATTTTCTAGGGTTGAAAAATTCGCGACCCATTTACGATCGAACCTCCGGTTCACCAAGAAAATCCTAGACTTCAGAATATTTCAAGTTCAGATATTTTTCTACTGACACAAACTGAAGCCAGAAAAATATTGCTGTCATGGGTCGATGACAGGGAAAACCCGGGCATTGACGGGGTTGAGGACGTCTTCCCCTGCGGTGACATTTTCAATAACACTTTTTGCGCATGAAAAATTTACTTTTACCACACGGAGGAGTCACTATTCACTATTCTCGGAGATTTCTTTCCGCCACTCCCTACGGAGCTATTCCCCATTCACCTGAAAATCTCCCCATCCCGCTTTCTTCACCTGGAAACGGAAACCAGGATCATAAAACAGATGAGCCGTCAATAAACATCGCGATATTAGTCGCTAATGATTTCTCCAATCCATCCAAAACTCATAAAATTACAGTCTCGGATTTCTGCAAATGCTGTTTGAATTACCCGTCAGGAGCAATAGCAGTCATTTATCCTCATAATTGTAATTTTATGATTCACTCCTAACGCATTTATATTCGCACACTTATTTTGTGTAAAATAGTGCATTAGGGGGGAGTTAATGCTGAGAGATATTACGTGCAGGTGGTCGGTGAGAAAAAGCGTACGCCTGTGTTACATTACCCGGGGCCCCTCTCTCTCTCTCTCTCTCTCTCTCTCTCTCCCCCTGAATCCCGAGCCGAGGATATAGTCGCCATTATATGTATGTGCGTCTTGGGCACGGTTTCTAGGGTCTCATTAACGAGACAAGGACAAGTGTACCGAGTGCGTCCTTGAGGGATCTTTGCACTCGGGAGAGGACGCATCTTCGCAGACTGAAGGCCGTTCAAATACTACCCACCCTGGGTCACCATCCACGCCTTCGGTGCCCAGGCATTTACCCTGAATACCTCAGCTTTCCATTATTTATTGGCAATTAGGAGGGAACAAGTATTAATAAAGAAACAGTGAGACTTTTCCGTCGACTAAAATTTATTTTAAGATCTACGGTGGGAAAAAATCGAAACTTTATCGTTTCCGAAGCGACCACATGGCCCTCTTCCACCCACAATTTCCCCAAATTTCCACCAACGCCTAAAATTCAATTCTGCATAGCTCTCTATCATCAACGCGTAACCATTTAATTCCATAGAATTTATCGCAACCGCCGGTGTAGCTGCACAACTCATTCTGGGCATTTAACTCAATTAATTCCGTTCAAACATAGGGAGCCCCAATAAAACTAGCGAAGACGGGCAAAAAATGCCCATTTGATGCCTCAGTTAGGAACAAAGGCCGAATGATACACCGAAGGGAGGCGGAAAAAAGCCCCTGGGGAGTCAGGTGGAGGGGCGGAAGATAATTAAAGTGGTTCCCGGGTTTTTTGCTTCGCGACTCCGCGAGTGAAATAGCCGAGTGAATTCAAGTTCAGACACGACGAGAGTGAGATTTATAATTGTTATTACAGGGGCTCGCGATGCGTCTGGTGGGCGATGTCATTTCCGTTGGTTTCATTATTATAAACCATTTTTTAGATTATTTTTTTTTTTCGTCTCACTCATATAAGAGTTAATGACGTTTGAGCAATGTAACACGCCCGGTGGATAGCTGTTACCATGCTCCGGGAAGCCACGTAGTTGGCCATGCTCGGTATAACGAGCTAAGTGGTTATTTTCTATATGTACATGGGACACTTTGCATTCAAAATATATTTTGTTCCTTTTTTTTCGTTGAAATTCCACGCTAAGTTGCCACCTTGTGAAGCGCTTTATGAAGCAATGCCCGATGGTTTATTGGGCCTGAAATTATGATATAATCATTTGAATACATGAATATGTTTTATGGTCGGCAGAAGAGTCTGAATATTTCGCGGGTTTTATTCTTCAGGTGTTCAACCGAGAGTTTCATTTGGAAATATCCGCGAGAGTTGTGGCTGGGGAAGTGTGCTTGCTATTAAGTTGTAATTTCGTGTCAACACCTCGACAAGTTAATTTGACTAATTTTATTGTAAACAAATCGTTAACCACTAACAATTTCTGTTGGATTCAGGTGAAATTTCTGGTGAATTTTCACAGCAGTTGCTTAACTCGATAAAATTGCCAGGACTGGCACTGAATTTTTTTCCTGGTTACGACTTTACCCCCCAAAAATCCACGGAATCAATGACCGTCCTGCCCCAGGAGAAAACTTCTTGAAAAATTACCTGTCTGTTCCGTAATCTGTCAGTCAATTATTTTGACTCGTAATTTTTCAAGAATTTATCTCACCCTGTGACTCGTTATCAGCTCATATTTTTCTACGGCAAAGGCTCTCAATAAATTCACGGTTGAGAGCCCCCCAACACTCGCAAACGCATGTTTCTCATGGTGTCTATATAATTTACAAAAGACAAAAAAAGGGGAGAAGAAGTAAACCCCCTCATGCAGAAAGCCGGGGAAATAGTTGCGGGAGTGCATGGACCCCTTTCGCGTTCGTATATGACGGAGTCAATGAGACACGTTCAATGTACCTATTCACGTGGTGCGTCACGCGCAGTCGCGCCCACATGCACCACCAACAGTCGGCCGACACTCAAAGGCCCGAGCCGCCAAGTCCAAGACCAAACTTTACGATTGAATAATGAACCGTAATGTTTGTCGCTGACCCATTCAGTCCCTCCTATTTCACCACTAGTTATTATCAATTTTACGAGTAGAGGATAAATATCCGAGATAAATAGAGAAAACAAACAAACGAATGAATAAATACTGTCCCAACATCGCAACTTTGCATCTGAATGAGTTATTTTTTGTGGCATTAGCACCATGTGGAGATGAATAATAGACGGGTAGATTTCCAGACGCACCCTGGGGTGATCTATTATTCAGTTCACGCCGATCGCGACAATGTTGACAATCTCGGATGATATTTCTTCTGCCGTTGAGTATTTTTGCTGAAAATATCCGACGCTCTATCGAACAATAATTTATCTTAACAATCAGAATCCAAAATTTCACCTTCACAGCGTCTCATCCTCTAAATTTAACACCTGAATGACCTATTTTTTGTGACATCAGCATTATCCCGAGAAGAATAGTGGACAGGTATATCTCCAGACCCACCCTGGGATGATCCATTATTCAGATCATCTCCTCCCATCCAAATATCCCCCTCACCCCCTCCAGGGACCCAATGAATTTTTTTTTCTTCATCACCCCACACTCCAACACTCTCTGTCCATTAACGCGTCGATGGAATGCCTTCGGAAGAAGTAAAATGACGCGCTGCAGAGGGTCTCGAAGAATACAGGATTACATCAAATAGATTCCTCGGAGCCAATGGCAATTATCTTGTTCTGTTCTGTTCGCGTCTCTCTTCTGGGAAAAATAAAATTAAACAAAGCCCACGAGCACGTTAAACAATAAATAACGAAGATGAACGAAGTGGACGTGGTTTTTGTTGGCATCGCGGCACCGAAGGACAAATCGAGGAGATGAAAAGCGGAGCGATGGATACCGACCTCGTTTGCGCTGTGAATTCCAATTGACACTTTTAGAATGACCCTGAGGAATTACCGAGATTATCTACACCCATTGTGGGAAATCTCGAACGCTGGCTGTCTGTTTAATTCACTGAGTTGTCTCATATTTATTGAACTGGGTTAATCACGCGATTGTTCATTGTGTGCTACGCTCCGTGATTCACTCGTGACTTGAGTGTTCGCCTAATCAGTTAACAATTTCCAAAAGCCCATGACATCAGAAATTTTCTTACATTAAAACAGTGGAGTGGTGATAATCTCTTAATTGAATCAATGGAATTAGAACAATTGAGGCCAAGTGATTTTCTAATGTCCAATCAAATTGTAATTTAACGTATCTGATAACGCAATACCATCAGTTGGAACCAATTTAATTTGACAAAACAGGTGACGATGAGTGAGGGTAATCGAGGGTCTTTGACTTGAGGCATTCGCAGCCAAAATTGCTGATTATGCAATTAATTATTAAAATTATATACATTTTGCCCGCACGTGCTGGGCATAGCCTACGCTGGTTTGTTGTTATGCGACAACCGATAAATTGCACTAACGGTAGACCACCTTAGATTTCAACGCCTTCCAGCTGGAGGCAGTTGGTGTCCCATCAAGCCACTTCGCGGTGAACTGATTGCCAATGTCATTTCCGGTGAGCGTTCACTCCTTTTTTGTGGTGGACATCCATTTCTTTCATTTTCCCCTCACGATGATTGCTTCGATAATTACTCATCCGGATGTTTTTTAACATTAACTACCACGAACAAGTGAATGATCCTCCGGGATTTGAAATTGACTCTGTAATTTTGGGCTCGTTGAATTCGGTGCAGTTACGGCATTTATCCCGGAGGTAACAGTTTGTTCACCCGATGATGAGGCTTTTGTTGATGAATTTTACCATCTCCTCGAGGGTGATTTATACACCGTAAATATTTCGCTTAATTCTCGTGATGAATTTTATGTCATTTCACACTTTTGCTGGATGACACTTTGTCCTGAACAATTTCAGAATTTTGTAACGGAATACGTCATTTGCGTGCTGTGCGTTTCGAATTCTTCTTTGTACGTGAGTACCGCTAGACCGACGACGCTAATTTTACGGACAATTCTTTGTTGCGTAAGTCTATAAGCTCGAATGGTTTTGTATCCTTAGAAAAATTCATATTGAAACGCTGATTTATTCCTTCGGTTACACTTCATCGAACTTCGACTAGTCTTCTAGTTATTCCACGACCAGTACATGAATAAATATCAGATAAATGTGCTATTGACCTTGGTTCCAATCTGCGGATCTACGGTACCGTTAGGGTGGATTTTTATCTTTTCTTCAAAATTTAACACTCATTTATTCCCCTCCTTTATGCTTTTATCGGTGTGTGTGTGTGTCTGTGTGTGTGTGTGCATTAAAACCGAGTAATTTTTTCCCCGGAGAAAAGCTTTTCCCGCACATGATGAAACTGATAAGGCATTCAACCACAAAACCACCATTGTATTACTTACAGAACAAAAAGTCCTGATTAAAAGTGACGAGCAGAATCAAATGTAATTAAATAAACATTATGTTCAGCAGAAGCATGATTACCATTATATTATAATCGATACCTCTGGGTGTCCCGTTAAACCTAACGATGTTTTCGTTTCCATCACACTGAAATTACCTCCACTGCAAACAATCTGACTGGCAATAAACGCAGTGCTAACATTTTTCTGGGTCAGGTGTTTCGAACTCCCTCCATTCCGTTAACCGAATTCTACAGGTGCACACACGCGTTCCCGTTTTACTGGAATCCTCGTGAAATGTGAATGAACGCCAAAATATTTCAGAGTTAAACTAACGCAGAGTTTATTTTTCAGAATGATTATTATCTGCCAGGCAGACCAGCGTGGTCGAGAGTGCCTCCGCACTCTTCCAAAAAGAGTCACAGAAATGTCAAGTGGAAAATGGACAGTGCACTGCTTATTGTTGCTGCAATTATTGTTCTCTTCGCAGTATTGGCTATTGCAGGACTTGCCCTGTGGCTGGGAGGTGAGTAAATTAAAATTAATTAGCGTTCGCTAGAGATTAAGGAGCTTTTTCTTATTGAGTCAGTGATGAACAATAGATGATAGAGATATCACTCATGTGTCCAACGTCCGTTGGCCTGGAATACACATATAATAATTTAGTAAATAAAAATGTAGTCGATCCTTCTGTCAAACTGATAGCATCTTCATTTAATTCCCCAGGCATGCGATCGGATCCAAAAAATTGTAAGTACACTCGTTAATGTGTTATTCCAACAAGAACAACTTTCCTCATTCTGAGAAAAAAAAATCCTTCCAGCTATGCTCGTGTTCTCCTGCAGTCTTCGAGTCGCTCGGGGCGAAAAGTATAATCCCATGCTCAAGCTAAATACAAGTGGTGTCTTTCGTGAAAAGGAACGCAAATACAAGACCATTGTGAGTATCAAGATCGTATTTGTTGTGTGTACAGTGTTCCATTGTAAAAAATAGAGCAGACTAAAGGGGGAATAAATAAATATATTCCTCATGAAGGCCCAGTCTTGTGAATCCTCGTGCAGAGGAACGAGTTCCATGATGATGCCAAGTCATGAAAAAAAAAATGGGTAAAAAATTGATTTTTATCTTTTTCGCTTTTTAGTTCGAATCCCTGTTCAGAAGAAGTGTCCTTGGGCCCTCTTACAAGCACACAGTCATAGACAGATTCGAGAATGGCACGCTCAAGGTTTTCTTCAGGTTGTACCTGGACAGGAGGAAGATACCTCGTATAATCAGCAATGTCGAGGACACCATACAAGATATTATTGCTAAAGAAACTTACTCGGAGTCTTCTGTCTTCCAGGATATGGAGCTTGATCTAACTAGCCTAACAGTTCGTAGTAAGTCATACAGACATTTATATGTCTCCTCACATTATTCTCACATCAACAAAAAAGCTTTTTGTTGAAGATTGTTACTCTGTAGAAAAATGACCTATCGCATATTAAAATTTCTTCTTCAGGACTGAACACAGAGACCTCCGAGCGCTTGCAGAAGCCATCAATCTCCCAACAACGAAACACAATGATAACCAAGAACGGTGTAATGCGTCCCCCAAATCGTACAAATCTGCTCACGAGTCCCCGAACGAAGCCAAAACCTTCCCGAATCGAACCAAACGAGGAGAACATCGATCTCAGCAACATTCCAACCATTCAGGGCACATACCAGGCGACCAAAGTTAACACAACGACCCGCGGCACCCAGAAGACCGAGACAAAGATAGCATCGGGTGCGATAAGCATAAAATCAGAGTCCCCACCTACCCCCACCCCCGATGCCCCTCAACAACCAAAAAAAACCATTACACCTGCACCAAACAGACTCCACTCGCCCCCTAATATCGAGAAGATTGATGAGATCGAATTGACTGGCGCAACAGTGACACTGAAAATTCCAGAGTCGACGAGTCCATCAGCTGTCACTATTCCAAAGACATCGACAACAGAAGCTAATGACCCTTTCAAGGTCTTCCCTAAGCCGGAGTTTGAGGACTCCCCTTGGAGGCCGATAATACCGACATATCTGAATGCAGACCTGAAACTTCCATCACAAATCACCCCAGTCCCCCCGGAATTACGAGTAAATCCGAGCACACAAGTGGCCGCAGAGACGGATCACCGCATCCAATACGGAATTGCTAACGCGAATCCCTCAAAGTTATCGAACATCGAGGCTATTTCCCTGACGACTGGGTCTCCAACTGGGGACATAGAGTTGAGTCTCCCTTCGGTCAGCCTGAGTCCCCTGGACAGTGACTTCGATTTCCCCCACGATCGCATCGTCCCCGAGGAGATGGTCAATTTTCGCCCGAATGGTATGAGACATTAGTTTCTTTTTCCATCACGAATTTATTCTATTTGTTCCAGTTTATTTGACACCTGAGTTCACCGATTAATTAAAAAATAATTTGTCGTTACAGGTAAATTCAAAAACAAGATTCCAGTTGTAGACGAGATCGACATGAGGCCGGAGCTCGAAATTTCCGGGCATTTACCCGAGGAGACATTTGATCTTCATTTGGGAACAGCCTCCATCCCCTCGAGACCCCCAAATATCCCCCCGGTCTTCCCACCGACGAGTCCCCCGGTCGCTCCAGAAATTATAAAAACAGGCTTTCAACCTCAGAGAGTAAAGCCCATCCTCACATCAACAGAGAAAACCGATGGAACACCCATAGTACTATTCCCTGACCGACCCGGACCTATGAAAATCTCGGGTATTGGGGTAGCCGAGCCAGTATTGGATCTGGAGATTGATCTAGAGTCGAGAAATAAATTCTCGAGCATTCTACCAGCTGATCCCCCCGTCGAAAAAATCATGACAGATCGAAAAGTCGATCAACAACTCGTATCCCCGGTTTATACCAGTTACAGAACCCCAGATTTGAATGGAGGCGCTAAGCCCAGTCTTATCGACAATCCCGGGACTCTAAAGCCATTTAAGCACACAATCCCTGTTGATAAAATTAACCCGGCAATCGATGATCCAACGAGTCTAGCGTTTAATCCCGAAGCTGTGAATATAATGAGAGACTCGATAAAAACGGAGAGTCCAGTAGGTCTTCTCCGAATTCCAGAAGAATCAACGAATTTTCCTGAAATGTCTGACGAGTCCTCAACAGTACCTCCTACAATCACTACGGAAGACGATAAAAACGACGAAATTTCCGAACCAACCACAGTAAGAATTATTTCCACAACTCTTCCTGAACTGGAAATAATCCACGAGAAAGTGATTCCCAAGCCGTCGACCCAAATCCCCCCATTATCTGACAGTTTCCCGCGAAATTCGACCTTCATCGCAGTAGATACAGTCGAATATAGGCCAGACAACCCTGAAATCCAGCCGGAATCCTCCATCTGGACGGCGACCAATGACACATCTTCCGAGCCTAGTCAAAAGACCTACAACGACACCCTAAACGCAAACATAGTGAAAAACATTGTGACCTTGGGTCCAGTAAAGAGCAATACAGGAGTGGGCCGTCCAATTCGTCCCAGGCCCAAAATCGACAAAGATAAGGTGACACGAGTGCTGGAGAAATCGCAGCAGTCCCAGAACGTCAGTCTAACAGATGAGGAACTGTTGAAGAAGCTGTTCGGCCTGCAGGAGCTCATCAGAGAGTCCTCCAAGGATCCAAACACTCCCGTCGACGGAAATCGAGCGATTGAGAGCATCGTGGAGGTGGTAACTTCAGTCAGCACTAGAGTCTCCACCAAGGTTCGGACGGACAAAGTTGTCCTGAGCTTCGACGTCACGAATTCAACGTCAGCCCCAGTTACGAGTGATCCACCTGGTGAGTATGAGGATAGCGCGAACGTCGAGGAGAACCGATCCTTCCAGGGGATGGTAAACGGGGGATTGTTGGACTCGAAGTTGTTCGTTTGGGGAAATGAGAAGGCTGAGGTTCCTGGACCCCTGCAACCAGTCGATCGGAGGATCTCCACAGCTGAGGAGAAAGAGGCCCTGTTAGAGCAGTTGAAACAGTTTGCGGAGGTCAGAGCTGGCGATGACCTGGGATCCAAGAAGAGAAACACAACGAAATCAGCGGCATTGGCAGGACCGCAGAGTTCAGAAGAAACGGAGAGTTCTTTTTCTGGGAATTTTGATGAACTGAAGAAACTGGCGGCTGTTGTCACTGGAAACAAGACCATCAGGCCAATATCGTCTACTATACCTACGACACTGAGTAGAGATGGGGTCGAGGTGCTGACGAAAATACTTCACAAGGTTGGGGAGAAGTCAAACCGACTTATTCTGACCACTGAGAAACCAGAGGTCAATGAGACGGAGTGCAAGGGGTTCCTCTGCAACGATAACAAGTGTCTACCATCAGCTGGACGCTGCAATATGCTGGGGGAGTGCTCCAATTCGGAGGACGAAGCTAATTGCACATGTGCTGATTTTCTCAGGGCACAGCAACGTGAGCAGAAGATCTGCGATGGTGTACCAGACTGTTGGGATTACTCAGACGAAACCCACTGCGATTGGTGCACGGACGGTCAGTTTGTCTGTGGTAACAGCCGATTCTGTATTGATCAGACTAAGGTATGCGATGGTTATCGAGATTGTCCGGGGGGTGAGGACGAGAAGAAATGCGCCGCACTGATTGAGGATGAAGAGGAAGAGATGGAAAAAAGGGAATCAATGGATATGGTTAACGAGGAGAAGAATGTGAATGAGAGAATGGTATCGAAACCCTTAATCAGGGAGGGAATGGAATACATGGAGGACATGAAACATTCAGACGATCAATTAGCATCGGAGACAGCTGCTTCAGAGACGACAACGTTGAGAGTTGTTAGTGGTGAAATAATCACGAAGGAGAAGAAAAGTTATGATGCATTTGGGGGGAAGGGCCCGAAGGTCTTCGGGAGGGAAGTCACTTCAAATTCTAAAAACGATTTGGGTGATTCCCAGAAGTCCTCGTTTCACGTAACCAGTGGCATTGGAATTATGATGGGGAAAACTGATGTGAGACAAGAAATCAATGCGTATCGAGACAGAGGATTCCTTAGTATCAGGAGAAATGGAAAGTGGGGAAAATTGTGCTTGAATGGAACTGATAATTTGCTGGAGGATAGGAGAACCTCGTGGACTATCGAGGATCTGGGGAGAGCTTTCTGCAAGGCGATAACTTATCAGGATTATGAGAAAGTAGAGAAAATAACTGAGGAGGGGAAGGATGAGGGTAGAGTTTACTACAGTCTGTTTTTGAACGACAGGAATTCTGATAAAGCGAGCCTCACGTTTAGGGCTTCCGACTGCCCTAGTAGGGAGGTCTTGAGGGTCAAATGCAAAAATTTGGAGTGCGGGATTAGAACACAGACTACGTCACAAGCTCGGTGAGTGGATCTGTATTTATATATTTTTTATCCAGTTGTTGATTTTTTTTTCTACGAGTCTCCTCACACACTTCATATAAATTTCTTTTTCCTTTCAAAATTCTATGTAATTTAATATAAATGCAATAGACTTTTTCCAACATCTCTGTGCCAAATGTCAATCAAATAAAAATAAATAATTAGCCCCCTTATCAATCGTCACTCCAGAATTGTGGGGGGTGGCAGTTCAACGGCGGGAAGTTGGCCCTGGCAAGTGGCACTTTACAAAGAGGGCGATTATCAGTGCGGCGGAGCTTTAATCAATGACAAATGGGTCCTTTCAGCGGCCCACTGCTTCTACCAGTGAGTTTATCATCCCATTATTCAGGTCATTTATCGTCTACTTAATTAGTACTAATCTGGGTAATTAAAACAGCACGCAGAACGAGTACTGGGTAGCTAGAATCGGTGCAACTCGAAAGGGCAATTTTCCGAGTCCACACGAGCAAATTTTACCACTGGACCATGTAATTCTCCATCCGGAGTATGTTGACAATGGCTATATCAATGATGTGGCTGTTCTGCGACTCGAGAAACCGGTTACGTTTAGTGATTATGTCAGGCCGATTTGTCTGCCTGATAGGGAACCCAAGAGTGGAACAAGCTGCACTGTTACTGGTTGGGGACAGCTGTACGAAATTGGCAGAATATTTCGTAAGATTATTTTTTTTATCATCTCCTTGTTATCCATTACTATTTTATTTGGGCCTTTTTTGTACCGAATCCTTTATTTGTGACTGGGCAAATGACAATGGTTAATGGAGTGGAAATCGCTCTAAAAGTCTAAGATTTTATTACTCATTTCACAGATAACGAAAAAAATTCATGGTGATGAGAAATTTATAATTTTTTGGTCCTTTCTTACAGCTGATACTCTACAAGAAGTTGAATTACCACTGATTTCGACTGAGGAGTGCCGAAGAAAAACTCTGTTCCTCCCTTTGTACAGAATAACATCGGGGATGTTATGTGCAGGACTGAAAGACGGCGGAAGGGATGCCTGCATGGGTGACAGTGGTGGACCACTGGTTTGTCAAGGAACCGACAACAGATATATTTTGCAAGGTAAATAAGCCACTGTACTTTTCCCTTCACTGATTTCACAAGAAGAATTTTTCGTTCGAAAGTGCCATCCGGGCCTTAATAAAAAATAATTTCAGGAATTACCTCAAACGGCTATGGTTGTGCAAGACCAGGCAGACCCGGTGTCTACACCAAAGTCCATCACTATCTCCCCTGGATAGAGCGTACGATATCATCAAATGATTTTCCGTCCTCAATACCAACGTGCAAAGGTCACCGTTGTCCCCTGGGCGAATGCCTTCCAAAATCCCGCATTTGCAATGGCTTCCTCGAGTGCTCCGACGGTAGCGACGAACGAGACTGTAAATTTAAATAAATTTATCATTTGTATTATGAAGAGTTATACCTCGGCGTTCATATGAAGTAAATACACCGATGAACGTGAACTGCATGAGGATATGTTCATTATCAAGAGGAATATTGAACGTTTAATCGTTTGTGCAATACGTAGACATTTAAATCATAAGACTGGCATAAACCTACGTGCCCTTCTATTCAATGCAGCAGGGAAGCGCCCAGCAGCTCGTGTAGAGCTTCCTCCTGTTCTCAGGACTATGTCTGAATCTAGGAGATGGTACACACTTCGGTCAGACATCTTTTCTCGAGCTATCACTTAAAGCGATAAAAAGGGCCGAAAAAAATATCTGCCCCTGGAATTCTGAAGTATTTATTGGACATGAACATTGGGAAGAAATTAATTTGAAGCGCTTGACCCAGTATTTGCTGAATGGTCATTGAAGAACTCTGGGTGTGCATACGTCATCACAGTTTATATTTATACCATTGATGATAACATAAGTAATTTAATAATAGCAGGAAATTTAAAGTAGTTGAAAAATTAATGTATCATTATTTGTGATAACTTTTGTATGTGGTATTACTAATGGAAATTAATACCTGTCTCGCTGGTTTTTATGAACAAAAATCACTGAGTCACGTCTGCGTAATTTCCTCATTGTTTATTTTAATTTCACGATCTTGTCTCATTTTATTATTTTTGTATATATAAACGTGGTAAATGAAAAATAAATATTTGTAGTAAAAAGGATTATTGATTCACAATTTTTTATCCATCATATTTCTGAAAAATATGAAAACAACCATGTGGCTGTTCCCAGGCGTATAGAAAAATTTTAAAATATCGTAGGAATTCCATTTAGGACGTCAAAAAACACAGTGAGTTCAAACCCTGCCTGACAATTTTATTAATACGATTTATTTGATTGGTGCGAGTCATTGAAGAGTATAACATGTACATATTTCACTTATATCCCGTGCCCAAATCAATAAATATATTGGACGGCCACGTTCACATGCTCAATAATACACAATTTACAAGCCTATTGACCAAGAATCAATTGATGATTCTTTATTGAAAATGTTTAAATGCACTGGGAAAGAGAAATGCTATGGGAGATGTTAATCGACATTTTATTCATAGTATTATAAAAATTTTCTTGTGCTCAGTAGTCATGGACGAAGGAAAATATCGATCGAATGAATGAATGATAATTTTGTTTTACATAATTCATTTGAGAAGTGAGAGACTAGGCTGGTGTGAATAATCGATGAAGAGGAAGGGAATCGACAAACTTATTATCTATTTTTAGCATTTGATTTTTTTTTCCATTCACGAAGAAAATGAGCATTCCACCCTCGCTTATTTCCACTTGATTTATTATACAAATTCGCATTTTTCAATCGTCCCGCGGCACGCATTACTTGTAGTCGACATTTCTGCAATTCATTTCAAATAAATTACTCCTTATTACCTAAATAACGCGACAGTCTATTGTCTTCACACTGTACACGCATTGAAAAATTTCATAGAAATTTCAGCGTTATTTTTAAGAAATTCTTTGAATAGAATCATTTATTTTTGTGATGTTTTTAGGAGATTATGCATTATGTAATTCTGCTAACGGATATTCAATGGAAAAAGTAACCAGAATATTTTCGAAATTCCATAGAATTTCTCCGATAATGCGCCAGGTTCTTCTATGAAATTTTATCACACGTGTGATCCACCTCATAATCATTGTGCACAAAATTTCAATCGAAATGCAAACGCCAGCCACTTACACAACTTTCATTACTTAATATAAATTATTCTTGAATGTTGAGAGACAGACACTTTGATTCAATGACATTTATCACTCAGCCACGTGTTTACGATTAAAATTAATCTATACATACTTACATACGTACATACACAGTGTACGATACATAATATAAAATTTACTCTTCGAGTTTTCACAGTGGGAGCCATTCGGGTGTTGAAGGTTTCATAGAAAAAACTACAGTCGTCGTTAAACGTTGAGTTTAAAAAATATCTTATATATCTCCATGTTGCCTTATCATTATGATTATTCATCTTCCCCTTTCCTTTCACGTTTCCAAAAAAACGTTACCTAAACCTCCTCGTATCTATTATCTGCGTATCACAAACTAATCCTTCTCCTCGAACTCTCTAACTGAAACTACTAAATTTCTCAATTCGAATTAATTGTAAATCAGACGAAGTTTCGAGGCACTGGGTTTCTTTAAGCAAATCAGTGATATCTCTCATTTTCATTTCCATTTGGTTTGATTAATAATCCTGAATAAAATATTTCACAATAGCTGTTACGTTTAGTAACAGGCAATTTGCAAGAGAATTCTATTGAACTTAATACGCCGATGGAAAAACGATATATTCCCGTGAAAACAAAGTCAACAAAAACTGATTGTAAATTTTCTACTTGCTTTCCACTTCAGGTTGTTCCTCTGGCAAAAAAACAAAATTAGGAAATTATAGCACAGGAGTCTCTGCAGAAAAAATTCTTATGCATTAACATGCCTTGAAGCATTGAATACTAAAATTTTCCAACGGATGTACAAATTTTCTCCTATGTATCATTAATTTTAGTAAGCGATTAACGACGTCTTAAATTCGCTATCACAATGAAAGCTGAATGAACAAAAGAAAAAAAACGTGTTACTCTCCATCACAATCTCAATATCTTCACTTTTAAAAGAAATTCATGACACATCACCAAATGCACGACAATACATACGAAAAAATATTGTAATGTATATAGCTAGACGTTATGAAGAAAAGATGAAGAACTAGATATCTCAGTGGATCCTGTTGTATTTTCGTTCCCTCGCTGGTTGATTTCGAGGGCCCCAGGAACGATCCATATTTATAAAAATTATCTAAGAGTGTCTCCTTCTCTACCCATCTGTCGTACAACCATTTTGATAATAGCTCTGGGTCTTTGGGTACCTGTTCATTAAAATTGAATAACAGTCATTACGAAATTAAATGCAAGTGACATGCGACATTCGTCACGTGATTATGGAAGAGAGGGAAAGGAGATAGAAGAAAATAAATAAATATAATCGAAACGCACCACTGAGCTGGGATACAATCGGTAAAAAAGGACGGTTTCACAGGGTGACCTTGACCCTGTAACGATCGTTGGCAAATCGATCGGTTTACCCTGAGGATAGGCTATCGTTATGTCAAGAACCCAACTGATTTCGGGTCTAGCTACGGTCGAACCTGCCAATCGAATAAAAAATTATGTCATCAGTCAGTATAATTCCATTCCACTTTGGATATTTTTACGGTACGCGTAGATGAAAATTCTTTCCGCTTGAGATTACGAGATAATCATCAGAAACTTAGCTAGAACTCCTCCACTTTTCAGTTTATGCAAATCGAGTTTGTGCACCATATATATGAATTTTCTTTCAGATGTTCAATGTGAAGAAAAATTTGTTAAAAATATTGTCTTAGTGGGACTGAAAATTGTATTGCTAAAAATAGGATTTTATCTGTATTTCTGTCACAAATTCATAAAAAATCCTAGAAATTTTATCTTGACAGCGCTCAAGTTTTGTATGCTCAGTGAGCTGTGATTTTTTTTACTATCCATACCGAAAATTTTCTAGCAAATTTGACCTCTATAAAATAACAATTTTTTATATAAAAAAAATCGACTGTAATGTGTTTTAATGTTTACTTGGTCTGGTGTTGATTTGAAGGTCTGAGGAATTGTTGTTTTGTGCCGGGCCAAGTTTTTCGAATACCATACGCATAGCACCTACCCTAGGTAGGGTTACATTCTCAAGTATCGGTAGATTATTCTTTTTGGCGTACTTCTGCGACGTCTCGCGTCTCTTGCACAGAAAACCTCCTTCCGGAAAGAGTACCATCCACTTGCGTTCACGTGGCACATACGCCTCCTCCAGATGTCTCTCCAATTGTCTGAGACTCTCCTCTCTCCTTTTTCGACCCTGAATCATTCAATCGAATTTCGTCATCATTCTGAATTATGCATTGGTCATTAATGAGCAACAGTCCGATAAGAAATTCATGCAACTCACTGATGAGATGAAAAAGTCTTGGTGTAACATCGATACAACACCAAAATTCGTAAATTTAAATATACTGTCCATTATCCACATGAGATTAGGCAGAACATTGGGTTTAGCATTGAATGTTGCCATGAGTATTGGCACGTCTCCGGTGCTCTGGTGATTGGCTATGACCAAAGTTCTGTCACTAACGATACGATGAATATCATCACCCTGTTCAATAACTGCAAAACGAGAGAATGATAATGACTTTATAAATATCTCGTTGACGAAAACCATCTAACAAAGTATTGTGAAATAAAAAATTGTCAAAGTAAAAAAATATAATTTATATAGAATATATGTAAAGATAAATTTCATAAATAATTAAATCTATCCACAACTGTAAATGCCGACTAAAAACTCACTGTCATAACCAGCCGACCAAGTCCACATGGATACCATGGCCAGCAGCCAGTGGAAAAACAATCCCTCTATCCTCCAGTACATCTGTGGATGATAAACCTTCACCGGTAACAGCAGCATCATCCACACGACATAAGTCGGAATACAGTACACATTGTTTATTATAACAAATCCCGTTCTCAGGATACATTTAATAAGTGTAACGATGTTATTCGCCAGACTGAAATAGGTAGAAACATGTTAAACGATTTTTCAGGGATTTATCATTCGTATAATTGCACGCTATGAAATTCCCTGTCTTGCACTTCAGTATTATTGCATTGGGTGTGATGGGAAGCCTCGGCAATATCCACTTATGCAATTACATTGTTAAGAAGTGTGTTGCAACATGATTCAAATTGTCCATGCCCTATATCAAGATATTTTTCTAATAATACTGATTGATTAATAAGTATTATTAGAAAAATATCATCAACTCAAACATCATTAAGTTCAATTTGTAAATCATATCGTTAATTCAACAAATATCTGTCAATCGATTATTGACATTCCGAGAGTATAAACTCATCGCTCAAATGAGCCCTCTGAATCAGCGAATTCAGCTAGACAAAACAATTGTCTTTTTATCCTAAAGATAAAGAGAGAACGAAGTTACATCGACACATGAGTGACAGTAATTTTAATTGAAAATAACAGTGTCGAAGGACATCACCGGCACATTGAGGATGATAACTGTTACATAGTGAGAGAGAGAGAGAAAAAATGCGGAAAAATTAATAAAGGAGATGAATTCAATGATGTCATTGTGGAAAAATAGGTGCAACGAAAAAACTCACTTGATAAAAGCTGAGGAGGAAGAGGGGGATGAGTCAGTCATTTTTGGTAAATGCCACCCGTTGTAGAAAATCGAGTAGCCCTCACGTGGATAATGATTATCCACCATAGTATTCCTCCCCCTATCAACCATAAATTATTACATAATGTGAACTCATCATTTCCACAAAGACTCGAATCACTACCGCTGATAATAAAAGGTCGGATATTCGTTGATTGCTCTTTTCAATATTTCGTATAATACTCCAAATGCCTATCTTTGTCCTTAACAACTTGTAGCACGCAACTGTTCACCGCACAATGTAATGTAAGTGGTCACTGGAAATATTAAAACTCTGAATTTCCCTCTTCTTCTATATTTTTATAACTTTTCCTCACACACCACCGGTGCACGGGTATGGACGTTTTTTTCGCCAATTCGTCGGATCTCTCGCAAGAAAATATCCACCACTCGCTGATCCACTGACACAATTCAATTCACAATTGTTTCATAATGAACTTTAATATTTAACCTCGTGGTCAATCATCAATGGAAACACCATTATGTGCTTCCTCTTCCTCCCGAGGAATATGAACCTTTACCTCGTCAGTTGCAACTCGCGTTTTACTACTTTACTATTTCTCGACATCTGCACGAATCAGATATACACACATACACGAGGAAACAATGTCCTACGCTATTCAACGACTAACCTAACTTCGGGCGAAAACCGTTTTTTTATTTATTTGTTTTTCCACTTCGTTGATCATTCGATTCTGACTCGCCAATGACCATCCACCGACTGGTGGCAGCGCTGTGTAGTTGGTGGATGTTTCGGCCAATTGGGAGAGTTCAACTGAATCGTCGGACGGGCACATGGAAATGGAGCTTTAGGCCGAGTTGGCAGTCGCCCACAAACACACAGGCGATATTTTTAACGTCGGTGATTACTGCAGTAGAAAATCGAACGTTGACGAAGAAACCGACAAGGTTAATCGCCCGCACTCTTGACAATTGTCTATTTTCATCAGGTAAATACAGTTATTGTACATTTGATAGTGGTTCTTTATATTTTTGCATGTGTCTGGGCAAAATTTTCGTGGTTATAAATCAGTTTTTCCCGAAGTGATCGAGAATAATGGGTTACCAACATTTTATTCTTGAATCGGTACGGAACCGGCCGTTTTGGAGCACATGGTCGGTTCCTGGAGACGATTAGAAGTTCGCGAGGATTTGGGGGGGTGGAAACTGCGTAGGTGCGATATTTCGGCGGCGGTGGAGGGCGGGGCAAAATGGACATCAGCAGTTTTTAAAAATATGATTTTTATAAATATTTTTTAATTTTTGACGTTTTATTACGGCTTAACCCAGAGAGGGAGATTTGTCCTTTCCAAGGAACAAAATAGTTTCTCTGTTAACTAAGCTTTATCCAAAGTGGAGATTCGTGGCTTGGATGTACGATAATTTTCCATTCCAGGACAAGTAGAGGTTATCGACAAAATGTCGACGTTTCGGGGAATCATTGAGGAATTGCCAGGAATCTCCATGGATAGATTCCAGGAGGAAAATCGCAGCTGTAGTACAGTCTTCTTTCTTAGCCATTTTCATACTGACCATCTAGAGGGTCTCAACACACACTTCTTTGAACAATTAGTTTCGAAGAAACAATATCTCTACTGCTCACCCATTACAAAGACGTTTTTGCGGTTAAGATATGACTTAATTGGTGAGCAAGCCAGTAGAATTGCAGAAATTACAATATGTAATCCAATTGTTGTTACATATAGAGATCCAAGTGTTAGCAATTCTGATGTAATAGTTACGGTAACTGCTGTACCAGCTGGACACTGTCCAGGATCAATCATGCTTCTGTTTGAAGCTGATAGGAACGATAAGAAAGTAACTGTGTTGTGCACAGGAGATTTTCGTATAAATAGGGAAGATTTTTCGAAATTAAAACCACTGCATGATAAAGTCAGTGGTAAGCTCGTGCCCAAGGCATTTGATAATATTTACCTCGACACGACTTTTTATAACAAACGATTCAGTTATTTTCCGAGTAGGCAGGAGACTCTAGACGTTATTGTCAGCGATGTTCAAGAATGGTTGGGAAAAAATGATAAGAATCATGTTTTTCTTGAAATATCAGCTTATTATGGCTCTGAGGATTTATTCAGTAAGCTGTCAGCTGCTGTTAAAAAACGTATTCATGTGAATCTTAAAGTCCAAGACAGTTACAGGTATATTCCGGAGTTGAATCTGTATTCTACTGAAAATGCGATGGAAACTCGTATTCATGCATGTGTCGGGAAATATCAGCGCCGGTATCTTAAGTCTGATGTACCTTTGCCTTGTAAACCCGAGGTTGAGGCTCAGAACATTCTGACTATTGTTCCATCTGCTCAAAGGTGGGCTGATAAAGATTTAAGGAAGGGGTTCATTGAACGGGAGGCGAGAAAATTGTACGTCTGTTACTCATGCCACGCTTCTTACAATGAATTAAAAGAATTTATTGATTATTTCAAACCAAAAAAAATCCATCCCTGCGTTGTTCCCGATATTGTGAGTAAGAATGCGTGGATGGCGGAGGCTAAAAAGAAAATTACAAATTTTGAAAGAGAAATAAATTATACCTTTTTACGAGCTTCGGAAGGGGCTGCTAACAGTTTAGATTGGGATTTAATGGAGTATAAATCTTTCAAAAAATCCGAACGAACAAATGGTGATTCATCTGATGATGATTTTTAATAATTTTATGAATTGATTACGATAAACATGAAGTAATTGCTCCTAAGTTATAGGGTCAATAACACATCATCATCATAAATGATGTGTTTACATTGGGATGGCTTGTGCATGTTTACTTTGATAATTAAGTTTTAATAATTTTATATTCGTTAATTAAAGGTCGATAATCATTGTATTGACCCTCAATCATGGGTTGAAATTTTATACGTTTATGTGAAACAATAAACATGGAATTTGTATTAATGTGACTGTTTTTTCGTTTCCCCAATTTTAATGAGCTCTGGAAATTTTTTCAATTTTGTTGCAGAAAATTTCAAGTTCTTCGTAACAGTAAAATGGCGACAACTGGGCTGGCACAGGAGAAAATCTGGGCGACGAAGTCTGTGTACGATAGAGCAGAAACAGCACACTTTGAGCGACTGGCAAAGGTAAGTTTCGCTGTACCCAAGTGAAAAATGAAAAATGTACACAAGCACATCTGTCAGACACTTAAACCGTCATCATTCTTCTCATGCGAAACCTTTGGGTTGACTGTTCATTAACAAATGCACGGGGAATATCTGGTGACAGCATACACATCATTTGTTTCAACTTCAAACATTCAGTTATAATTTTTTTACTCGTCCAATTGTTCCATTTAACTTTCATTAAACTCTGAAAGTGCCTCCATCAAGTGAATATTTGGAGAATGAATGTCAGTATTTTGTCAAATGTTACTTGTCCAACTTATTGAATCGCAGTGCACTTAATCGTTTAACATGAAAAATGTTGCAAGGTGGTGTCACATAATATTATGGAATGCTATCCATCTAATCCTAAGAGCTTGGTATCTACTAATCAACGAGATAGTGTAACGACTAATCATCAGACCAAGTGCTCGTCAAAGAAATCCAAGGAGAAAAAAAATAAAGCCGATAAAAGGAATAAATCTAATAAAGATGTTAAAAATGAGGATGCTGAACAAAAAGAGCAAATTGTACTTAAGGTAGATTTTGTGATCACTCCGGAATTCGTTATTTTCAATTATTTTTTATTTTGTTCGGTTTCAGTTTTAGTTGTTCCACAGATATTGATGTCCAACCCACTCATTTAGTTCCATTGCATTGTAGATTATGGCTATTGAGCAATTTTCAAGGAATATTTCGGAATACAAGGCAGATAACAAAATTTTTATTGAACGTGACAAAAATAGTTTATGCGAAAATTTCACTATCTTCTTTAGATTTAGAAATATTCCGCATTTTATTGTTTTACTCTTAAGTTAGTTAGATTTCTTTGCAATTATGCACGAATTTCAATAGTGTAGTGAATTGCAATTCTGAAATTAGCTCGTATTGTTTCACCAATTCTTTGAAAATTTAGCATCAGTTGATTTTAAAGGCAAATGATCCACTCTAGATACCCATTGGTGCCACTTCGTTGCAAGCGATAAATATTTCATTTATTAGTTACAAGTTTGCTATGAATTAATCTCACTCCATTATTATAGAAAGCACCCAGTAATGTGCTTGATCGTGTTGCTATGATTTTCATTTGATTCATATAATGTTGAATGATCCTTAAATTAAATAATCGGTATGGCTACAGGAGAGCCGAGGGTCTGCTTGTTCAGTCACCCCTGCCAGTGGGAGTTTGGCCAACGAGGTTGCAAAGGCGCGTCAGCACATAAAGAATGGTTTACAGTGTGTGAGTACCGAATATCTTGCTCACCTGCTGAATTATTCAAGGAATGGGCAATAGAAATTTCATGAAATTCAGTCGTCTAATTGAACCTTAAAAAATTATTTATTGAAAAACCTGGCACTGTCTTTAAGAAATTCTATTAAAATTCCATGACTATTTTATCTGGGAGTATTCAATGAAAACCGCAAATGAGTTTTAATTTTTTTATAAGAACTTTTTAGAAATTCCCCAACCAAATTCTACATTTCCTTTTCTTACTCTTTCGGAATTAGATAGATTTTTAATTAGCTTTCGTTCTAACTTCCACTCATTTTACTCTACTTGCCGTCTGTGTAGAACAATCTAGTTTACATCCTATTGCTTTTGTTGGCTCATTTTCCTAACAATTATAGAGTCATTAACAAATTACCTGTAATTTTATATCCGGGGAATTAATTATTACAGGTCAATAACATCGCCACCAATGTTAATATCAGCCTTCAGGATCTGCCAGCGCGTGTGGCTGCAATCGAGAAAGACACCAGTGATCTCCGTAACAGTAAGTACTCTTACAATAATTCAAAGTAATTGAAGAGGGATGGTACATTTTTTATCAAGATCTTATTTAACATTCAGCAAATAATTCATAAAGAATCCTCGAATACTGGAATTGACTTAATTCGATTGACCGTGTTGCCGTAGAATCATGAACATTCGTTCCACTCTCTAATATTTCAGGTGTAGCTGAACTGAGAACTCTGATTAAGAACCTCGATTTAAAAGCGGGTTCAACACTCCCAGAGCCTTACATAGCTATCTGTCCAGCAAAGCCACAGGAGCCTGAAGCCCCATCAAAAGACGAAGATGACGACGACGTTGATCTATTCGGTTCAGACTCTGAGGTAAGAAACCCAAAACTACATTGATTTTCAATTCATCAATGAATATTTTCGATGGAAAACACATTGTATGAATTTTTGTATCCAACATACTTTTCAAAATTTATTTATCCCCTGTTCGATTGGAAAACAGATCGTGACATTTTCCCTAGCATGAACTCTCTTGAGATATAATCTCTTCTGTACATATTATACCTTCGGTTTTTTCAATACTTCGGTCGTCATTTTTCCAAATGCATTTATATTTAACACCAGATATTCCCGAAATTCTAAGCATACACAAAGTAAACTCCATAACAGTGTCATCTAAAATCATGTTTTACCAGTCATAGCTTCAAGTATACAAACGATTTCATTGACAATTTATCGTAAGTTGGAGAACAAGTTAAATAGAAAAGTCTGTATTAAATTTGTTCAGTTGATACAGTAGTTGTTGATTACTGATTATTATTCTATAATTATTATCGTGAAGTCGACGGAATCGTTTAATTCAATTTTCAATTGATTCGATAACTAAGGGTGAAGATGCAGCGGCCGCCAAAATCAGAGAAGAACGTCTTGCGGCATACAACGCCAAAAAATCCAAAAGTAAGTATTTTTTCTTATCGAGAATATAATTTTTGAATTGAAAACCTTGAAAACTTACCAAACTTCTCTTGGTGCCACACAGAACCAGTACTGATCGCCAAATCCAACATTATCCTGGATGTTAAACCATGGGATGACGAGACTGACATGCAGGCATTGGAAGCTGAAGTCAGGAAGATCAATACAGACGGTCTACTCTGGGGAGCAGGTGAAATCACATTCCTTAATAATAATAATTGATTGTCCTTTGCAATGACTCAACAATAGTAATTAATAATTAATCAGATTTCTTTCTGAATACGCGTAAATGGATTTTTAAAAGTCTTGGTACTATAACGCTCTTAAAAAAGAAATTAACTCATTTGATTCCATTTCAGCAAAACTGGTGCCTCTCGCGTATGGAATCCACAAACTCCAAATCTCCTGCGTCGTGGAAGATGACAAAGTCTCAGTCGACTGGTTGACTGAGGCTATTCAAGAACGGGAGGACTATGTACAGAGTGTAGACATAGCCGCATTCAACAAGGTTTAAGGCATACGAATTAACCCCGTATAAATGATGTTCTAATCAATCCATATACTCATGATTACATGTCGCCATTCCGTTGTAAAATGAAATAAAGAAAAATCCCTCTAATAAATAATTATTTGTTGGCAATCACTTGTCATTTTTGTCATTAGACATTTACAACAATATTGAATTTTAAATAGAAACTGTGGTCTAGTGTTATTTATAAAAATTATAATGTTCCAAAATAACAGTCTTGATAACAATTTAATGTTCCGAGAGTAGCAAGAAAATTAAATGTGTAAAAAAAAGATATTAAGTAAATAACAAATTTTATGCATAATGTGAAAACTACCATCAGTGTCAAACTTTTATAATAAATAATTTGTTTTTGGGTACCCTGAATGTAGCAACAACAACTATTATTATTCAATAAAATAACTGGAGAGAAGTTGATGGATCAAATTTCATCAATTCAACTTGCCTTCAACTATGCAGTTACTAATCTCAAATTGAAATAAAACATCAATAGTACTGTAAAAAACCAAACCATCCAGATAACGTGGGAGTTTTTTTTATTTCTCATATTTACATTGAACGAATTGATTTATTTTTGTTAAATCGACGTTGGCTGGCTGCACACTGCGTGCCATCACAAGCAAATTGAAAGTGCAAAATTCAACTCGCGACTTGCGATGCTTATCCTGACAGCATCAATCGATGTCCCGATTATTCGGTAAATTCTATTCAACTTATATAACTACGCTTCATGAGTTTTGGTAATTCTTCTTGCTTTATTTTTCTTTTTTTTCCATTGTTGTTCAATCGCATCAACTGAAGAACGATTGTGTATAAAAGTTGAGACATTGACTTTTACTTCTTCCTAGGGATGAATGCTAATTTAGTACTCTTTATGGTTGTCCACTTGTGTTTCTTCATGTAGGTCAAACCGATTATCAGGATGGTACAGATGAACATGGACTGGAAAATATGAATCAATAGGTCAAGAGTGAATCTAAAAAATTTAATGGAGCGCACAATTTTTGGTGCCTCTCTCTATCGTGCTAATGAATCAAAAAATGGCAAAAATTAAGTGTTGATTATCAAATTTATTTGAAACTGAAGTAGACACACCATCAGCACGACAAATAAAGGCTCCATCAATAAGATAGTTGTAACCGGTGAAATAATAAACAACAGTATTTGCGCATCACTTACCTTAATAAATAGCCTCTTCCTCTCATCAAACTCGTGGTTCGCTGACCACATGAGGAACGTAACTACATCTTTAGCAACTTGAGACGCAGTGGCTGGTGTTCCATCTTCATACTCCAAGACTTCATCATAAATAACCTACGACGGAAAATGACAAAAATCCATAAATCGAAGCGCACCATTGTCACATTAACTGGTGCGGAACAACGATCAATTTATTTACCTGTCCCATACCAATGGCACCTCCTGGGAAGTATGGATTGAAGTACTGGCCCTCCCTAAGTGGGATACCAGCCGGAGGATCGCAGTACCCAGTCAACAAAGAGAAGACGTAATTCTGCGAAAGGGAAAAATCATAATTCCTGATCTTTTCGGAACTCTTATAATTAGTTAATGGCAGGAGTCATTTGTCATATATACAGTTTTTTTACTTTGGAGTGTGACAACACAATGTTTGATATTACCTCTCCATTATGTCTTGCATTGACCATGTACGAGAGATCTGGGGGATATGCGCCATTATTGGCAGCACGCGCAGCCTCCTCATTGGGATAGGGCCTGGGGACGTAGTCCGTGAGCTCACCCGGTCGCATGTAGTACTCGCCGGCTTCATTGGGCCCATCCTTAACCTCTACCTCTGCAGCGAGGGCCTTAGCCTCCGCCTCGGTGTGCGTCACACCCACGAGATGACGATAGGCTACGAACTGGAGACTGTGACAGGCAGAGCACACGTTCTTGTAGACTTCCCATCCACGCCTCATACTGGGCAGTTGAAAAATAAGGCCCTATTAGTTTTCAATGCACATCTTTTCCATGTTTTACGTCATTATAAATTCCATAAAAAAATTACCTGGCGTGATCGAGAGAGGCAATGAGCCCGTCAAAACTCCATGAATAATGGGGAGGGTGAGCGATGAGTTCAAATGCCTTCACTGAGTTCTCCAATGTGTAGAGTAGTGCACCAAGGCCACCAACAGCGACGCCCATGCATGTTGTCATCTAGGAACCATAAAAAATCAATTTCGGCAGGAAAATTTGTTTTCGACAGATTTCGAATGTCACGGGATGGATTGGAATGATGAAAATAGTATTTTCAACCTACCGCTTTACGACCTCTCGACCAATTCCTGACGGTTGAAAATTGGCTGGCCTATAAAATAATAAATAAATTCATTACTTCAAAGGGTTCATACATCTAGACATTTCCGTGGAAAATTCCATGTTTCTTCTGAAAAATTTATAACAATATCAGTCAACTGTCCGGACAAGATCTGAATGTCCCATCCGACTATAAACATTCACAGTGCTAAAAAGACAACTAATTAATTGAATAGTGCATGGGAAATTCGAGTAATTAATTCCCCCTATTTGTTTTTGATTTTTCCATACATATTTACTTCCGTCAACACCGGTAGATTTTAAAAGGAAAGATAAAAGCCAGTTTTCCTGCCAATTTCCTTATCTGAGAAAAATGCCCATACATTCGCTGAGACGAATGCGCAACTCCCAAAAATGTCACTCGAACATATCTTTCCGCCACTTCACACCTAAGATTCCAAGACACTGGTAAAAATAATAACTGGAAGGAATTCCAATGATCTCCATTGACTACTGATTTGGCAGTAACACTTGTCATGTGTTGCCGACAGATAGTTTCTGGGTGAGGTGAATCGGAGCAGGACACAATAAGAACATATAATCATTACATAACACCTGAAAATTTATAAGCTCCATTGAATCCACTAGAATATATCCACAAATTGATGGCACATGTCCCCATCGAGCAATAATTATACCTAATAATAATATCGATAATTGTCAAATTAAGTGAATAATGTCACACACACACAGCACGAATCATAAGGCTGCAGACAGCAGTCCAGTGGGTATCAGTGGGCACCATCCGCAGTACATCACTAAAGGTTCCCGTGATTATCATCAACAATTAATGTCTAATCAACCCTGATTTTTTGCCATTATTTAGTCACTGTTAATTCACTCACCTGATTGAATAAACCCCCATTGTTAGGCTTTAAAAGGCCTGATCGACAAATTCTACCGATCGACGCTGCCATCTTGGCCAGAGGTGCAATGTGCAAAGAGCGCAAGTCAAGATCATAACTGTCAACAATTTATTGCCCTCAACAAATCAGAATATAATGACAGTCTCTCCTGTCTTAATATTTTATTCAATAAATGTTTTTCAGACTCAAGAATATTTTGTATTTGGTTTTCTTTGGGAAAAGGAGGGTGAAAAGTCTCTCGCATGATTCAGACCAGTTCTGCCAACAGAATTATTCAAATGTTGGGTAAAATTGTTGAGATTCAGTAAGTTTTGGTAGTGGGAAATAAACAATTGTTTGTGAACTCCATAGAAATCGTGGAATATATATTTTTATTTGACTCCTGTCCCTAAAAAAATGACACATATGGGGAAGGGACTGCGCATGCGTAGAAAAGTTGGCTG
This sequence comes from Diachasmimorpha longicaudata, assembly GCF_034640455.1. Lineage (NCBI taxonomy): Eukaryota > Metazoa > Arthropoda > Insecta > Hymenoptera > Braconidae > Diachasmimorpha > Diachasmimorpha longicaudata. The sequence goes on from NC_087230.1 coordinate 8,037,966, forward strand.
CATTGGCATCAGTCTCTCTCTGGAAGGGTCTGAGTAACGGTGTCGGCTTGCTGGCTTTGTCAGATGGTGTCGCGTATCCTTTAACATTGCATCAATCGCCGTTAAACTCATATTGAATCAAGATGAGCGCCGGAATGCCAGAGCTGGGCTCTAAGATCAGCCTAATATCGAAAGCCGATATAAGATACGAGGGAAGGCTATTCACGGTTGACCCCCAGGAATGTACAATCGCCCTTGCCAATGGTGAGCCTTTCAATTCTGTTTCTTTTACACTTAAAACGTATTTAACGAATTCAAGATGGTGGTACTATCGCTGGTAGCATCATCCTGCTCCATTTTATTCGACTGATCGTTACAAGTTGGGGATTGTAGGCGTTGGGTCGTCCCTCCCAGGGAAAAATTGTTGGGCAAATTGTTTCATCATCGTCTTTGGGGTGTTTGTGCAATCAGTGGAATTTTTTTTTCCTCTGATCGAGTTCGTTGTACCGCTTGTTTTCGGGGGGAAAACAACGGGGGTCAACCGGCAAATGTTGTAACGGATTTTGTGACGTTTTTCAAGAGTTTTCACGAATTATGCAAAGAATGATAAACATTTTTTGGCGTTTTACGGTGAGAGGAAAGCTTCAAATGCTTTTATGACTGAAAAAAGCTCTAAATTTGATGAATTTCTATAATTAAGACATTCACTTCGAGTTCAAGACAAATTTATTATTATTATTGCTCTTTTTTTCTTTCTCTTGTGGCAAGAACTTCTTTCTCTAAAAGGGAGCAGATATTGTGATGCAATTTTTCAGGATTTTTGGCGATAATTTCCGGACTTTTAAGGATCTTGGCGAATTTTTGAGGGTGTTATCACGATTTTTTTTGTGAGTGTCAGAAATAAGTTGCGAGGTTTTTATTATCAAATGCATTACCTCAAATTACCATGAATGCTTTGATTTTAACGCATTTTCAGTCAAAAGATCCTCTTCCCCAGTATTTTGCCTCTTACGGAGAAGATAGCAATGTTTTACTTTTATTTATGAGAATTTTTGATATTCTTGAAACTTTATTACGGTGAACACGCATTTTCTGATTTTTTCAACCGCAGAAAAGTGTCGAGAAATAATTTGATTATGATTTTATTCATCTTCATTTGCTGCAGGGAAAAAGAAACAGATGTTCTACCCCGATTTGTAAGGTTATCTTTTTTTTCTGAGTCATTCCCAGGTTCGGCAGAGTTCTGCTGGTTTGTCTTGATTTTTTGAGGGGGTAATGAGCATTTTTAGGATTTTATTGGTCCAGTAAATGAAAAAAATGATTCCTACGTGCGATAAAGTGGAATTGAGAATGGAAGGAATGTCGCGACCAGTGACTTTCTTCGGAAATCGAGAAAATTCTCGATTTGTCTTGAATGTTTCTGATCAACCCCTGTATGGTGTACCTAGTCTTCCGTGAATCGGCAATGGAATCCCGGTTTGCCCATTGTCTCCGTCGATGGTCTTGTTTACATCGTTGTCCTTGTCACTGTAAAAACACAATTATAATCCCCCATTCCAGTATCACCGTTGTTTTGAATCTAATGGGATACGAAGTAAATAATACAATCGTATGCTTTTGGGAAAATTAAGGGACTACGAATGAAATTGTGAAGTTTTAATCATGACTCGAGGGAATTACTTTATTTTTCAATTTCGTTTACAGTACGATCTTTTGGAACGGAGGATAGGGAGACGCAGTTTGCGGTGGCGCCACAGAATCAAGTGTATGAATACATTTTGTTCAGGGGTTCCGATATTAAGGATATTCGAGTTGTCAATAATGTCAACACGCTGCCCAATGATCCAGCTATTGTACAGGTGAATGAAATAGTGCAAGTCAATTTTCATGCATCGTTAAATAATTTTTTTTAGTAAAAGTAACTATTGAGCACTCGTTTCTTAACACAATAATATTGTTGGTACTTCCACTGAACCTGTCGGAGGGTTAAAAACACCAATAAAATAATTTCTTCAATTGGAAAATATATTTTAACGACAGATGACAGTGCAGCCGTCGATGGGCCAGCAATCATACCAACCTCAACCGGGATATGGGCATCCAATGATGCCCCAGATGGGTCCAATGGGTGGCCAATATGGGGCGCCCTATGGGATGGCCATGGGCGCAATGGGCCCCGTAATGGGATTGCCAAGTGCCTCGAGGGATCCCCGTATGTCCATGAGCAAACCGAATAGTGAGTTGAACTCCGGCCCTGCTGAACAAAACATCATCAATATCCCAAATTCTCTGCCGACGGCGAACGTCAAGCCGTTGACAAAAGATCAATCTCTGGAAGATGGTAAACTATTTTTGCTATGCAAAAAACAAAAAAGACAAAATTGAGATATGCAGAAATTATGTGAAATTTCTCACTTCAATTTGCCTGCAATTTGCTTCTACGGCTATATTCATTGATAATTTCACGCTTCTGCTTTATTATTTTTTTCTTTCTCGTTGCAGTCATTCATATTGACGCTGCTAAAGGTTTGATCTGCTTGATTTCATTCGCTTTGTATTATTTTAGATAACAACCAATGCCAGAGTTTGATATTTTTGATTTTCCTCAACGTCTAATACCTCATTATCCTAATTATTCTCTAATCTTCATCCTCTTGCCTGCTAATCACCCAACCGCATGCCTCATTTATTCACGTGGAAAATCATTAGAAGCAACAGTTGAAACTCAAAATACATTATCATCATTAATTGTAAATAGTTGAAGAGCCATTATTTTCTGTTTAATTTGAGTCTGTACTGAAGTGGACTAGCTTATAAAGAAAAAAAAATGCTACTATGTCTCATCAAAGTTCGATTTAATTAAATGACCACTTCCCTACAGAAATATTAATCTCATCAATCATTCATTCATTTTATTTATTGGGTCTTGCAATCATCCCTTGGTGAGCCTTGCAAATTACCCCGAAATGCTCAAATACCACGGAATATTTGCATATTTTCCTATTTCCCCAGGCGTCCTCGAGATGCTAAGTGGAGCCTCGCGCTCAACGACACCTACGTCCTCCCTATTGACCCGCAAGAGTCCCACAAACGACCAAGGAACTCAAGTTGGTCACCAGCAGAACCAACAGGGGTCTGTAGGCAAGGTTGGAGACAAACCCATCAACAGAGGTGTTCAAGGAGCCCACCGAGACCGGGACACACGTTCGAGAGGTCGCAGTAGCAGCGGTATGTCCCAGTACAGTGATAGCAAGGCGGATCAATTGCGTGAATCAATGCATCCGGATGGACAGATGCAACATCAAGGACAGCGTAATGTACATATTGGTCAGGGAGGCCCCCGTGGAAATCGCGGTGGTTGGATACCACGTGGTAATATCCAACGTGGACGTGGCCGAGGCGGCCGTGGTGGAGTCTTCCGTTCCAATCAACCTGGAAATGCTGGGGCCAAGCCCAAGAATACCCTGAAGTTTGAAAATGATTATGACTTTGAACAGGCGAACACCGAGTTTGAGGAGTTAAGGTGAGAATTATTTCATTTTTATGTAAGACGCTTGGTAGGAAAGCCTAGACCTGAGTGACGTAGTTATAAAAATTATTTTTTGATATAACTCTCAAGCAAAGATTTTTCTAATTAAGACTCTCTTTAATTTTTTTATAATTTTATCTCCTTTGTTTTTCCATTTTGTTCAAAAGTAAATCACCGTTATCAAGATGAAGGAATACGTCCTGCAGGGACTAAATTTCTAGTAGGTAGTATAAATTTCGTAGAACTCACGTCAAGTTTTCATTTTTTGACATGAAGCGTTGGACTAGCTAATTAGCATGATTTGTGCCGGATTTGTTTCGATTATTACTTCGAAACGATGAATGTGGATATCATGCCAAAGTAATTGGTACGTTATTAAAGCCGTTTGAACGCCTTTCGAATGGTTTACGCTACGTACCGACAAACTGATTTCATTAGGCTACAAATTTTAAACATTTTCAATTGCGGTCAAATAATATATTCCATTTCTCAATTCCCAGATCCCGACTAGCAAAGACCAAGATTGACGCAGGTGCTGAGAACGAAAAGAAAGACGACAGTGGTAATGAAACTGGTGCTGGTGAGAATGAGCAGGAGGAGGACTCGGACGTAGTGCACTACGACAAATCGAAATCGTTCTTCGACAATATCAGCTGTGAGGCAGTTGAGAGGAGTAAAGGGTCAGTACATAACAGATTGCAATTATCACACGTGTTGGTCTCGTCATTTTTTTTTACCATTTTTTTTGTTCGTTTGTTTTTCGTTTGTCGTGTTGACTTACTTGGTCCGGAATCAATCGATTCCATGCTGTCTAATTCCCATTAGAAGATCTCAACGTACGGACTGGAGAACAGAGAGAAAACTCAACTCTGAGACATTCGGTGTATCATCAACGAGACGTGGAGGGTTTCGTGGACGTGGGTACTATCACAATCGTGGCATGTCTGGTGGTATGTACCGCGGTAATAATCATGGCAATGGTGGACAAATGGGTGGATATCGTGGCAACTACAGGGGACAACGAGGTGGTAATAATGCTAATCGTAAAACTGGACAAAATCAGAGTAACAATGCCGGCCAAAATCGTAATAACAACGAACAAAATGCCAATCAGCCACAGCAGACTAATCGTCTTATACCTGGCGTTGTATAAAATCAATTGATCACTCATCACCGAAAAATATAATCATTCTCCCCTTACCCTTCAAATAATTTAGATTAATGAGAGGCAAAAGAGGATTAGCGATTTCACGGTTTGAATAAAAATCGACAAGAGACAATTTATAAGTATTTACCTTAGATTAAGATTTTTACAAATATGTGCTTTCATGTCAAAAACAACAAAAAAAATGAAAAAGGATACAAATTGAACATAGAATTTTTGAGCCAGATTGAGTCCCACTTTTGGACTGATTAATGAGACTTTGGTTTAAGTGGGATGTAGAAATTATTGAATATGTATTTGATGTTCGATTGATGGAGATTGGCAGTGTGAATGGTAAATTCTTTAATCGCGTATTATTGAGTTATTATTATGCGATTGATCGACGGCCATTTGAAGAATTTATTTCCACATAATAGATGAACAAAAGTTTATGAAGTATCGGGTTCAAAGGGTTTGGGGGAGATGAGAAAAATAATTAAATTAGTGGAGGGAGATAATGAACTTGAGAGAAGTTTTCTGTTAAGCTTCGGTGAAACTGGCTGTATTTTAAATGTAATAATCACGAGACATAGATTTGTAAAAAAGGGTTTCAGGGAATTGGTGATGAGGAGATATTCGGATCTGTTAATTAGCCCTCAGTGTTTCTCCCTCTTCATTTGCATGACGAGAGTTCTGCGATTGGCATTAAATCAATTAATATAAAAAGAAAGGTTGTACGATGTTGGCATTTTTAATGGGGAGAATTCAATGTGTTTCAACCATCAACGGTTATTAAACTGAACAGCTCCATACGTTTTTCTTATATTTATGTGTACAGAGAGTATGTGTATATAGTATGTATGCACATACTGATAATTAGCGTGCAATGAGTCTTGTCCCTAGAATTTACGGTTAATAGTTACGATTTATGCTATTCATTGTTGAAATCTCAGCCCATATAAATGTGAAACTACCTCCAGTGCATTATTTCGTATGTTGAGCCAATTTTTCAATATAAAATACAAAGGTTATGCTATTTACCAGTGGAACATGGAGGGAGTGAATCATAATTTTGTTTATTGCAGAAAAACAAAAATTTTCCAGTTGTATTATATCAAATAATAAAATAATCAATTTTGTAACGCTAATTATGAGTTTTTGCACATATGGTATCCAACAAGGGAAATATCTGTGGGCTCGCTTTAGTAACCAATGATGTTTAAAACTCAATATTTTCTCACTAATCGAAAATATGGCGTAGCGGTTTGTATCCGCGCAGTCGGAAGTCGATGGGATGTTTTATTGCCAAACGAGTGGGGAAATACTGAGATCATATAAAATAAAAATTATATAATTAACACTGATTACCACGGATGTCATGGATCGTGGTAGATACGAATAAACGACTAGTTATTTGGCCGTCGAATTAACAATAACTAGATTGAAGTGTAAAAAGACGAATTATCCCGAACATGTTTGAGTGATAGCTTATCAATGTAAAATGCCTCATGGATGGTATATAAAATATGTAATAAATGTGAAATTGCGAGAAATGAAATAAAAGAGGGCGCAATGTAAGCATTAAAAACAGGTAAAAGAACAAGAAAAAGTGAAAATAGGAGGAAAAAAATGGTGTTTCGTAAAATAGTCAATTTTTTGTGGGCGCTTGAGGGATAAACTGAATAAACTTAATAAAAATAAATACAAATCGTTGTCCGGAACGACGAAATACCGAACAGAATGAAATTACGCAATTTGAATTGATAATAAATCGGTACAATTGTCGCATAAATTAATATTCAATCAATTACGAATGAATTTGTTAATTGGCGCCAGTGAAGTCAGGATAACGGAGAAGTCATTGAAACGTAACGAAAGAAGCTAATGAATTTACTCGTGGGAATACGCATTACAATTATTATTAATTATTTACGATTATAATTTCTTTTTTTTACAATAAATAGGCATGAAGACAGGAGAAATAAAACGGGAATATGAGATAAAAAATATCGCCTGAGCCCAAATGAATAGAATTAGGAGACGATGCGCGATTGATTCCGAAAATAATACAGCCTAGAACTTTAATATTAGTTGACCATAAACCAGTAAAAACAAATTAATTTCACGAGAATGAAATATTATGGCCAGATGAATTGAAAAAATTACGTTTTTAGGTGTTTTACAATATTTACTGAAGTGTTTTTTTGATTTTTCAGAACGTCTAGACTAGCGTGGGTGTGTGCGAAAATTCAGTGAGCATGATTGCACGGTGATTGTCATAGAACACGAACACTGTAGGAAAATGGGGGGAAATAATAGGAACAAAATGCAATGATTGAATAATAGTAGAAAGGGGTAAATTGTTCGCGGCTGTTATTTTTGTATGGTCCCCCAATACGGGTCCCGTCTCAAATAAGTATATACATAATACATGGAAATAAAGTTGAGTGAAATGGAGATGATACAAAACATACACACACTTATGAAGGTTCGCTGTCTGGAAGAAAAATAAATAAATGAGAAAAAAGGATATCAATTCAGAGTAGCCAAATTAATGATTATAGCTTGTGTGCATTGATATCCGTCTTCAAAGAGGATGGAGATACAGGTTATTGATGGAGAACGTACGTTTTATGTTTTTTTTTCTCTGTCGCATGTAATTTTGCGGTTGAACGCGATTATTCCTGACAATGAATGTGTTTCTTTTGTACAGCGGATATTGTGATTCCCCAATGATGAAAATAATAACGAAATGAAGCAATTAATGGAGCCATTTGTTTTGTTTCTTATCTCTTTTTTTATTCGATGTTGAACCCCTTGATAATGGTCTTTCTATTTTTTTGCTGCATTGTTTTTATTCTTAAATTCATCGAAGGATATGGGATTGAATGAGACATTTTTTTCAATTAACTGGAAAAATTTCCGTCTCACAGATATTCTTTTCGTTATTTAAAAAATATGTTTAATTTCTTTCGTTATTCCTACATTGTTTATATACATTACATGAGTAATATTTACAATTTGTGCAGTCTCTTAGGTAAATAGTACAAATACACGAATTAATCTTCCTTTAGTGAATGTTTTTCACAATAAAATATTGCTGACGACTAGAAGTTTTTCGATAAGTCGCATTTTTTCTTCGAACAAGATTTATCAAAGAGCTTACGCACAACCGGTGAGTCCAGCTGGAAGGCTATCGCATATCTCGCGCAACGGTCGTCCTCGGACTTTCTCAACGGTTTTGCTGACGACGAAGTTGTTCTTGTAGCATCTTTTTTGAGTGCTGTAGTGAGGGGTTGAAATTTCGAAGGGGGTCTTGCCATTTTCCACTGCCCAAATGCTGCCGGAGTCACCACATTTCAGGATTGACATCAATCCTTCGGAGACGATGAAAGGTCTATCAAAAAATAAAAGCAGAGTATTTAATTTGTTGACAATTTGGTCAGTTGATGCGTAGAAATTTTCGCGAAGAAAAACATTGATTCAGAGTATACTCACGTTTGAATGGGCATTTGCTCAAGATTTTTGACAAAATCAGCCTTCATAAATTTTGACAAAAGCCGATTGGGGCTGTCGACAGTGAGGGCCGTCTCGGTGAGCCCGGGGCAGAGAGCCATCACACGCACACCAGTTCTCTCGTAGTGATAAGGCGCCTGTGACATAGAAATTCTTATCTCTGTTCCAATTTCTTCGAATAACATTAAAAGGGGAAGTTCAACTCACCCCGAGTGACTGCGAAAGTCCGATGATTGCGTATTTCGTTGCGGTGTAGACCGGCAGTTGTGCGGTCCATGTGAAGTCGAAGTACTGAGCGATATTCACGAGGACACCGCCATTGGCACCTTGATCTTTGCTCATGAAACGCATCGCAAGTGTTGCTACTGTTATCATGCCTCCCTGATTTTGCAATTAAATTGTAATTTTTGAGTAACGTAATTCCAGTGAGTAAATTTACGGATATTTGGACTTGTCATCGATTTCTTTATTAGATTAATTGCGGTCTGTGCGAATAGATTTGCAAGATTATCTATGACAATTTTTGCTTCTATTGATTTTTCAAATAAAAATGAGAATTCATCAAAGTCTTCGTTCATGGACCGATCTAATTTCTCATATGTAATTTAAACTTACGATGTTGACAGCGATTTCTCGTTCCCATCTCCTCTCATCCAGGATACCTGCATTATTAATGACGATATCGATACTATCCACAATCGTCGAGACATGTTTGAACGCATCTGATGAAGACGAAACAATAATTAGCCAAGCGCCTACACAATAGTAATTGAAGAGAGTGTAAGCAAGTTGGGAGATTACCGAGTACTTGTGAGAAGTTTGATGTGTCTGCATGGAGAAAGATAATTTTTCTCCCCCCATAGGACTTGGCAATAGCCTTGACAGCACGTTCCCCAGCGGCTGCGTCAACGTCCATGATAACAACGGTTTTAGCTCCATTCTGAAGAAAATGATTAACAAATGCATATCCTAGTCCAGCTGCACCACCGGTGATTACTACGTTCTTTCCACAGACTAGACCTTTAATAATCTCGAGTTCTTTCGCCTTTTCCTCGGCGGAGGCGCGACGACTCTTGGTGATCGGGGATTCTGTGGATAATTGAATTATTCCATTGATATTAATATAAGTCATTGATTCTCCTTTTGATTTTTTTTCCCACGGACTCTGAATTGGGTTTACTTACCCATTGCAATAACTTATACAACTTTTGAAAAGACTTGTCGATCGGAAGAAGCCCTCAAGGATGTCGATTAAGACTAAACTCGCCTCCTACTCTCAATGGTATTTATACTTGTTCATCGAGTGATTTGAAACTTGCACACGCGCCACCGCGTGGCCAACCCCTTCCTCTCGATGAAGACGCGTGATCGGTATCGGGGTAAGTGCGCGTGCATCCAAGAAGAGGGGAGGGTCATCCTGGCTATCCAGACTATTCGTAGAATCATTTCTGATAAGGAGTCGATGAATAATAATAATGTCACCGAATTGCTGACTACATTTCGGTGATTATTATTTCCGAATAGCTAATCAGGAAAAGGGAGGACGAGTAGGAATAATGAGGACATAAATACGCCAACGAGGGGTTGTTTATGTTCCAATAATAATATAATATGCAGAAGAATAAACGTGGCCTGCAAATGCATCAGGTTTTTCTAGAAAATTCGCGACATTTCTGACATTATCTACACCCACCAGGCATTTCCTCCTAGAGCTTCTGGACATCGAGATAAATTTCCAACTGGAAAAAAATATAATTAAATTCAATTCAATTCATTACTCATGTGTTCTCAGATGAATAATTACAACTACTTCGGGCTATTTTCATTGTATTCAAAGTTCACTCTAGAACTGCCGGCAACCGGTTACTATATTGAGAACCGTCGATAACTCCACCGACGCTTCTCGATGCACTCCGGACAACCCCTCGCATCCACCAACCATTAGTCCCATAAAGCATTAGCAAAAATGTCTATAACAGAGATAAGAGTCTTATCGCCACGCGACTCTCCCGACAATGCACAGCACTTTTTGAGATCACTGGAGGTCACTTCATAAACATTTTTCTTGTTTCAAGGACTTGCTTAGAGCAGACCACAGTGATTCGGTTGAAAAGTTGCTGTCGATAAATTTCTTAGTACTACGGATTTTTACAGGGGATCCCCCAAATCCGAAAAAGGTCAGCAGTCATGTTATTATCCCCGGGTTATCGGGGGTTGGCGATTTTTATGAAAGACGCAGATACGTTCAATCGACTTTTAAAATGCTAAAACTGGTCTTCTTCATGTGGCGTAGCTCGAGGAGAATTCAGATACGGTCTCTTCTGCTCTTTTGGAAAGCAATCGTATCGCATTATCAACTCCACGCTGCTTTTTCGGCTCTCTCTGTCTCTGATTAGAGTGACTGCAGTGGGGAATTGTCGTCTGTGATGGTGAGTCAACAGAAATAAATAATATGGGTCCAGAGTACATCTCAAGGAGTCAACAGAATTAAATAAACGCAGTCTGATTTGCTTACAACGATTTTAATGTTCGACTCATTATGAATGATATCATGTTTTCATGTTCCTAAGAGGACAACTCAGAGGCCTGGGAATTCCCCACATGAGTCGAGCTGTGTTTTTAGGCTTTGCTAGGTCCGCAGTGAATTACTGGATCAAGAGAAAGTCATTTATTTATTTGTATAAGCGCTGATTATCAACATCTTCATTAATTAATTTTTTTAATGGTGAAGAGGTACAAAGGCTTCGCATGGTGCGATTGATCTATTAATTGGTTCACTAGGCGAGAGTCTCGAAGTCGGATATATCGGTGTCGCATTGCTTCTGGGGCAGAACATCGGGGGGTTTGATCTCGTAGACAGGTTGGCCGTCCTCACTCACCCAGATGCTCCCATTCTGAGCGCACCGAATTGCGTAAACTAAACCGTGAGCCACTGTCTCCACCCTTGGGGATATTAACAGAATTTCATAAGAAGTTCGAATGACTAAGGAATTTCATCAAGTCTGTGAGTGATTCCTTGTGCAGTTAATTAATACCTTTGTGGGTGAACTGTTACCGACCCCAGTGTTGATGTGGGTGATTTGAGGATCTCGAGACACTCTCGTGCAGACGATCCTGAAACTCCGGGGCTGAGGACTATGATCTTTACTCCAGTTCTTTGGTAATGATAAGGTTGCTGGGAACGTTACGGTAAGAGAGTGGAATTTTTAGTTGATTCATTCAAGGTATTTACGGCATCATCAGGAACAATAAAAAAATCAAGACCTCAATATTTTGTAAATACGTCATAAAATCAGGTAATGAATTTCGGATAGTCTGAGAGAATCGTAACAACTAGAGAAATTCCTAACATAAAATGAAAAATCGTCGAGATACTCACAGCGAAAGATCTGCTGAAGCTGATAACCGCCTGTTTCGTTGTCGAATATACCGGTAATTGCGGTAACGGTTCAAATCCCACTATCGAAGCAACATTAACAATAATTCCACCCCTGCCCCCGAGATCCTTTCCCATCTGCTGGACTCCAAGGAGAGTGCTTCGAATGACAGCGGTCTGGCAAGAATCAAAATGACAAAAAGAATGAGAAACTATTTAACAATATACTGATAACAAGATGAAGAAAATAAAATCCATAGTCTCACAACGTTGACGTCGACTGCTTTCATAATGTCAGATTCATTTATGAGGTCGACATTATTGATGAGAATGTCAAGTCCGCCAAGAGTATTGACAGCTTCTTTGAAAGCCACTGGAAAACATTACCAAGAATTATGAAAATTTTTCATTTTCGTTTTAAAAAGGAGCATGAGGATATAAAGGGAGAGGGCCTTTGGGTTGCGTATATATTTTTTCTTTTGCAATCGTATACTCTTTCGACTTTTTATGATTGTTTCCCCATCCTTCTAGGGCCTGAGGGAAAAACCCTTGGCCAGATACAGTTGTCACAATGTTGACATGTTTGAATGGTTCAAAGAATTGAAGTCTTTACCATCCAATTCATTCTTCGAGATGTCACACGGAAGCCAGATAAGCCTTTTCTGTCCAAACTCCTGGTTTATCTCCTCCACAGCGGTCATAGCCACTGATTGTTGATCAGTCAGGATGATAATACTCTACAAAGTCGATTTCAAATCATAAAATCTCTTGTGAATTAATGGAATAACAAAACGTAAACGTTTCATTGAAAAAATCTTCAAGAACATGACTCTGAGTCGAGCAAACTTATCTCAGCTCAGCACAACGTCATTGAATGACGTCCACTACTTTTTTAAACTGGAGATAAAATAATGCAAATTTTTTCTTACTCCTGCCCCATTTCTGAGCAATTCACGACAGAACGCAATGCCCAATCGGTTCACTGGACCAAGAATGACGGCCTTTTTATCCTTAATCTGCATTATTTTCTGTCGTATCACTCGGATTGATGAAATATTTCGATTCAACGCAATCCTACGCGTCTCACTTGTTCACTTAACACTCGTGTACTGATATCTGCCCCAGCCTCAGCGTTTTTGAGCGAATGAACCTCTTGACCCATTCCTCTCTTCATTCATTCGCGAATCGATGATAATTTTCATGTTGTAAATAATTTACAATGATGGAAACAATTTTTTCGTCACATTTTGACAGTGTGAGGAGTTGACTTTAGTTGATTAGTTAAGGAAGTAATTATTAATCCAGCCTTGTGCAATTTAACAGTTTATTTAAAATGCTTCATTACAAATTACCATTTTCATGACAGAAAAGTACGAAAATAATGAACCTTTCAGAATTATAACAGTAAAAAAAATTCAGAAGATCGAGATCCTCAAAATTTTATAAATCATCCACAGAAATAAACATCCTCCAATGTTTTAAATAAAATAAAAACTTTCTCCATTCAATAAACATCTAAAAACAATAAATAAATGACTAAAATAAAATTACATGGTGTTTCGTTAATCAATATTTCTCTTGTAAAGTTTCTCTCTATTACGATGAATAATCTAACTCTATCAGGTAAAATTGCATATTATATATTTATCTTAGTGTCCAACTGGTGGATCGAGGAACGAGCTAAACGTGAATTCAACACGTGAGCCGCTCTGAACAGCCACGTTCTATCATTTCTTCACCTGCAATAAGTCAACAGTTTTTTTTGTCATCTCTTCTCGTTTAATCTGGAGGGAACAACAATTGTTCAATTATCCACAGAAAACTGAAAATTGAGCAATGTCAATTGCAAGAAATTATGATGTTTCAAAAGGATAAAAGGGCATCTAAATTGTAATAAATTTCAAATGTAATGTAAATGTTATCATGTTCGAATGACTAATGACCAACTCTAAGGAAAATTGGAAGCAATTCCACTGATTTACATCATTTTTCAGGTGTAAAAATAGAATCTAATTTTTTTTTGTTCGCCAAGGTTAGAGGAGCAACTGAAACGAATGAGGAAGTAATTCTGATTCTATAAATCTCATGATCAACGCTCATTTCAGTTAGAAATATTCTGTTAAGTATAGTTCTATAAGGTTTTGGGGCTTTAGTTTTTTATCGGATCTATCATTGAACATTATCTCCTATTGCAAAAAATTGCATGAATTTATTCTTTATGCTCCGTTCTAATTTAAACAATGGACAAAATTTATTGTCTATTATATGTTGTTGCCCTAGAACAATCGTAAATCGTGAATTCATTTGGTTTTTCGTTACGTTGTTGACTCTTCTTCACTACGTATAAAAAATCGAGAACGAGCGGAACTCGTGCATTATATATATCAGTATCATCAATTACCTTCATTAACTAGAAATATAAATAACATTCAGTAGAGACAGGGGAAAACAAAATTCCATCGACTGCAAAAAACTGACAAATGTTTTGTTTTAATAATTCTCCACCCAGATGGTCAAAGAATTAACAAAAAATATTGGATTGTAATTGGTTAATGCTAAGTTTTACCCTTTTATTACTGAATTCTCTGCACTAAGAGAGCGAACTAAAATCCCATTCCGATTCCTGCCGAGATAAAAATTGTTCTATGCGAATGTATAAAACTTTGCTTTCCACAACGAAATATTTTGGGATGAGAATATTTCACATGAACTAAAGATGTAAGATTAATATTTCATTCCTAAGTAATAGAATTACTATCACATTGTCATTATTACTGTATATTCCTGACAATTTTCAATGTATGATCTTCAATTTTCGGTGTTGACAGGAAAAAACTCTCAAATTCCCACTCAAAAATCATCTCTCTACTAAATTTCACTCATTCGGGCTCATGTGCGTATTGAATTTCCTATTAATAACATTCTCATCACTTAAAATCACTGTATATCTGACATCTTGAATTCCTCAACCCCTGCTTTATCCCCTATTACTGTAATTCGTATTTATCTCTCATTATGAACTACCACTGAATGAATTGGTGTTAAGTGATTGCAATTTGCAAGTCTGAAACTTGACAATTTTCGAAAAAATTGTAACCTTCCTCAGTTCTCAACAACTGACGATCATCGTCGATTTACGAGACATTTAATTACTGGCGAATAAACACTCATTGGTCCAGCAAGAAACTTAGTAAGATACTGCAACAAGCTTAATCCCTAACATGGCAATAAGACCTCCCATTCGGCCCCAACGTTATCATGATTTTAGTGCGACTTTGCGTCATCAATAAGAATATCCTCACTGAATAATTAATTTGGTGTATCCATTATATACAATTACTCCAAAATTCCGCCTCGATCGAGACAATCGCAATTACTCAAAATAAGAATAAACCGGACGCTCATCTGAAAAATTAATTTACGAAAATACTGTACTGGCTAACTCAGTCAAAAATCGATAAATTTACTAATTAATTTGGCCTGAAAACTAATTATCCCATCATCTGAGCAGTTGGCCGGCACTCGCTTCAACATCAAAAAGGCGTACTTCAGCACCGATACAGGAATTTCTTGACAGTATCATATACTACACACAACCAAGTCCCTTAATTTTCTGTTGCAGTCGATATTTTGTAATAGGACTCCTGAATGTTTCATCGAAACAATGAAGAGACTCTGGTGTATGGAAAGCGAGTCTTGTCAAGAAAATACTGTCTCGCTGAATTTATGTCCAACAGAAATATGAACAATGTTTAGAAATTTCTACATGTATATTGTCTAACTCTGTGACTATTCACAATAAATTCTACCAACAAGGGTTGCCTGATCCTCGAATAAAATGTTATCCAAGCGAATATTGCCCAGAAATTACAAAAATCTCCTTTGATTGGACTGCTGGCGAAAAATTATTTTGGTACCAAAAATTTCTAACACACGAGGCTGTCAACCTAGTGTGTTAGACGCCTATTTCATATCTCCTGACTATTCACAGACTGTGAACTGCGAGACGTCTTGCGACTGACAGGCTCTAGATAAGCAGCTGGTGCCCAACCCTCGATTCCAGTGCCAATGAGCTTGACGAACCACCAACCAGCACATCCTACCTTGAGCAGCTCCAGATGATCTCCCTCTCTCATAGTCACCTCTGACTGTCCTACTGCGCAGTAATCAGCCAGTGCGACGTATCTACCGCCCGGAGCGGGCCCTGGATTCTCAGAGAAGGCATCCTCCTCGTCCGTGTTACTGTTGTCAGAGCTCCAGACCACATCCTCTTCCGTGGACTGAGAGACATCTGTTATGTGGGATGTCACACTGTTTCCATCTACTGAGAGGGTCCTCACGGATCCTGACACACTGGACTGCGCCTCCCAGGATATTGTTTGCCGGAGAGGTCTGGTGAAAGACGAAATAAGGCCTTTAGTGAAGTTTTTACGGTAATTAATTGACGTGGCAAAACGTGAAAAGTCGATCGTTACGTAAATTCCGAAAAATTTTGGCTAATATTGTTGGACCTTTTTATCATATGGCAATTCCACTTGAATTTTAGAGAATTTGGTTCGGAACCTGAGAATTCCGTAATTTTACCCCTTTAATCGAATTCAATTCAATATTTTTGTTGTGGAAACACTAAGAGACAATTCCCCAAGTAGAGCTAAAGCTCACGAAAAATGTCTTCTGAAATTGAATTATCAAATATTTAATTGAGAAAATAGGGACTTGTTACGTGTGACCACTTCAATAATTCGAGGTTTCAGAAGAGTATTAAAGAAAAATCGAATCTTACGCGTACTTATGATTCGATTTAGCCAATGCTGTATTCTGTTTCCCTTTTAATTCCGCTAATTGTGACATAAGAACACCTTTGATCTGTCGCACCCAGGACTGCTTGACGTCCAGGCTCGGTGCCTGTATCGTGTGGACCTCTTGTCTACCTTGAAGCCATATCTCGAACCTTCTCGTATCGCCTTTGACCGATTCAGTCAGGCCTATTTGGGACATCTGGGGAAAATGAGAAAAATCATGTATTTCATAAAAGGTTGATGGAGGCAATACGTAAATGCTTGACTGGAGGTTCTTGGGTGAAAGCCAGATGTTACCAATATCATTGAGGATCAAATAAATCGAACGGAAAAAGTTCATTGAAAAACGTAGTTCATCCGTAAAAAATATATTGAACATCAACCATATTTTGCGTTTTTGACGAGATCAGCACCGATAAAATGTATTATAAATTTATGGAGGCAAAATGGTCGCAATAAATTATGTAGAACAAAAATGTTACCTTGAGATAACGCTTGAAGTGATAAGTAGCTTTGTTATGGGCCTGCGGTTTACTATGTTTACAAAATATCATGGCCTTCTCATACAAGAAGATGTGACGTTGCGAGGGTTTGAGTCTGAGCAAACGCTCACGTTTGCTACTACTCCATACGCTGAAGGATCCTTGAAGCAGAAGCTCTCCCTGGGCTGTCAAATCTCCCTACAACATATAAGAATTGCTAAACGACGGATAAAAATAATCATCAATCAACAGCCCATTTACATCCAGATAGAGTCAATCGATTTTTCTCTCTCTAATTAATTCCAGACTTTCCAAATAACATCAACAGAATGTGTTACTCTCTGGACGCATGATTACTAAAAACCAATAAATCAATATCCCGATGACATACCCCAAATCCAGTGATTGCAGTCTGATGCATGCTATCATTAACACACTTGAGTACAACAAGCATGCAATCCAACGCCTCTTGCAATTCCGTGCAGCAGGCAGGCTCATCGCTGTACTTGAGCAGATCCTTAAGCAGAAGTTGATACTTTGTAATTCTTTGAACTGGTTTGAGGAGATAAGCAGCAAGTGGCAGTTTGTGGCCCAGTTTTTGTTGACAGGTAGCGAGAAATTGGGGCTCGCCCTGAATCTGCTCACGCAGTCTCTCCGATCTTGGTATATTTTGACAGTAGTAACTGTAGAGGCGGAAAAATATCTCGCGCCTCTGTACGAAGCAAAGGGCGACAAGTTCTGTATTTGAGATGCAATTCTCCAGATCACGGAGAAATGTCTCACCATGAAAATGATAGATCTCTTCGAGATTACCGAATAGAACGTCGGCCTTGCCTATTAGGGCCGCGGGTATCAGGTGTATAAGGGCTTCATTGTTCATTTCTAATTTGTAGCCTTTTATTATTGATCCCAATTCAGCCACGTAGACCCTCTCAGTCTCCACTAGTTCGGTTAGAACGTGACCACGTTTCAGGCGAGACGCTTCAAGGTCTCGGGGCTCACTCTCTGGGGACGATGTGTCTTCGATAGGACCCATCTCCATCTCCAATAATGACAAGATATGTTAACATTAATTTTTGGGGATATAAACTTAACATTATCCTATGTCTAGCATAACCCTCGTGACATAGATTGTTGACCGAGAAAACGTTTCACTTAGTTCTTTATAGAGCATTAATCGTACTAAAATACTCTGGAGTAATCTATACGGGTGACCGTGAGATTATTGATTAATCATTACTTCTCCGGAATTAATTTAGCCTTTGTGTCGTATTAGATTTGCAGGGGTTTTCAAGCTTCCACCATTAGTTTCAGTGAACAGTATCAACCGATTTTTGAGATTGTTAAGTAATCTGGGTAATTATTAGTTGTTGGGAATAAATTTACCTTTGGCATCGTATTGGCTTTCTTCAGTATCCTTCCAGGCTTGATATTCGGTGATGCCTGAAGAGGTTTAGCAGGCTCTGGAGTAACAGTTTGTACTGGCCTAGCCGGTTTCACCAGCTGTTGCTTCAGCGCCACAATTCTCTTCTCACACATTAACGATACATCCTCGATCCTCTGGAGAACCTATTAATAATTACAACCATTATTCCCGTCCATTGTGTTTCATTTGCCTTATTGTCATCATCGTTGTCTACCTGAGTCACCAAGGCCTTGGTTTCCGGCATTATCGAGTCTTGAAAGATGCATCTGGGGTGATGAAACTCTTCAGATGCACCGATCAATTGCTCAAGCTCTTGCAGCGCTTGCTCCGAGGGCATTGTACTGCTCTGAGAGGCCAAGAGTTCAATACCTCGTGTACACCATGCGTTTGCCTGTTTTATAGGATTTTATGATCAGTTTGTTGCTTCATTGCGCACTCATAGTAATTAATATACTAACGGTATTTCAGTATTCTATCGCAAAGTCAATTCAACCTTTTAATTCGTAGTCAATGTGACTTAATTTCCAATTAATTAATGCCAGATCCTTTCAACCATTGAAATATTCTAATTGGTCTCACCAATTTCTCAACTGAAGACTTATTGTTGTCCGGGAAAATTTTTCCCATCTCAAGAAACTATTTTCTAAAAGTTGAGAATATTGGCTTTACTCCAAAATTCAATTCTCTGTACCTTGTCGATTCTCTCCATCAATTCCCGACATTTCGTGAGGGTATGCAAACGTCGTTCCAACCTCTGACTCAACATTGTGCAGACCCGTTGCAATTCCGCACACTTTGGCTCCACCACTTCAGTTGGACACTGGTGTCTCCCCGAGAGCAACTGCTGGCCTGCAGCTATTACCTCCTCAGCTCGATCTATGTCTCCCTACAAATGAATTATTTACTCTACCGTCTCTCCAATCCGACGTTACTTCGTTATTCTGCTTAAAATACTGCCTCTACAGGTAATCAAATATTCCTTCAAGCTCTTTTTTTATTTCTCATTGAGTTAATTTTTAAATGAACAAAAGAGTCAAGCATCTGAAATGAAAAATACATCTGTCTATCTTTCGTGCACATTAATTTAGTTATTAACATAAATGATTCTTCGCCATGCCAGCGAATTAAATCCCTATTGATCATATTCTATTATGGAGACTTGTTGCGAATAATCCTTAACAATCTTTTGCTACGGAACAATTTGTGTGCTAGGAATAGAGATTTAAGTCGAAAGTTGCATTATTTTTTAAATCCAAATATTTTTCAGTACAAAAAAATTTTGCATAATTCAATTGAAATCGTAAAATTGCATTTCTGAAACTCGTCTGCATTGAAGTCGTTGAACTTCATGAAACGATTGATGTTGTCCTGAAGTCGCAGAAGTCGGTAAATTCTACGACTTCAATTAACACACTTGATCTCATGGGCACCGAACTGTTCGAAGTCTGTGACTTCAATGCAGATATTGATAACCATAAAAAATTGAAATAAGTCTATGAGATAATAATATTTATTTTGTTGAATTCGCTGCTTACCAAGACCCAAATCCACATGGTATGCAACAAATAGGACTATCGACAAAAACAAAAGAAAAATGGAAAGCGGTGCAAAAAATGTACAATTCGGTGCATTTTAATGTGCATTGTATGTATCACCGCTCTTTTGTATCAGAAGCAGACAATAATTCTTGATGAAATACATTCAGTCTGGTTTCGATACGTAATTAATTCCCTAAGAGACTGTTCATTGATTTTTTTTGCATCTATTATTCAGGACAGCTTCAGTATGAAATAGTATTATTGTCTCGAGATTGTGGAGATGAAGAGTGTGTAGTTTTGGGGATAAAAGAGACAAACGTACCCTGCATATTCGCTGGAAGGAGTTTGTATCATGTATCAGTTGGTCTACGCGTGACTGGGTCTCACCGACTTCTGTCATTTCATCGATTGTCTTCAGATGCTGATCGAGATTAGCTTGGAGCTCTCGAAAATCCTGCTCGAATTGCCGGAGGGCTAGACAGTGACGTAATCGTGCACTGTGATGAGACCAGAAGAGGTCAAATGTGCGCTCTGTCTCTTCTAATTGCACTAACAGTCTGAGGGGAACGAAATGAAAAAATTTAATTGATCGTTTACGATTTGTTAAATCGTGTTGAGGAATGTGGGATTTTTCAAATTGAATCTCTTCTACTACTCCGTTGATGAGAGAATTTTTTATTCAATTTTAACCACACTCGGCTCACTTATTCGTCAATTCAATCGTTAGATCCAGGAAAAGTCGGTAGCGGAACGGTAGAACGGTTTAGGAATGTTCAAGTACCAGTTATTTTCAATCGTGAAATTTGTCGGGTAGATGTGTGAGAAAATCTGATAAATAATTAGGAATATATGGATATGCCAGATTGCTAAATTATCCTACCTTTCAACTGCAGCAACGTTTCCCAACCGATCGGCAGTACCTTTACCGGTCAGTTGTCTGACACTGTCTAGAAGTGCCTCACCGTGTCTCGCGGCACTCAATATTTCCTCTTTCAATTCATTGTACTCAGCTTGCTGCTGACTCAACAGCCTAGTCGTGGCAACCGTATTATTCGGGAATTCAACCTCTGCAAGCCTACGTGTGAATGAGTCCAGTGCTACGGACACGTCTTGGGTCATTGAGGAGAATTTCTCCAGGCTCTACACAAAACGAGCAGTCGAATCAAATTAAGGGCCGCTCCACACATGAAAAAATTTTATAGAAAAACCTACATCATTCGATAGAATAGTCTACTCGATTTCTGTTGAGTATCCAACAGTTCTTGGTTCATTTCACTAAAAAATTAACCAGCTTTATTGTACGTTTCTTCAGGCAGAAAATATTCAACAGAAAGACTTCTGTAATACGATTTAAACTCATTGATTTTTTTCTATTTGGAAAAAAACTAGTGTTCCGTATGGAGCTCTTCGAGTGGATCTACCGAATGAAGTAAAAACAGAACTCATTTCCCTGGCTCAGCTTACAATACGATTTTGTATCCAAGTATGATGGCAGTACGGTAAATCCCCACCGAGTTGCTCAGTCAATTGATCCTTGTCGATGAAGTCATGGAGTTCATTCACATTCGCCAGGACAATCACACGGAACTTGAAGTCCTCGCGAAAGAGCTTATTCGACACCTCGGATATGGCCTTTTGAAGAAAGCCGACCGGCCGAAGGACATACGCCACGTGCACGAGACCGGGAAAATAAGCCTGAAAACCATTAAATTTCGGCCATAAAAAAACCCCTCGGACCCACTACACGTCGTAAATTTGATAACAAACTCACTGAGATCTTAAGTAACACTGTCTTGACCGAATTCCACTTGTCAGTCCTACGGTCGATTATCAAATGAAACCCGAGATCTGCTTCTTGTAATCTATGAATGGATTCATGAATATTTAAGCATATAATGGGATTCAATTCACGCGCATTCAGTTACTATGTCAATCAGTTGGGGAATGGTGAAAGGAGATAATTCGAAAACTAATCGCATTAGCGTGCGAATACCAGCGGAAGGAAGAGGTTTTGGGGAATTAGCCGAGAGGCCTGGCCTGTATTTCTCATCTCCGAAGATAATTGTAGATATTTTTTTGAGTTAATAAAAGGGCAGTGGACTAGTGACGTGTTATTTCCACGAAAAATGAATTAATTGAATTCAATTCTATGCTAATCTTAGAATTTCATGAGCTTAGAACAATTTCTTTTGCAACTCAATCTCGCATTGTTGAAAATTCTTATAAAATCGTTCCTGAAACTCCAGTTTTGTCTATCGTAGCATAAACCAAAAGCATAAGTTAGTATCACTTACGTTGGTACTGAGGTGAGATACAGCATGAGCCGCTGATAATCCAGATCCGTTAAATTATGAAAATTCCCATTATCAGGAAAGGTAATAATGGGGCATCCCTCCCTCGTTTTACCACCTGTACAGCAAGAAATCACAGTTGAAAGAAAATAAAAACCTCACATCACAGGCAACATTCGCATTGAACGCCGACAATACACGTGTGAGGAAGCGAGATAATCACAGTATGTAGTTTTCCCACAACAACAAAAACATGACATCCCACGACTGGTGTTAACGACCAGTTAAAGAGTCCATAGCCCTTCAGACGTACAACTGTGACCGTCTGACTTTAACGACGATAAAATATCCCTCTCCTAAAAGCCGGTGCGTATAAGAATACCGATCACTGGCGAATTTTAAAAACTGGATTAAGAATTTTTTCGGGGGGACAACCGGTTTGTAACGGATTCACAGTTGAACTTTGGCTGATTGGGAAAATAGCGCGCTCCATTGCAGATATTTGAAATTTTTCGTTTTAAGGTCATGCGGAAGGTGGGACTTAATTGTTTAAACATATTAAGTTTCATTACCAGTGATGATTGCGTACTGGGGCTGGAGGAGGTCCGCAACGTCGCGAACGGCCAGATCGCCGTTCTCAATTTCCCCTGTCATACTCTCCACATCCTCTGTAATTAAAATATTCGACTGGGTTAATCATCTGCGCTGTTATGAATTGAAATAACCAGATGAAATTAACGTTTACGGGTCTCGTAATCATGCAAATCCAGCGATTCACTTTGCCAAGTAGCAGAGGGTCTCTCGTTTATTTTAAAAAGTCAGATATTTGCCCTATAGTACCATTTTGTTGTTAAATTTAGTTATTTTTCAGTTTATGTACTATTTTGACATTTTGCCTTGAAATTCTTCATTACCCAGATAATTCCACTTTTGTTAGGATGAGATAACTGAATTCATCAACTTTCACCACTCAGCAAAAAAAATTATAACAACCTTCTCATATCCTCATTAAATTGCATCCCCTCCCACTGTGCCTCACTGGATTCCCTTCAACAGTAATTGGGTCTGTGGTTCCAGATGAAAATAAAATGCAAATTGAAATCCACCTTTCAGAACGAAGGCACCAGTGTGGGAACAGACTATCAATCGAAATTAATTGTTGCCCTCGACTAATGTTATATCATTGTTATCGTCAATATTCAGGAAGAGAACTATTTTCGATTGGAGCACACGTGTGAGTGGAATCCTCTTCAACTCTGAAGATGTACTGGGGAATTGTAAAAGGTCTCAACCCGGTGGGATGCACTCGAATGACCTTGCTGATTCCTTCGCCAATGAGGAAAATAGTTTTCTTCTTTACCCGCAATATAAAATTGCTAATATAACTGTAAATTGAAGAGGCTCTCAATCGAAATGCTCATGATCTCTGGGTCACGGTTCGGTTGAACCGTTGAGTTTTGGGTCATTGAGACTGAACGAAAGTGTCGGTTATACTCACATTTGATTCCGGATGTTTAAAGTTCGTTGTTCTACTGAAGGTTCACCAAAAAACAGATTTTAATTTCGCGAATTCCGTAGATTTATAAAAATAATTGTTTCAGGAATTTTCTCTGGAAATATCTGCCCTCCCATTCATTATCAGTGAGCTCGCATGCTCTTGCTGTCGTAATCCCAAAAAGCAGTCAATAAAGTGCATGAATGTTTGACCAAGTTAATGACTTTCCCTGAGTGCTCAGGCGAGTCAAAGAAAGATATGAAATTTGATTAATCAAGGAAAGAATGAGAAGCCCTGGCATTAATTCACTGGTTAAACTGCACGTCTGGTAGTCAACAAAATACGTATGAGAAATATTGCCGGTCTGAGGTGCCTGACCTTTTCTCATTATGGATAGTTGGAAAGGATGTGTATGTGTACCGTACGTGTACCGTTTAATCTCAACTTTTCTTCACTCAGTGAATATTCAGACATGTACCATGTATGGTAATAAAAGTAGCCCCCATAAACGACACTAATGACAATTATTACGCGCTGATGGATGATTACGGGTCGTTTATCACAATTGTTTCTTTCTGCTGCAGTAGCGTGTGCTAGGTGTTTTTCATTGTGTTACTTGCTGTCTCATCTGGTAATTTATTACAATACGGAATGGTGAATATTGAATTTCAGTCAAGGTGATAATTCGGTGATCTTCGCAGATATTTCATATCGATAAAAGACATATTTTTCCTCTGGGACTACATCGGAATTAAAATCTTGTAAGGGAACAAATCAGGAGAGCATTATTCTAACTAGGGAAATTTGCAATAAAAAAGTTTTGCAATGTTTAAATGAGAAAACTAAGGTATATTGAACAATGATGATTGTCGCATTCAGTTGAAACAGAGCATGCTGACTGAGGCGTTTTTCATGGTACTACTTGCAGTCTCATCTCTTAATTTATTACGATACGTAATCGTGAATAGTCAGTTTGCAAACAAGGGTTTCATTCATTTCATTATAGAAATGATTAATTTTTTAAATGATGAAAATGCTTGAAATTAGCATCAATTGGAGGAAAATGGCAAATGAATCTTTTAATCGTTGAACGACGAAGCTCGTTGATTTTACTCAGAAACATTCCACGAAGGTTTATTGAAATAATTATGACGTCAGTTTGTGCATGACATTTGGATTCTCCAATATATTATCTGTTTAATCGCATGCGATACGTGTTAATCGCGAAATTATCTTCGAATTCTTGATATTTCATCGTAAATCCGACAATAATAGAAACCATTGCAGGGAAAGTTCATCTATAATGTTTCATCTTTTCAGAACATAATTTATTCAATAGGATATAATGAAAAAAAATATTATAAAAGGCCTCTGGGCATTTTATCAAAAAATGGACACCTTCCTTTACAATATAACTTCTTCCGTAATAATAAATATAATCAATCAAACAAAACAATCACTTATTCCAAATGAATATTCTTTCTCTAATAGAACACTAATATTACTCACAGTGACCGGCAAGTTTGACCTAGTGAGATTTTTTTATATTGACGTACTTCCGTATCTGTTTCATCCAAAAGGTGTTTCTTACCAAAATAATTCATATTGGTTGGGTGGCACCTTCACTTATAGCACAGCACATCGTCCACCACTTCAATAATAATTAAAATACTGTCAAACAAAAGAATTAGACAGTACTAATATTTGTCACAGTGACCGGTAGGCCTGATTTGTTAACTATTAACCCACTGGTAGTCAACTGATAACTGATTCCCTCCGGCAACTTGCTAACTGGTGTGATAAAATAAGTATTGCTGCTCTGCTCGATGCCACCTGAAGCAATGACAATAGGCACCAGCTCTGTCTCAGTCACCAAATGTAACGGCTCACTCCTGTCCTCAACGACCTCCTCTACCTTTCCCTGATTCGTAGCAGCAGGTGTTCTAACGATGAATTCCAATTTGGCGAATTTCACCTGAGGAAATTGAACTTTCATAAATCTTCGAAATGTCGAGTAGCCCATGGACTTTATCGATGGCAAGAGTTTCTTGCAGTACTCCTTGTACAAATCGTGAACAGTTTTCCTTGATATCTCTGGGGGAAGATGTAGTGGTGCATTCTTCACAGCCTTTGTCTTCTGCTTGGTTTCCTGTTCCTTTAAAAAGTTCTTCAGGAATTCCGTAGCTATTTTATAGATATCGAGGGAGAATGTATTGTGGGGAATTTTTCCATGATTCCCATGAACTCGAGGAGTGACTCCCTGGGTAATTAAGTGTTTTCTTATTCGTTTAATCTGATAGTGTGTCACATTCTCCAAGTACAGAAATGCATCCAAACATACACGACGGCCCTGATAAACGTATTGTGCACGAAGTCTACGTCTCTCTGTGTGCC
The DNA here is from genome assembly GCF_034640455.1 of Diachasmimorpha longicaudata. Classification (NCBI taxonomy): domain Eukaryota; kingdom Metazoa; phylum Arthropoda; class Insecta; order Hymenoptera; family Braconidae; genus Diachasmimorpha; species Diachasmimorpha longicaudata. The sequence continues at coordinate 8,063,935 of NC_087230.1, forward strand.
TAGCTGTTTGATGGGGATCGGTGAGACAGGCCATTGTCACTCCCATCAGATACATATCGTGCTCGGCTTTTGTCAACTCGGCGATGTTCAGTCGGTGACGATAAACAGCCTCTGGATTCAGTCCTTTGAAGCACTGGTCGTCTTGGCATTCGCAGCCACGCTTGAAACGTTGGAGAACTTGGCTAACGCTGTCTTCCAATCTTGTTGGCTCGTATTTTGGCGAATGAAGGAGTTTCGGCTTTTTTGTAGGTGAATTGCGGGGGGTCTCTGCGTCTATCTTTGCTTCGTCTGCGATCTGCAATCGGTTTAAAGGATATGAGAGGGGATGGGGCGAATCTCTTTATCGAGTCTCATGCGGAATGTGCAGGAAGGGAAATTCTTTTTATCAATTGGCGTGGCAGCCTCATTGGATTTTGTCGTGAGATGCAGATACAAAGACGGCGGGAGAATTTAAAACATTTCCGACCAGATGATTAATTTATTTTACAATAAGTGTACAGAGTATATATTTAAAAAGAAATTTTTTTTATCCAGTGTACTCATTTTGTCAAGTGTTTGGGGATAGAAATGCGGTGTAACAATTTTTACCTCAATCCTTTCCTCTAAATGGTCTTCTGGATTGTCCTCAATTTCAGATTCAACCGCTTCAGCCACAATTTTACTTTTATTCAGTTTTTTAATTTTTTTACAACGCCCTTCTGTTTTTTTGTCCTCCATTACGATAATTGAATTACTTCACTGTCTGAAACTACCGGAAACAGTTATATTAATCACCAAAAAAAGTCACTCTCAATGAGAGGCGTACTCCACTGATATCAACAGAGTTCAACGTTCCTCAGCAAAAAGTTGTGCATGACAGATAGAAATTTAAAAAAGTTTAAGTAAAAGCAGTTGCTCATTTCCAATTAATGATTTCATTGAGTCAATTAAAAAACAGCGAAAGTTTGAATAAAAAAATTCTGTCGACTTATTATATTTTATTCTCAGTGTCCAGAAGGTCGAAAGTCGCTAGAACTTCACTGTCTGACGAACAATTTTCGTCTCTACTGCGTAACAATTGATCTCACTTCACTTACCGTTAGTTGTGCTTATTTTCACTCATTTTACATCAGATAACCCATGTCAGAGTACCACAGAACACTAATCTCAGGATATACAATAATTTTAAAGTGATTAAGAAGCTCCAGTTTGTTAAATATCAGAAATAACAAAGCGAGACGAGTGAGCGATATGGCGATCGTCAATTCACGCGGTGGAACATAGTGGGAGAGCCACAGGGACGTAACAATATTATTCTTGCGCCCCAAAATACATTTATTCGCGCGATTCCTCCAAATTTGCAATTCTCCCCTAAACACTTCTAACATCTATTCTCATAATATCATTCGGCGAGAAAAAAAATTTTTCTCAATTAATTTCAATAAAATAAACTGTTCTATTGACTCCAAATTTTTTATCTCAGAAAATCCCACTATATTTTTGTCAATTAAACGTAATAATTTAGGAGAAAGGACTATTCATGGAGTGCACGATGAATTAACAATCGAATGTATTAGAAGCTCGAGTATTGATTTGTAGAAAGCGCTTGGTACACCCTTGTTGGCAATGAGGGTGGTACATTGGCGCACAGAGAGGGGTTCAGGGCCCTCGCACGTGTGCAAGTAAACACCAGCAGTTCAGTCAATAGTCTTTGAAATGGAACCAAAATTTCTGCTGGAAAAATACAACTGAAAGATTCCATTTTCAAGATTTTTAACCTGAAATTTATCCAGTAATTTTCTAACAGAATTGTGAAAAATCCCCAGAGGTGTGCCCCAAGTGCAATAAAATCCTCATGAAGCATTGAATTCAATCTTGACCGATTGCACAAGGCCTCGTAATTACACCCTCCCGGCATGAATGCCTCCACTCCCACAGTTCTTATTTACCATCGTAGAGCATTCACGAAAGAGCAACAAGAACAAAAACCGATAGGAGAAAAAAAATCAACGATGAAAGCTGATAACTAAACCGCAGGAGTGGAAAAAATCGAGGAAATAGAAACCCCGGAGTGTTGGGTTTAAATATAGTCCAGGAAAACTGCTGAGTTATCAAAGCATCGCCGGAGGGCCTTATCGTCCGCCAGGAACGACCACAGAACTGAAAGACAAATGAAAAAGGATCTGATAAGAGTCAAACCTCAGCATTGGTGACAGACAATTGCAACAGTATCCTGACTTTTCGACGTGATGAACTCCACTAGACGGAAAAAAATCGAGGAAATCCAACTTCTGGAATGTGGGCTTCAATTAAAATCCAGGAAAACTGTGTGGAGTGGAAGCATCACCAGAGGGTCTTATCCTCCATCGGGAACGCCCCCAAAAGCAAAAGGTAACTGACAAAGAATGTGATAAGAGTCAAACCTGAGCATTTGGTGGAGCAGTGCTGATGACAGGGACAATTGCAGCAGTGTCCTGACTTTCTTCGTGCGTGTGTACTCACTTCATCACTTGACATTGTCACTTCCACCTGATATTATCACTCGGCTGCCTTGTCCTTACCCCCAATTGCGTCAAGTCCTTCAACGCATGCAAATAATAATAAACGACGAATTATCAGTCGTCAATCCGTCATCGTGAATTTACGATGCAGATACCGGTGTTCACTCCAGGCCTTGCCTGTGCCAATTGAATCGATAAAAGCCTTGACAATCAGCCGGCATCACTCCACTGCTGGCTGTTGACAATTCTTCTCTCTTCTGTTATTTTCACTCTCAACATGACGATAGCACTGGCGACACTGCACGAAACCTCCCGGTGGGGTGCATTGGAGCGAGAAAGCGTTATACTATCACCCACGAACGTTAACAACCCGACGCCATTTTCGGATCTGCGTGGGTAACAGCAACGAATAGTCCGCCAATCCCGAGAGTCTCGTGTCATAATCCCCGGTGGAAGGGGCACTACGGGTCCACGTGACTCTCGCCGCATGCTTCGCCGGCGCTACTCTGGATTAATCCGGGGATTTTTGCAATTAAAAAAATTGTTTAACGTAGTTATCGCGAGGTCAGGCACATTGTCAAAAAGTCGCAATATAAATTATTTTTGGGATGGGTTAGAATCTGCCAAGATATTTCACGTATAGGTTCATTGTGTGGATAATTAAAAAAAAAATCAAAGCACCCGCTTATGCCTAAGCCTAAACACATATTTTTTAGCGTTTCGCTACTGATTTATTTAGATATTTCATCTCCTGATTGTGATGTAACTCCGCACAGGCTGATGTTGTTGGCCTGGAGTCGGTTGGTGGGGTTTTTCGCGAGGAGGAACTGGAAACGCGATTTTGAACTTTGAGGAATCGAGGCGATCCGGGTTTTTATCTTCTTCGATTATATGCTCCACATATGATACTAGAAGGTTCGTTATGGAGGTACTTCAAGCATGAAAAACTAGACATTGTGCATATCATCGTCGTTATTGAGGCAGGTTTTTACCTACAGTTTTTGCTTAGTTGAAAAATATTCTGGGGCGATAGTGGAGGATTTTAAATGGGGTAAGGAATGCAGGAAAATATCTGTAAAGGAGCTTACGACATTTTTCTTTATAAAACCTTCCTCGAGAAAATTTCTCCATCGTTGATGGGTGTTTATTATCTTGAGGATTGCTATGCTGCTATCCTTTGCTCCCTATTAATTATCACCCCAACCTTCTGACCTCTCACAATCTTATCTCGTCAGGATCGACCGATGAATGCCAATTGTGGCGATCTTGATCGTTACTAATAATTACAGTGTTACGCCAGTTTCTGATCTTCAGTAAATCTAGATCGCAATGACCACACCTATATACCTTCCATAAGTTTCTAAATAGTCACCATAAACTAAAAAACAACCGCCTACTCTTCCCTTCCTTATTTATATTAGAGATTGGGTCATCTGAATATATCGCCAACAATATCTCCCAAAACTTAGAAGATAATCGCCAGAAAGTCCAAAACAATTTCACATTGTTCTCCTTTCTCACCATTCAGTTCGGGAGTTCCTTAATTCGATTACATCAACAACTCTATTGATTCCCCCGGGTGCCAGGAAGCCCCATCAATCCCCAGCGAGACCCCACATCTATTGAACTTGAAACCTTCGCTCATCAGGATCAAGTGATCAATATCCATTTCCCTCAGTCTTAATCGATTTTCTTGCAACTTACCGGCCTCTAAGACCTCTAGATCTAGATTGCCGCTCCTACTGCGACTGATGGAGCTGCTTGCGTGGTAACTCCTCTGTGTCTCCTCCATGGCCCTTGTCGCACTCCTCTTGAATTGCTCCAAAAAACTGTCGATCTGATTTTCAATAGTTGTCGGTGAATTGGCCATCTTTCGTCCGGGTCAAGCACAATGTCAACACCCAAATTTCAGGCTCAACGTTTTCCCTCGATCTCAATTTACCTCGGCACATTGGATAATTGGCAATGAAAACTACATTTTTAATTAAACGTTACGTGTTCCTTACGCGTTGTTAGCCGGAGGAGGTGATCGATATGATAAACGATAATAATTTTCCCATTACCAAATATTTATAATCGTCCCGGTGTCCATTGGACATTGAACAACAGCACTGCATGTTTATTGTGACGGAACGTCCGGAACTGGATCGACAAAGCGCCGACGTCCTTGTGCGGGTGGTGGACTCTCGGGTAGGAGGCAGGTGTCGTGTTTAAGATATAACAATTTTATCCGCAGTGCGCATGGGCCCCTCCTCTAACTCACTCGGTTTATCCCACTTCATCGTAAATTGCGCGATACTCTTGCGCGGTGTTGTAAAATACGGATGAGAAATTATGCTGAGAAAGTAATGGCTCTCTAGTTGTCTATGGTCCTCCATTCCTCTTGCTGCAGCTCATGATTTTGTAATGAACTATTTTTTCCGGGATTTTTTGTGATGATGGGATGGGATTGCCTGAACTGGTACGGGGAAGAGGGTTAAAGGGAGATGATGGAAAAAGGTCAGTATTTACCGTCCGGGTGACTGTACTTTCTGAGGCAATGGAGGTATGGGAGGATGAACCGAGGCGACGACGAGGGTCTGTACATTCCGTCCTTTTGAACGAACCCGCATTTATAGCAGTGTACAACTTCATCGGTTGAGGGCAGCACTATGCAGAAGTGGGAAAAAATTTAAAAAATATCGTGATTGCTTTAAGAAATGATATTCAATAAAAGCTCGATGACAAGTCAATTAATTAATCGGGGAATTTCATTTTCAACGGTACCGAGTAAATTAAAATTTTTTATTTTATTATAAAACAAATAGTCGCATTACTCACTTCAGCTCCGCCAGAAAGCTTTTTCAGCTCTGGATTGGAGCTTCTTCACTTGATGTGGTATCTTGGTGATGATGCATTCTTTCAGCACTCCCATTCTCACGATATCATCGACAGCGTGACAATTACGGTCTTGCTGCCTGTAGTAAAAGTGGATTGTTTCATTATTTTTCGGTGGTAATTAAACCTGCTCTTTGTAGTTCCCATACCAACATGAAAATTGTTCAGGACGTTGATAATGTCCTTCAATAGCAAACGTAGGAGATTCTCAAGACATCATTTTAGTTTACTGCCAAATAATCGTTTGTCGGTACACTTACGGGAGTCGCGTTGCCTTCCTCAGTCATCTGCTAGGTGTCCCTTCTTGTTTCTCCTGGACTCCCTCATCGTTCAAACCAGTGTTCACCTCTTCATCTGAGTTAAAATAGAAAGATCTTTAACTCCGCGAATTTTGAGAACTGTCTCTCCTTCTACAATTATTAATTTGATTAATGAAACAGTTTTTCAACTGTATCATATTATTAAATTCTCGTTTTCCATAGTAAAAACTTACCCAAGTAAAACTGTGAGCTTTCCGCTTGTTGATTATCGTCTGTATTGAAACCAAGAAAAAAAAATCAAAATGATGCGATAAGGCTATCGAGGTACTCACTGCACTTTATTACCATTATATACCTATTCGTGGAATTCCCTTGCCTCGGAGACTACTGATTCGACATGATTACTCTCCGAGTTATCCTCGTAATTACCGTACTAGTGATACTCTGTGTAAATTACATTCACAAAACTAGACGAGTTGATGAGGTGAGGAAACGAGAGAAACGAACAGCTTGGCACTATCTAACGAGAAACATTGATCGTTATCAACCATTTGGATTTGTTATCTCGATATCAACGATCAAGTGCAATAGTTGTCCCCCGGAAGTTGTTAGAGAATCGGAATCTGAAGCAAGTACTCTGCTGTCACCGTTGAAAGAGGAGTCTCGAGAAATATCGAATTCGACAGTCGAAGGTCAGGATTTAATGAACAATTCAAATATTTTTTCCTCTTCAACTCCAGTTGAACCAGATTTAACTCCAATCGAATGGAGTACATCTGTAGAACCTCCCACTATTGATCCTGAGGGCTTCTCGTCTGCTGCACAGGGAAATCAGAGCGATAGTAATACAGAGACCACTAAAAACTCATCACTAAGTTATGAGGATTATTATTACGAGGGGAGTGGTGAGGACCTATATGATTACGGAGATATACTTGATGAAAATATCACAGAACTATTTGATTGAATAAATAAATATTGAAAAGTTTTTTTTTGTCCAAAAGTTTAATCTCTCAATCGGAATACATTCTATCATTTATAACAGACTACTTAATCTATGTACACATACGCTTGCAAACTTAACAACCGTTTTTTTTTCTTTTTCCTCATATATATGAAAAAAATAAATTGAATATTGTGATGACAATAATGTAGAATAATATCAGTAAGCGGAGAATGGGGATTGAGTGCCAGAACTAAGATTTGAACAAAAAAAAACCATGTAATTAAAGTGATAACTTGTATGAGTTGAAAATAGCCACCATTATGATGAGAAACGAGTGGAGTAAAGTTAACAATAAAATTAACTCCCTAGACAGCTAAACAATGTCGGTAAAACGCCACTGAGAGGCAGATGTAAAGTTGACGTTGAACAATACAGATTTCATATAATATTCTGCAACAATGAGCTTCGCGTTATGCAGTTATTGAGCAAAAGCGATGAATCGATCGATTTGACACGATGCGATGTTTATTGTAAAGAACGAAAAACTATGAAAAACGATGTAAAAAACGAGATGATCTATCAAATTACAAAATAGAGGATGACTGTTAGAACCACATACTCAATGTTGGTGATGATCATTTGTCCAGTGCTTGTCAACATTGAGTGATCATGATGAGTGGCATTTTGACTAATGATATCTCCGTGAGACGATCTCTTGGTTCTTTTAGCTGTCAATTTGGTGGTATGATGGTCAAATTGTGGAATATTCTCTGATCTAACATCTCCAGGGATTGAGGATGGCAATTCACCCCTGAATTTACCAAATTGCGGGGTCCTAGTGAGTACATCGGAGAGTTTTCCCCCGGGATTACGTGACGATAGTTCATCGACCCTTACGGGAATGGATCTAGCGAGGCTCGAGTCCTTGACCCTTTTTCCATCGAAAGCAATCAATGTACCAGTTAATCGATCATCAATTCGCTTTGTTCCCAGTCCACTATTGGAAGGTGGTAAATAATACGCGTCCAATCCATCAGCAGCCATTTCCATGTCATCAATATCATCAAGCCTCTGTTTAACTTTGTCCGGCTGAATCTTCTTTCTGAGTTTGTTAACATCACTCCGACCAGATCCCAGATAAACGGGTTCAAATGCATCCTGCTTCTTCATCTTCTCATCAGCACTCGTCTTTGGTTCACCCCAGTGATAAGTCCAATAATCCTGTCCCCTGGCCACCTCATCCTCACGATCAACCGTTCGAATGATAGGTTTGAATCCACCCTCAATAACAATTGAATCTGGATCAAACCCGGTATTTCTCGCTGGTTTGACACTCACTGAATCACTAGTCTCGGATGATATTTTAGCTTCAATCTTGGCTCTCTGTTTATCAATTTTTGTTAATTTCGTAACTTGTGGATTTTTTAACGGTCTGTAAACGGCCTTTTTTCTCTCCATAAATCTCGGAACTTCTGGTGGTACTTCCTGCGGCATTGGTCGTCTCCCTGGCCGTCTAAAAATCATTACCTGAGTTTGTTTACTCATCGGTGTTCTCGAGTAAACGTACGACGGATTATGCTGGGTATGTTGATATTTCATATTGACGTAGTTGAAGGGTCGTTGATCTGCAAGTGAGTTAGATTGTGAATTAGATGCGTGAATTTGTGCCACTTGGGACTGCTGAACGTCCTGATCTGACACTGGTGTATGTTGCCAACCCTGGGGAGTTTGTATTTCACGGTAATAGCCACTCACGTGTTGAGGTGATATTAAAGATGATGCTGTTGCATGCTCAACATGATGACGCATTAATGGAGGAAGCACTTGATGACGCTGTACCTCCTTAGGATGATTATTATGATGATGATGAGAGATAACGTAATGGGGAATACGAGGCAGATCCATGTGAGACAATTGCAAGCGTTCGTAAGTATCACGGGGATACATTGAAGCACGTGTTAGTTGAGGCGAATGTATAAGCTTTTGAGGGGACATAGCGGTATGATAATTATGATAATGATGATAATTGTGGGGCGGCCGTAGCGTACCATAATTCTGATGGGCCTGGTAGAAATCTGGGGCTGGAGTTACCTTGCTGGATACACCGATACTGCTTGCACCGTCAAGATCCCCGGCTTGTTGGTCCGAAAGCTCTGGTTGCGCGTACACGTTGTGATTCTCACTTCCTGCACCCTGAACATCACAGCTATCGTGGACGTTTATTTTCCAGCCCAAATAACGGTGGGTGAAGCACTAGACAAGGAGGAAAATCACATTTCGTCAACTATGAAAGATGAACTATGAAAGATAAGCACTGAAGTCATCTCTTGATAGAGACAGACTCCTACCAGTTTCAAAGGATCTATCATTTTTTGTACCTGATAATAGACAGTATCTGGAGTATTTCTATCAGGAGTCCATTCAACAATTCCTGGCTCACCAGGATTGCACTTGAGGGACAATGTCCTTTGGAAAGCGCCGAATGAAGCGTAGTCGTCGGCTTCTGGTGCATTTTCATCGTGCACCCATCGACAGAGTCTCCCGTAGCCGGTGGGCACCACTGCGCCCCTTTGTCGTCTAACTCCAGCGAAAATTGTCACTTGCTGTGGGTCGATGAAGAATTATCGATTTCGAGTTATAAATGAATGTACCTTATTGATCACCATTACTCACAGATTTTTCTTCGGGTGTTTTGTGCGCATAACCGCCAATGGGATCATCAGTAATGTAGAAGGGATGGTAAATAGCTGGTGTCTCGGGATCGTCACCTCCTTCGACGACGAAAGTGTATGTTTTTCCTCTAACAACGTTAATCTCCGGGATAAGAAGCCCATTGATATACCAACTTATTCCCCAGCCGACGTGCCCTGAGGAAAAAAAAATTCAAGAGTAACATCGCCGGACGGAAAAGAGTAAAACCCGTGAAAGCCCTGGAAAAAAAATAAATTACCAGTAATGGCCGGGTATCCGTGCTTGCCTCCGGTGGGTCCCATCTGGGCGTAAAAAACTCCATCGTCAGGTTCGTTGCACTGAATCGGTGGAATTTCCCAAGCGTCACTTGTAGCTGCTGGAGCGGGTGTCGCTGGAGGTCTTGATGGTCTTCGAGTTGTCGCCACTAGCTCTTGCTTGTTACTTCCCTTATTGGTATTGTCATCGTGATGTGTGTGAATCTGCTCCATGTCGGGCATTGGACAATTCCAGGACGGTGGTCTTCCAAATTCGATAAACCTATCAGTCTTGAGATAGTGAGAATGGAAACTGACCTCGTTCCTCTCGTTGAGCGGACCAATGGCCCAGATGATTGCTTGGGAGCCATTGGTGCGAATCTGCCTGTCCAACTCATCGGAAGCGCTAAGTGGTCGTTGATATGTCACGATACTGTAGCCATTAACCATTGCTGCGTTCAGAAGACGTACAGAATTTGTGTTTTCCTGAGATACAAATAAAGATACTATTAACGGCAGAGAGCTATTATCCTCCCCCTCAATAAAAGCCCCGGAGAATTTTCATTGCTTGGGTCGGTTGGATCAAACCAAAATTCAAAGAACAGTTGCACTTGCATTTGCAAGGTTGTCACGTCTAATGAAATTCAATGGACCTGATCAATCGGGGAATATCAGAAGGGTAATTTCTACCTGTATCCGTGTATCAGGGCAGCTCCCACGACCTCCAGAGCACTGGGACTTGGCATCAAGGAAGTAATCCACAGCATAGCCCTGGAGGGTTTGCTTATCAACCCAAGCGACAACCACGTCACCTCCCACCATTGCGCTGCGCTCAGGATTTGCAGACAATCCGAAGGACATGTACTGTCCTGCATCTGAAAATAGTATCTCGAATGAACTTTCATCCATCCATGAAAAATTTAATATTTTTATCAGCGGACTTTTAACGTTCGGGAGCGTGAAATTTTTGACGCCTGGCTGGCTCGTAAACGCCGTCTGAATCGCAGTTAAATCGTAAAATTTTGTTGACCGTTCTGAAAATGCTGCAATCGGCACTAGCATTTTCACGATCCTCTCGTATACAGGGTATTCCTAAACTTGATAGCAAAATTTTAGGGGTGGATTCAGGGGATGACTTTGAGTTGATAAGACCTTTCAAGTTCTTCGGTCAAATGGACTGTTGTTAGAGTAGAGAAATTGGAAGATACAACATTGGATCATATACAATACGGAGAAAAAAAGGGCAGCATTTGGTAAATAGACTTTCCTCATCTGTAATTATTGGCGTTCTTCGATTTTCATTCACTGGTGACTGTCAAGTATACATTCGCAAAAGAGGGAAAGGAAAACTTTTACTTTGGTGTGCAGAATAATCGGACGAATGTAAGGTGGAAATGATGTGGGAACAGTATAAACTCTGTGTGGGTATTACCTTTCTCTCCCGACCGGGGGAATTTCGCAATGAAGCCTAGCGTTTACAAGCCCGTACATATTACATTATCATCGTGTTCACGGCCGGAGATAACAGATGATAAAAATCAATGGTCTCCTGTCTCAAGAAAAACAGTCTCTAACACTGATGTGTACATCATGTCCAATAAATGGAAAATCTCTTTGTAGGATTTTCTATTCGACTTTAACCATAAATTTAGCTTCTTCTGACCCCTCGCCGCCCGTATAACTTTCACATCTCTTTTTTCCCAAGCCGTTTGGAGAACTCGACAAGTCCCACGTTGAATCTTTTACAATGTTTCATGGTCTTGTCGGCTTGGCGTATACCTCCTATCCAAAGAGTCCCTCTCAAGAGAAAAATAGCATCGAACGAATCGACGGCTCTTGCTTCTAAACCGATGTAACTTCCACCGAGAGCTCTTTTTCCCTTCCATGCTCACCTTTCAAAAGTCATTGAGCAGAAACTTTTTGGCAGGAAAGAGATGCTATCTACTATAAAGATGTTCTACGTGGAGAACTAGTAGCAAAAACTCACCGAGTTTTCCAACGAGTTGAACAACGATACTGTCCCCAGCAACAGCCCATCTCACCTCGAAGGCCAGGTTGTCCTCCAGGACTTCGCAGTTCAGTTTAGACTGTAACGAGATCAAAAAAATAGTTTGATTAACGAAGCACTCCGAGTTTTAAAAGTCCCCAGATATTAATAGGGGATTCCCCGTTCATTGAATATTCATCACATCTGCCTAAAAGCAAAACATTGGTGCCAAAAATTGACTCCCTCAAAATATTGAAAATTAGTTGCCCAGGAGAGGTAATTTTCTAGATCAAATTGTTAAAAAATAAAAATCATCAAATAAAAAAGAATCAACTTGTGCCGAAAAAAATGACACTTTATTCAATGTCATGCCATAGTATACAAAAATAGTACAAAAGTTGCAGGTACCAGGTGCATTATGGATACCGGTAGAAAAATAAAACTCTGTTAAATCTAAAGCTTCGAAAAAAAAAAAAACTGGCTCAGAACGAGTTCGATAATCCCCCAGTTGAATTGTCTCTGCCCTCTTGTATCACAGTCCTCTTCATTACTTGACAATATTCCTTTTTCCCCTCCTCTTCCTCTTTCGTTTGTGGCTCTTTCGCCCATCATCCAGTAGACATTTCAATTTACCAACGTGGGTACAAGGCGCGTAATCAAGGGTGTCGCACGCGCATTTCCGTGCCCGAGATTGTATAGGCACGCGAATAAAGGGGGAAGAGCACAGAGACAGTGAGGGAGAGGATTGGTACATGGTACGTGGTGGTGCATATATGGTTGCTCCACCCGCCTCCTCCCAACCCCATCGTTTCCCCTCGTGAAGATGCCTGTATGTAAGTGTCCCTCTCTCTGCTGCCCTACGTGCCAGGGCTTTATCCCAACGATTATGCGCATGTACAACGGCATGTTTCACGTGCCTCCTCCACGTGTATATGCAATCGTGAATGTATTTCGTATTATACCTGAAATACCCACTGTGTGAAGCTCATAGTGCTTTTAGATAGATAATATAAATTCTATTTCGATAATAAATATAAACTTTCGCACATTGAATAAATAAGGCTTTAGATATTGACCTTTGAAATACGTTTTTTTCGATTTTTTAAAGCTAGTGATTTCAAATGCAAGGTAAATCGGGAAGACCAACCCCTGTTTAATGTATTTTACGTCTTTGGAAGGGAGTTTTACCCTCCTCCATCTAATAAGGGCCATTTAAGTATTAAGTCATGTTTTAGTGGATTCGGTCGAACCCCCACACGCCCAGAAAAGTTGAATAGAAATTGCCCAGAGAAAGAGGAACAATATTTCAATGATTATGTCAATAAAAATATTTATAAATTCCAAAATTGAGTGCGTATTTGGCAACACTTGTTTGTTGTTTTGTACTCGTTAGAGGGTTGTGGGAAATATTTCGGATAAAAATTATTCGCCGCTACAGAAACACTATGGAAACATATCGTGTGAAATAACAATCCATGACATAATATTTGAATGGCCCCAAAAATGAAATAACACCATTGGAGAAGTGATTTAAATCAGGAATGGATAGAAATCTCCTTTCCGAAATATTTCTGACATTTGTTAATTTATAAATGTTACAAGGACGGCGACAAGAACGTCGGCCAAAGAATTTATGATTCCAATAGTCTCAGGGATCACGAGGGTCGAAGCACCGACATATCACCGACTTGAGAAATACACTAATCAGGGGTTGATGTGCTCTAATCGTATTTTAATCGTGTATCGCAACAATTTTAATAAGTCACGAATGAATCGACCCTCCGATCTCCCTCGATTCTCACGAGTCGAGCGTAAGAGTGCGGCTGTTGTTGGGTGCCATCGTGATTCGATAATTTTGAAAATGGATAATCAACGATACTCTTCGGTACACGATAATCAATAGCTTGTACAACTTGTACACGATCATCACGACGTAGAAGTGGTCGATACGTTGTCGGACGATGATTTTGGTGTGCCACCGATGAAGAGGAAGGCGAGGATGCAGAAGTTGACGAAGTTGAGGCGCCAGTGGGTGAGGAAGATTGCGCAAAGAACGCCTCGAGCTCCGGATCACCCTGTCCCTGTCTAATCCTCTGCAACAACAAGGACAGAGACAGGAGGTTAAACCGGTACTTTTTTTTAACTCTTTTCATTTAAATCTATTTCAGTGATTGTTCTCCCCATTTCATTTATAGTTTCTTTTATGAGAAAGAAGGTCCGGATATTCAACGAGGCGCTCTTCGCTTCTATCTCCTCTCGCACCCATTTTCTGGCCCTTTATCTGTTCTTTTGCTGTCTTTCTCCTCGGTCTCACATTGGGGGATATTGAGCTGTATATGGGAACGATCGAATACGAAGTTTTACTTTCGTCGAGTAACAAAACGCTCGGATGATATGAATGTAAAGCCCCGTGGATGATCAATACAGGGGGTATTGTCCGCTCTGTCTATTCACTATAGTTTTTTTATTTCTATTATGTCCATAGTAGTTATTAAAGAATAGATTTCGGTGGTAGTTAGGGTTTATTCGATCCCACCAAACATAAATTGGTTAATTTTTAACGAATGTCTATTTCCGGAGACTAAATTAGAACGATAGTAATTTTCTAGAATACGTCCACCACATTTGAATTCCCATTCATGCTGCAAATCCCATACACGTTAAAGAAGAACTTTGAAAACATGTATTGATCAAAATTTTATGTCATCGCATGGGGAATAGATTGAAGTGGGGACGAAGCGCTGAACACCGAGTGCGTAATCAGCCGGTTTCACCATGTCGTGGTATAAATAGTTTTCACGTTTGTCGATTCGTTGCCCCACGTCGGTTACGGAAAGTGATAGCTAATGAAGAAAAGCCTAAACATGGAAAACACTAAATATTCAAAAGAGGTCAGCTACTGGGACACAGCCAGATACTGAAACTTCCTCGTCGTAAAAAAAAATTGTGATGTTACGTCTTTAACCATTTACGTACGGGGTCGATACGGAGTATCGACTCATCCGAATGTGAATGTTTGCTTTCAAAATTGGTTATTTCAAAACCCATTGAGAATAAGTTGTCCGGCCAAACCAAATTGGAAACTGCATTACTGTCGCTTCAATTAGATATCGATTTCATAATTTTCCACTTATTGGAGACCATTGGGTCCGAGGTGAATTGAGCGCACACAACACTCGGTAGTAGAAGGGCCTGAGTTGTTTCGATTTTTTTTTCCCGCAACAAAGAAGGGAATAACGGTAAGTGCATAATTCAGTGAAATAAGGTCATTGCGCGGGTGGTTCTAGAATTTCTGAGAGTCCTTTGCTCTCTCAGTGAAACGCAACGCGCAACGTAACACATTCAGGGCTAAAAAGAAGGATTTTCCTTTGATCCGTGTCTTCGAGCGCCTTGAACTATCCACGGTGGAACACCTTTTAGTTGAGTTACCGTCATGACCCGGGGGAAGTGCACAAGTTTCAACAATGTCACATTACCTGAGGCGAAACGCCCAGCATCTTGAGGGATGGTGGTATATTGAGACCTTGTGGAATTTCAATGTGGCCAAAGTCAACGGTGAATGCCTCACACCAAACACCAAAGTGACCGAGCTCATGTACAGTCAGGTCATCTGGTAATGTCAGGACAATTGTTTTTCTGTCGTATCGTCGCAGTGGATTTATTTTTCCATTCTCGTCCGGTACACGTATACCTTGGGAGGACGGGTGGGGTCCAGCTCCAACCCAGAATTTAGCGTCTAGAAAATAAAGAGGATGGAATTAATTACGACGGGATAATTACGGTGATTTGACGGAGGAAACGCTTCTCTATTTTTTGTCCCCAACGATAATGGAGAGGTGGGATTCATGAGTTTGTCTGGAGCTAAGCTAACTTACCGGTTAATTTAATTTTATATTTTTTATAAATTATTTTTTCGTCTCGGTGTATGAGTTTTTATCTTAGTGAATGAAAAAACGAATGGTGAAACCCTAATAGACGGCCAGTAATTCATCCCCAATTTTTCCTCTCTGCCGAGAGTTTGAATTTCCAATTAACGATCCGATGGGATATTTACCTGGTGCTTCCCCATCATAGCTGAAACCCGGTATCAGCAATGTCTGAGCATCAACAACGACCACTGGTTCGGAACTGACTCCATGAACTCCATTCAGTGGTGCGAGTTTCTGTGGTTTTGGATAGTCGAAAGCTCTCGGTATTCTCACGTCTCCGAAGTTCACCTGGGGATTCATAGAATCTTGTCTGTTCAAGTATTACGATAACACACAGAGGAGATGGTGAAAACATTGTCCAGTATTATTTGCGGTTGAAATGACAATTGCTTTCCCTTTCCCGCCATCATCTGCAGGTTAAAACGGAAATATACGAGCATCGATGGCATTGAGACCGAGACCGCTGTACAACTCGCGGTCGCTCCACTTTAAAGACCTTGGAGAGCGAAACAGGAATTTTACGGTCTTACCATCGTCTCTCTATACATGCGCGCACACCCAGAACCGGAATTAACGTGCCGTGAAAGTTAGCTATGTTGCGATACTCGGGTTTTATTGATAAAAAAATTACCGCCAAGTAATAGTGGGTATTTTTATTAAATCTAGGCGTATTAGTGATAGAGATAATTAATATTGCTGATACTCACGGAAAAGTCATCACACCAAATGGCAAACCATTTTACATTGTTCAAGGTCTTTCCCTCAGGCAGTGTCAAGGTGATACTCTGCTTTTTGTATCGATGAAGTGGACCAGACATTCCCCGTTCATCTCTAATCCTGAATCCATTGGTAATCGGTGATTTTGAATTTCCGGCGTAAAAGTAAGCAGCTGAAAAACGTGAAAAATAAAAATACAAAGACTGTCATCAATCGTTTTTTTTTTCACTAACGGATATTCTGCTGCACGGGAAAGTTCATAAGAAATCGACCCGAGGGAAAGTCAGATGAAAGTTATCCTGTTATTCATGATGAACTTATTTCGTTGCAAGCAAGAAATTACTGTCTGCCGATGGTATTTTGTGCATTGTACAAAATAATTGCGTGTGTCTGTGGCCACTGTGCTTTTTCCCAGAAGTATTCAACGATAGTCGACAAAAAATTTCCACAGAGATTCAATTTCATTAATTTTTTGTAGAAATTCACTCAAGCTGCACATGACTGGACGTTGGGATGAAAATGCCCAGTAGCGAACTCATGAAGACTGAAAGTCGCTTTTGGAAAAGAATTTAACAGGCGGGATTCACTCGTGCAGACCAGTCAATTAATTTGCTAATTTTTTGTACAATAGATAATCAATGGAGTTGCAACTTTTAGAGCACCTGATAATAAGGGGAAAAAAATAAAAATTGACGGACTCACCTGGACCCTCGCCGTCATACGTTAAATCCTTGATGAAGAGTGTTCTGGCGTCGACCGCATAAACTTCACCACTAACGTGATGATTTAGTTCTGATAACTTGCCAATTAGCTTCCCATAGTACTCGGCACAACATCCCTCTGAAACACAATAATATAATTTTATTATTATGACCTCCGGATCCCTTTTTCGCAAAATAATCGAAAAAATTTGAGAAAGTCCATGCAACATATGTTCAACTGTTCACATGAACTTCCCACTTTATCCCATCAACTTATCCCATGGACAAACACCAGGCTTCTGTCCTACCCCCTCGGTCACCGACGTCAACAACGATATAATTTACAATTTAGAAACGCAACAGCATTAATCTTCATTAACAAGTCGATCCTATAACTCTGGATACTATGATACTGTCAAGTCATCGCTCAACAGATTTGATGCCCAAGGACTGATACATCGTTATGCAAGTGCCCAGTGAGTGGTACATGTTTTGATGAATAATCAGCAGTGAAGATTGGTACCGGTTTTATCTCACTATTTTTATCGATTGATTTTTTTTTACGTCTCGTAACTCCAGAATTCATTAACCAAGACGCATTCTTCAATGGGATATATATCGATGGGAATAATGGTTGGCCATTTATGGAGTGGGTTAACGGTTTGAAAATTCCACTTACATCCCATCAACATCAATCCGCTGGACTATGCAAAATTTACTCGAGTTTGCTGGGCGTATTTCTGAACTAGCACATACACTGATGAGAATACCTCGTGGTTTCCTCCCCTCAGGTCCACTCAACACTATATGTACCAATGTCCGTTATTCGACAGAATCGATTTTAACGACATATCCGATTATATGTACGTGTTTCTGGATTTAACATTTGTTAGACTGTGTTTCTAACGAATGTCTCGTTTACTTGGAGTTGTAATTTACGATGCCAGACCAGGGTAAACAGAATCCGTAGGCCTCCCTAACGATTCAACCTTCGACAGTTATATCTCAGTTCTCTGATAATTGAAAAATGTCTCTGTAGCATCGACTCCACCGCAATTATTGGTGATTCTTATTTATACTTATTTCTCCAGTTGATGAGTCACCGTCACAATTATTGCCTTCAGCCTTCAGCTTATATATATATTTTTTTTCGCGAGCTTTTGTTACCTTCGGTTGTGGTATAATAATACACAGATAGGAGGTAATTTTCATTCACGCTAGAGGCTCGTTTGTGTTTATTAAACATGGTGAGACATATGGGGTACTGTACTCTGATGTGATATGACATGATGATACTGCAAAAAATGGGGTATACCGATGATGGAAGGTTCGTGTCAAGTCCACTGTTCTCATCTACGTAGATGTATCCTTCGATTGTGACTGACTTTAAAGTCGATATATCCCACTCTCATTATCGTAAAATTTCTCGTGGATATTGAGGCACTACAGTGTTTTCAATGCTGAATAAATTTTAAACTTAACGGGCGTGAAGAATTCTTGGGCTTTTTATTTTTTTACATTTTTCTTCGTGGAATAAAAAGCGAGGGAATGAGTTTTAGAATTGGTAGAATTGTGTGGAGGAAAATAGTTATGGCATCAGCATTCTGGGGCGTGGAAAAATCGCTCTAAATTACCAGAGTCAGTGGCATCGCACGAATAGAGATGCTCTCAACCTACAAGCAATGTAAAGAGTTCCCATCGGAACTCGTGCATTTCGCTGACTCTTCTGGCTTTCCATCGCGTTTGTGTATCTTCCCGTATTCCAGATTTCAATGGTTCTACCACCTTTCAGAGACGAAAATTGCCATTATTTGGAAATATCGTCGTTCATACTTTAAATATTGCTACTATTTTAATATTTATTTTCCGTTGCCACGATGTTTGGAAAACTGGGGTTGGGAATGAAGGCTTTAAGACACGGGGATTATCTCTTGACGCTCATTAAGTCTCATTTTTTGTTAAATACTTCATTCATTTTTTTTCCAGTGGCCGAACATGTTGCGTGATAGCCGCTAATTATTTTTTCATTGATAACTGTCATCGTTATAAAAATAGCGGTCATGAACTGGAATTTCAAGGGAATGAACTGAATAAAAAATTTTTTAAATCGAAATTGGATTTTTTTTTTAAATTGGGTATTCGTTCGAAAATTATTGTCTAATGTCTTCAATCAAGGAACCTTGAAGACATTAGTTTTCACAGCGAGCTCTTCCTCGAAGTATGTATTACCGTATGATTGAAAAGTACTTCCGACGTCGAAAAACATAAATGCTTGATCCTCTGACATTTACAAGAGGAGAAAGCAAAGACTCGTAATTGATCCGACTGGTATCCATATACACGTTTATACGTGTTGCAACTGTCCACATGAACACGCTGAATATCTCTCCTCGAATACAAGGAGAAATGCTTTTACGAAGAGAACAGAATATTTCATTTGCATTGATAATATTTAATCATCAGTAAATGACACATTTTAATTAAAATGATTTGTATATGAAGTCATTCGAATGGATCAGCTCCCAGTGGATTCATCATTCCGTCTAACAGTCATGGATAAAGATGATTAAATTCTTCCATTCCAACAGAATTCCATCGAACTGGTTTTGTAATTACATTGAATAAATTAAAAAAAGTGAAAATTCGGTAATCAATTATTTTCAAATGTTCTAACGAATCCAACACACCTTCACTTTTCTTTCTAAATTCGAATCACCGAAAATTACGTTTTTTTTTCATTTTTCGTTCTCTCTGAAGGTTCATCACGGGTTAATAACATTTTACAAAGGCGTCCCTTTGATAAATCAAACCGTTGCCTAGTGTTAAGCCAGCATGAAAGCCATGTAAATAATTGATCAATGGAGTTAACAGAGTCATTCCGCTATTGGCTGATATGTCCATCGTAACAAACGTATGATCAGCACTTTGTAGCTGTGATACGCGAATCCATAAACTCTAGTGAAACGATAAGTAAACGTAAACAAACGGTACTTGGAGTGGTGGTAATTCGCCACGGATCGGAGAATCGCGTCGTTACACGAAATTGCATCGCAATTGTAGCGAGGAATGAGTTTCAGAGAGCCTCGTGAGTAGCATCTACAATGTTCCGTGTAGTTCTGTTGAAACTGTTGGTCATTGATATTGCGGCCTGTGCGATAAATATAGCCAGGCTTTCCATATCAAACGTCTGCTTGACGTTTTTCATTAGCTATCCGCAGCGCTCGCCAGAAATCACCTGTAATTTTCTCTCCCCTGGTTTTCAAGCCTTTTTACCTCTCCACTGGTGTCAATTCTTTCTAAATTAAACAATAGCTGCGTTTGCATTTACGATTTACAGTGAAATTCAATTTAATTTCGAGTGAAACCGGTCAGCGCCTGTTATGCAGGTTGGAAATTTCAGATAAATGGATTTTTTGATGAATTATCCCTGATGTTCCAATGAAAAGAAAAATTTTCCAATTCATTCCGGGAATTAAAGGCTTGATTGCCAATTTTCAAAATAATTTTTATATCGCTCGGTGCAGTTAACGACACACGCATGCTTATCGATAGCAAAGCACGTGGAAAAATCGTGTAAAAAGGGGAGAACTGAGCAATTGTTGCTCTTTGATTCTCTATGGTTTTTTTTCTAACGGTGTGGATGTTCAACAGTGCAGGTGAAAATGCCTTGTTTTTCCCGAACTCATGTCACTCACGCGGGACCGGACGGAATGCCAATATAAATATGAGGATATTTGCACACACGTGCCATCCATCATTGGTTGTGCAATGCTCGTCTAATATATATCCATGCAGGAGAAATGTGTATATAAATTGTCCCCTCCTCACCGTCGGGGAGGGGACCCAAATATTTCGCCTGGTATTTCATTCTGATGGTTCATTTTTTTTTCTTGTTATTTAGGGAGATATATTACATTCGTTATCTCGCCATCAATTCTGTCGGTTACCATCACGTTAAAAGCTCGCTCCAAACCCAACCACTCAATTTGAAAATAAAAAAAAATAAATTTGATCATTCACTGGTGCACTGACAAAGTCGAAAATCTCGGGATAAAAAGTCAATCCGTTCATTGGCTTGCTGAAGAGTTGAATAAAAAAATTGGACAGGTCGAGTAGGCCGGAATGAGTATGGCGGATCGTTCAGTTGAATTCGATAAATCGATACCCCCTTTTCCCCCAGATTTGCGAATTGGTAAGAGAATTTGCAGTTGGTTGAAGTACGTGAAAATCAGGATGCATTTAATGGTGGAGTTAGCCTATTGTGAATCGATTTGGGAAACAGAGCAGAGACGTGTGCTAATTGCGGTTGAATTGAGCTGGTATAAAATCAAACCCTGATTCCATGTGATTTTGATTAGTTCGAGGGGCTGCAAAG
This sequence comes from Diachasmimorpha longicaudata, assembly GCF_034640455.1. NCBI lineage: Eukaryota > Metazoa > Arthropoda > Insecta > Hymenoptera > Braconidae > Diachasmimorpha > Diachasmimorpha longicaudata. The sequence continues at coordinate 8,085,152 of NC_087230.1, forward strand.
TCTTTAAGCCGAATTAAGTTTAATGGAAAATAACGATATTGTCTCGGTAATTTATCTGCACGGAGATAGTTCAATTGCTCCGAAAGGACGTCACGTAAACGTAGAAAATGGTCTCAATCAGTCAATCGTATATTTTCAAATTGAATTCACGTATCTCGTTGAAAATTCCACGAAAAGAAGTGACCTGAAAAATTCAAGCGGACACTAGATTTCATCGTAGGAAATTTAGATTGTTTTCCCACTGCAAGTGGAGTTTTTCCCCTTCCGCGGACTATTCATCAAGTGTAATCTGTCCAACCAGAAAATTGAATTCAGGATTTAACAAATTGCGTGTGAAAAATATCATTTACAATAATGGGGTTGAAATTTTCAGGGCAAAACACGCCTTTCCAATGGACTCCACACCATCACGCCCATCACACTCTGTCTGTTTCACGCGATTCATCCATTGAATCGCGATTCTATGATGAAAAATTAAATAAATAAATAACCGATCGAAGAAAATTGACTGGGTACGGAGAATATTTCTCAACAAATTGCACGTAACAACACGCCATTGGTTGTAACAATGATTGATCACCATTGGCTTATCCTAAACTATAAACAGCATCTCTCGGATCGTTCAGATGTCTAGACGACTGGGCGCCAGTGGAAAATTGCCCGGAAAATTTCAAAGCCTGAACTCGACGTTTCCCCGAGAATTTGCATGAGTATGGGATGACTAAACACCTGCGTATCACCGCACAAAGAAGGAGAGAGAGAAATAGGAAAAGAATGAGAAATCACTCACGTGTGACGAGAAGGAACAGAGCAACTAGAGCCAGGTAATCCCTGGATGTCGATGACGATCGGCTTCCCATGGCGTCGTGATGCTTACTGCCGGTTGAAAGTCGTCGATCGCTCAAGCTAAACTCCTTCCCCGTCCCACTCTGCTATGGTTATACACCGAAAGGTGTTTCCTCTGGTATAACAAATATGGGGACCCTGCCTCGAGATGTCCAGGGATATTCCCCTCTGCAATTTCTTTCACTCCCTTCTCCAATTCTGGCTCATTTAGTTTTTGAGAATTGAGAGGCCGGATAATTGGAACGATCACTAAGTATCGTCCAACGCTCCAGGGCTGTTACAATGATTCTCCGAGTTTCTTCTTCCAGAGCCTAAAAATGACGCGGTTTATTAGCAATTTCAATTAATACTGCAGAGGAGATAGTCGGGTAGAAAGCATTATCCTGAGATTAGAATGTTCTCTATGTTATGGCTGGGCTGGTATGCGGGACGATTAAGATACACCAACGGAAATCAAGAGGTGTCCAACCCAGTAACCGCCTTCCTTCTGGTAACCAATTATAAACCAACCTCACGCTCTGCCGGTGTTAGTTTTTCATTCGCATACATGAGTGCGACAAGTGGACAATTGATTTTTTTATCACTGAGAATGACTATTGCTGGTAATAAATTGTGTATTATTTTCTGTATTTCATTCGGTCGAACAAGTAACCTTGCCCTGCCTAGTCCTCATTTGACAGATCGATACTCTAGTACTGGCACAATGCCAAACTCCAGAAAATTGCATTTCCCAATGCGACCCACCTTCGATCGAACCCAGAGACTTTGACCTGAGATGCCTCTCATCGAGTTCTCTCCCAGCTTCCACCCACAACCCTCCGCTCCTTCTACCGCGACGAAAATCTAACTTTGTCTTTCTCCGTATGGCGCTTGTCGCACTTTCGCATATTATGTACCGTGAAACTCATGAATACACTGTCGGGCCGCATAAGTGTAATAACATTAGCGCGCCGTGACTAACGACAGTCTTGTATTACCGTACAACGTAACTGTTTCAGTACTCTTGCAACACTGCCTTCATTCTTGCACTCAACTGAACCCCTCAGTCGCTCTTATGTACTGGGAAAGAGAGATCCCCAGGGCGAACTGGTAATGTTTGATATCTGGTGACGTCTCTCAATTTTCAATTAAAAATATCGCTTTTTTTCCGAGACTGCGAAAGCTCAAATATTTGGTGAATCAGAAAAATTGGAATTTCATGGACACGTGATTTTTAATTGTCAGGAGACTCGTGTTCAAGAGTAGTCAGATAGCTCTCACTCTATTGTATCGAATACGCTACAGTTTCAATAAATTTTAGGCATAAAATTTATGAATTTATGAAAAGTTTGAAAAAGAATGTTGATTAATTTTATTCCACAAGAAATTTTTTCGATTATTCTCTGTATTTTTTAAAAGTATTCCAACGGCTAAATATCAGGATTTAAATTCAGAGCTATAAAATTTACATAATGAAATCGTTGTAAAATGTCCCGAAACGTAAGGTCAAGTGGGGATTAAATAAAGCTTTGATATTCGACCCTAAAGGCAGAATAGCATTCTCCTGGAGAAGTAATAACCAAAGTCCTTAGACGTCCTTAATTTGACTTAGGGAAAAAATTAAATTCCTTGGCGTAATTGTCTTAAAAACAATTGAATCAGCAAGGATATCATAATGCATTAATTTTCGTATGCAATTATCCTAAAAGGTGTAGGTTGCCTGGGAAAATTTCGAAGACAAAATTTCATAAAGGATGAACATGAAAAACTTTCAATCAAAATATGTCAAACTCTAATCTGGCATCTCCATTTCCTAAACTGCGGTTTAATTCTCCTGATTTTATGATTTTTTAATGATTATGTGCGTCAACATCTTTTACATTGCAAAAACGTTGGTGTTGTGCAAGACGAGTGCTTCGCAATAATGATAATCAATGGGCGAGAAGCCGAGAAACAAGTTTCTTCCTTCTATATCCAGTTTTATTGACTTCCGAAGTTACCGATGAACTGACCGCAACATATTACGTGATAATTATCAAAAAACCCCTTATTTTCATTTCCTCGAATCTCATAACATCAAAATAGGCCTCGCCATCGATTTATTACAAATATCTAGATATTTATACTCTCGTGATCTCACCTTCATTTAATGAAAGACAAATTCTCCAAGTCGAATACTGAGTATATATCGCTGCAGATCTATCCGGAGGCCACTGATATTTAATACTTTCACTTGAACTCCTTGACCCGCGCACAATTGTGCGAATGCCCAGCAGCAGCCATGTGTGTGTGCGTGTTGTATGTATGTTGTGAAAGTGAAGGAAAAAATATAATAACATAATAAAATATCCGTTCCTTCTGAATGGGTTTCTTTCAGAAACGAGCGTTTCTCCCACTCGAAGGGGAACTTCGGCGCCTTCCGATAGATCCTCTTGGGTAATCCTTTATCATTCTCAATGTACTCGCTCGCCTTCAGACTCAACAACTGTTTTATACGTGGGAACCTGGAAAGGACCTGGCAATTAATCAATGACCCGATACCGTGTATCAGAGTTCAACGAAAAAAATATCATTAAATGCATAGTGAGATGCAGTAATAATTGACAAATGCGTTGATAAATTGAGTTGGGAACTCGCTCTCCACCTTAGCAGGATCAATAGAGAGTCAATAATACCACAAAAAATTGCATTTCTACGGACATCTCAATTGGGGAATGAAAAATTATGAATTTATGACATTCCACTGATTATTTTCTCTTCAGAATTGTGACCAAGAGAATTGTTGCATTTGCGGAATCACAGGATATTATTTTAAATATTTTTCGGATATCGTCCGCTGTCACGGGCAGCTACCCAAACAATCGCAGACGATTCTTTTCGTTGGAATTCTGAGGGAAAAATAATTCTTCAAATATCCCTGCAGCTGCAATCTGAATCGGGTATTTTCCTTCAACTTCTCTGCATACAAACGAGCACGACAAGTTTTGCAGGGGAATTCTTCAACATATTCGTTCGTATGCAACGAAGTTGTCGAGAAATACCCGATCACTTTGAAGCTCTTGAAGTATTGCCACTGAAAATTCAATGAACTGACAAATTTTTGAACAGCAACGAGCTGAAAACTCTATTAATTTCCCAAATTTGTAGAAATAAAATCTGAATTGTGTATGAAATTGGCTTAATTCCTCTGATTTTTATACTTGTATGGAATGATGGAATGTCTTTCATGTTTCAAAATTGACTGCATTGAATTTTCAATTGAGAAATTCTTATTGGATTTAATTATTATTTTCAATGGTTAAATGACCCATAATTTACTGTAAAAATTGTGCATACACACTTGCCTTCAGGGTATCCTCGTGTTTCAGGTTAATGAATGAATCGTTTATCGATACATCTATCGTTATTCTTCCAACTCCTCCCTCCATCATCATTTTTTCGTTATTTTACACAATTTTCTCTCGATCTTATCCAGCAGCGAGGAGAGTACAGGCACAGTTACGCCATGGTTTGATTATTCAGCACATATAGACACTTCTTCTCCAGCAACTTCTCCTATTATTATTTTTTTTATTCATCCTCGTTGCCTTTTTTTTGCAAAGTGGATTCTTCATCCTTCAGGCGGAAGAAATGCATCCGACCGTAACGATGCTGTATTCAGAAGATTCTCCGATATTTTTCACGTTTACATCAAATAATAAGCTGATGACAATGGATACTTTCGTTTTATTCCGTCGTATTTTTCTTGGAGGTACCCCTCCTCCGTCCATACACTTGTAGGTTATAGTTCCGTCAATACATCAAATTCCGTATTCGCTCACCTCCCCGATGTTTTCATCTCGTCTCATGTACAATTTCACTGGACTATTGATCTCTGTATGGTGTGGTCGTCGACACGTGTCACGCAACCCAAGATGTTGAGCACGAAACCTCAAAATTCGACGGTAACTGTTTGATAGGGCTTGTGGGTGAGTCGTTGTGGAAAATGGACATTTATATTGTGTCGAGTTGTCCCCTGTGGGTGTGTTACATTGCCATATCGACACTCGTCTCCGCGTCACTTCGAGGAAAATAGTGAAAAAACAATCAATAGCACAACAGAAATATCATAATCACCGATAGAAACAATTGAAGTCCCGTCGAGAGGTCAGCAATCTCTATCGGAACATTGATCTTTCACTGGATTCAGATAGCTATCTATATCTTAGAATAATGACTTATTATCTGACATTATTAATTTTATTTTTTCTGTTGTTCTTCCAACACAATTAAAACATTTAATTAAATTAATTCAATGATCTTTCCACGGATCGATATTCTATTGTAACTAAATTAAATAGATCAAGAATGTTTGGCTTCAATACGCGGTTACAATGACTCGAAAACGCCCGCCAGGCGGCGCCATCACTGCTGGACGCCATGATGACGTGGAAATATGGCGAGTCCCAACGCGGAATGACGCCGGAATGACGCCGTACGTTCTGGCTGTTGTTTCGGCGTTAACAGTGTTACTCTAGTTTTTGTGATTAATTAGTGAGTTTAGTGATATATGTGTTATAGTGAGCACGGGAACAATCAGTAATTGAAGGAGTCCAGTTGTTTTAGACATGCCAAAGGTAAAGTCAATCGACAATGATTCAACATCACTAAATATCACAAGCCGACTGTGAATCCTCCACGGCTTTTGTAGCGATATGTTTTACGAACTTTTTGCGTCGTTTATGAGAAGTTAAGGGCACGTATAAGGGTAAACATTTTAGGGAAATTTGATCGATTCATAGGGCCTTGCACACTGGTGGGGGAATCGATTTCTCATCGATTTTACCATTGAAAATCCCACGTACTGAGAATCAAGTATGAAATGTCCTTGATTTAAGTATTTTTTTTTCTTCACGTGGATCCATTTCGTCGTATTAATAAATGAAAATGCGACCAGAGGTGACATCAAATATTTAGCAATAAAATAAATGAAGGACAATTAGTTAAAGTGGAAAATGAATTCAAAAAATGAATGGAAATTGCTGTATGTTTTGCATAAAAATGGATTATTCAAATGCGAAAGGGGCAATAAAAACGAATGTCTTCCTGCTGTGGTGAATCTCCCCGGGATGAAATGGAAATTGTTGCTGGATAAATTAGTGAGAAATGCTCGCATATTGCTGCATTTCAAGTTGGAGATAGTCACGAATAAGAATAAAAATAAAATGCTAACCCGGCGTGACGAGAGCTGAATAGGATTGTAACGCGACGATAATTACAACAATGAGCCTAATGATCTGCCGCAAATTACGGAATAGCGCCAGAATATAAAGATAACAATTTGCCGTGCCACAGCGTCACGTTCTATTATGTCTCATTTTTTTCGTAAGTCTTCATTAAATTTTCAAATTCCCAAGATTATGAAAAAACAATTACTCATCTCAGGGAATGCATGTTTCCTTGTCATGAGGCATCAAAAATATTTCGTAGTGGCGATGATTTTGAAATAATTTAGAAAGTACTCCAATGAATTGAGACATTTGGTGGTATTGAGTGATGAGATATTTTATTATTATTTTGTATTCGTTGTTGTTGTGATGCTGGGGCGATAAGAATTAATCCATCAATTACATCATCATAATATAAAATGGAATGATCGTGTTGGCACAATGGGTGGCTACCTGTCATTGATTTCTCTTGTTCAATATTCATTGTTAACTGAAAGGACAACCGTCTCGATGACAGATCAATAATACCCTGGAACTTTGCATCAACACACCCTTCGTAAATACATTTACCTATCAGTCATTGATTACTTTCCGTTGAAAGGAAAAATTAAATGAAAATTTTATCAGCAAACAGCAAAAAATATAAAATATATATATCTCTCACCGATGCAATCACAACTTTTTCCATGTTTATGTAATGAGAATAGTATTTGCGTATTTAATATTATCGTGGAGAGATAATCCCGCTGTATTGAATACCGATGAAACATGGAGTGGTCTACATGAATGGCAATTCATTTATTCAGCTATGAACTTATTGCTTTACACGTGTATGTCGTATTACGTGGAAGTTCCCTGACCCCGGTTTGTATCACGAGCAAAAACACTGCACTCTTACTCTCGACAGTGAAAGTCCAGTGGTAGAGGTGATGTGGATAAAGGAGAGAAAAAAAAAATACACGCAAGGCCTCCACGGCCATCAATAATATTTGTATTCAGACGAGGTGACTTTGTTGAACCCAAGATACTTTCGTTGATAGGGGTCAACCTCCAATACCAATCCTTTCACAATTTCGGCATTTTTCACTTTTCAATTTAGTTTTCATCCTCTGGTCCTTTCAATTCTCTCGTAGATATAATAAAATATATTTATTTCTGTCTCTGCGGTGGAATATTCAATTCATGGAAAATTATAGATAATATTTAGTCGAAATGGGAATTAATTGAAAAATAAAAGCTGTGATTGTAGATTTTTTTTTATTTTTCAACTAAATTGTCTTTTAACGACACTTTTCTTCGCACTCCCCTCTAGTTAGTTTATAACTATCTCCACAGGCTATGAGCTCGTTTTCCGATGATGAATCTCTTCCATCACTTGGACTCGAACCCTTAGAATATGCCTCCATTTCCAAAACAAAAACAAATTGGACAGAATTTTCAAAATATTGAATGTACTCAACTATTCTCGAAATTTAATTTGTCTCCTAGCGGTGTAGGATAGATTCGTTCATTATCATCAGCACGAATCATTTCTCGACCTGTCACCTCCTGATTTACCGGGTTTATCTCGGGATTATACGGGACCACCCGGAAGGAGTTCACCTCAGGGTCACGGGGGAGAGATTGATGTGTTTGTGGTTGCCGAAAAGCAACAGAATAAAAAAAAAGAAAATAACGATATTGGAGGTGGAAAAAGCTCAGAGTGCTTGGGGAAATTTGACTCGCACACTTTCTCCAGTCCTCACGCACGAACTACGAAATACCACTCCACAAACTTCATCTTCTTTGGCCTCGAGTCAGCAAAAGACACGGTCCAGAGAGTAGTTTTGACATTGATCATTGGAGTTATTGCTTAACCTACTCAGGGACAATCCCTTTTTCGCTTCGTCTTGTCAGCGTTGCAATACTAGTTGAAAATTCAGATCACGTATTTGCAAACGCAGTGTGGGGTACAACTCTTTGATTTCTCTCGGCCAGTAGCGAATGTTTCTCGGTGGGAAGAAGAATGGAAAACACGATAAAAGTCTCTTCACTGGAGATGTGATTTTTGGTTTTGCCAAACGACGTTTTCTCCAGCTCTTCTCTCCTAGTTGTCTCGCTTTTCTATTACATTTTATTTTCCTTATTCTTCCACGTGAATGAATTCGTACACGTGATAAATTCAGCTGAGCTTTGAATTGTATTTCTCCTCAAAAATTTAAAATATTTTCACTCACTTGTTCATTGCAAAAAGTCAAGTAAATATTAGAAGGAAAATTGGAAATTCAACAAAAATAGTCAGTATCACACTTATTTTCGAAGTTGGTAGGAAGAGCAATTGATTTCGATGCAATTGAATTGCCGATAAGTGATGCTATAATGGCGTCAAAGTGGCTGTCTCTACAACTTAATTGATATCAAGTACAGGAGCTATTATATCTGCGCCTTGTGCAATAAAGTAAGGCGATGAGGGAGGAAGGAGCCAATCAGATCCTGATTATCTGGCCTAATTAATTGTCACGGCAACGGGGTTGATCGGTTGAATTCAATGAAATTGTCTATCGTCGGCAATCTCAGTTATTCTCTAATATAAATCATCCACCCAAAATGGCAATACCATTAGTTTGCTCCAATTTTACAAAATTATTTGAAATTTTAAGTGACAGGGCTTTTTGTTGTATTCGGTGTCTCTAAAAAAAATTTATTCACGATCAACAATGCATTAATAAATTATTTCTTATCTGATTTCAGCAGTTAGTGGTTCCTGACTGAACGAGATTCAACAATATCGACCAACCAACGACGAGGATGGACTACTTCAATAAGGTATGTCAATGATCTTAATTGAGTGATTAAAAATTCGTTCTGGAAATTTGGAGACGCCAACATTTAGGTGCTAGTGTCGTGGTACTGAACAAACTACACAGTCGATGAGAAATTTCCGCGTTAGAAGCTCTTGTCCCTGATGTCATTTGATTTTGGGGTAAAATATCGAAAGTTTTTTTTCATCAGCTTTATCCAGGCAATTGTGGTCCATCTTCTTGGCATGCTTATCACGGTCGTGGTAATACCTGAGCGCCCTGGATGGAATAGTGCCTCAAGCCTGCTAACACGAATCTCCACTTCGCCTTGGTGCTTTTCCCTTCGCTTTCCTCTCATTCCCACTCGCTCACCTCCCTGTAATCCGTCGTCAGAGTGTACCAACGACGTGATCCGTGGGTATGCTTCCGCTCAGAGCCCAAAGCTCACAAGGCCCTAGCCACCCGCATATGCCCACCCTCGTCAACTGCAGAAAATATGGTGATCCGACAAAATTCGCTCTGATGGACTTGAGAGAGAAAAAAAAAATGTGGTCATAATTGATTCTCAGTTGAAGTCTCGCACTCACGGAAATTACACAATTTCCCAGTGTGTGGGACACCTGATTCACCCACTTCCTCTTGGAGCTTTTCATTTTAAAAGCCAGTACTTCTGTTTTTGATAGTTGAAAGATCCTCCCACGAGCAAGTGCACAATCGGCTATGATTCATGAAGGGGGGAGGGGGATGAGTCAAGTGTGTCCATGACACACGCTCATTTTTTCAAAGTCCTGAATGAGGAACTCGAAAAGAATTCCTCGGGAGAGGGGTTTTTCATCCCTTCGGGTGATACGATCGCTGCCAGCTGACACAAATCCGATTTCCATCGGCCTGTCCCTGTTCCACTGTCTACCACGTGCGCCGTGTCAAATAAATTAGACCACCCTTGACAAAGTTCACGAATTTTTCTCTCTTTCCGATTCCACGTGATATCCAAAGCATTCCCTGTAACATCTTCAGTCTCCGCGACGTCACTTCCTCTCTCTCTTTCTCTCTCTCGGTATCATGTAACATGGATATGAACCGTGAAATAAAAAGCGCGAAGGAATTTATTTCCTGGAAGAAAATCAGCCGGCCAACAGCTGGAATACTGTATCGCCCTCTTTCGTTGGTGACTTTTGTTAGTCTACCATCGGAGGCTGCGTAACGGTCGGTCTAGTGCGATAGGGAAAAGAGGGAAAAAGCTCAACGCTACGCTCGACGAAGGGCACCACTGGGTGAGTTGGGGGGATGAAAGGGGAGGGTTGGTTATGCCCCGCCCTCTTCAACGTGATCAGACCTGAGTTTGTCCTTATTGCGCATGTTACATCAAGACTATCAAACCATTGAGTCTATCTCACTCATGAAAATCTTTCCCTCCCCCCCCTCAACCTCCCGGCGGTTTGTGTCCCGTTGCCAACCCCCCAACCGTAGCGCTCGACCCCAAACCCTCATGCTCGGATCGATGATACAGCGACGAGACGGTCGCGTTGCGCATACACACACATATTCCCCGTTACGATATCGTCGGCGGGGGGATGATGGCGCCACTGTAGCTCACCACTACGTCGAAAATACACTGTACTATCGTCAGTCTGAACTCGGGTTCACTCAGTCCACAACCGTTTGCCACGAGACTTGAATCTACTCTCCTCAAAAATAATAATAATAAAAAAAAAACTAAAAAACTCTAATCCCTTAGATAAATAAATATTTTTCTTTAGTTACTTTTTTCATTCATTGAACATAGGGAGTTAATTGAGGAGGGTAAATAGAGTTACTCAACGACAACGGCTAGTTTACACGTTTAACCATAAAGAGAGAAAGAGAAACGGGTGGAGGGAAGAAGAGACTGCGGACGAGAGGGAAAGGCGTGAGGTGAAAGGCAGACGACCGGGCACGGGAGTATCAGGTGAGCTTTTATCGAATATTTCCTCCACTCTCTCATCATTATTGATGATATTCCATTATTATTTCCACTTGGATTTATCAATGCTAATGGAGATGGGGTGGGATAGAGGGGTAGGGTGGGAGAGAGAGGGAGGGGGCCGTGTGGGGAGAAATTCGTACATCACCAGTATGAAAATGTATAAATGTACTCGAGACTCCGCAGGCCCATCGATCTTCGGCGGAAATACGGCTACTCGGTTCGCTCGTAGTTCCGACGTATCGCAGCTTTTTTCAAACTCATTTCTGCATCACGAGGTTATCCGAGCATTATCAATTAATCGTCTGTATTTCAATGATAAGTCTTATTTTACGTCTGTTTACTTGTCTTTCGAGGCGCCATGCGATACACGCGGCATCCGGCGTTGCGTTGTCGACGTGACACCGTGAACTGTGGAGGGGATGCTGAAGGGGTTGTTTTCCGTGAGGGCATCGAGTATTCTGGTGGCAGGTTAGGTTGGTATACACTGGCGCTGGGTTTCCGCAGTACAGTTGGTAGAGGAGCTTTTTTTTTTTCGAAGTAAAAATCCGGATTTTTAACAATCTCAAACGTTCTTCAATTCAAGTGAAATACATCGGACAATCAGAATAGTCAGCCACAATGCTATCGTGATTTACACATTTTGATGATATTTACTGAGACAGCTTCGCGAATATGTAATCAGTTCCAACAGTTCTGGGGGTAGAATACTGAGAAAGGGGATGGAGATGAGAGAATGTTAGTTATTACTGTGTCTCCAGCCACTGTAGTGGAGTCGATTTTCACTGGCGGTGTGTCGGCTCTTGTCTTTTTAACTCCTCATACATAGACACATACAACTGTATGGAATAAATGTCACACGACACTCGTGCAATTAACCAGTCAACCTTCTGGTATGTGACACCCTCCGTTGATTCACCCCCTGTCTATTTCGAATTCACATTTCAAAGTATTGATAAATAATTCTCATCGTTTTTGTCGATATGGATTGAAGGGTAGGGGAATGATAAGTCTGACTTTTCAAGATACATCTATCGCTTGAAAATTTCATATCCACAGGCGAGAATTCCGATATTTCATCCAATGTTAGGAAACTATTCTCGTTTGTCAATCGAACTTTGTTCAAGAAACTGACAGACTTTTTCCGTAATTCCCGTAAACAACGTTAAAAAGGTGTCAAAAGAAATGGAAGATGAAAACTTGGGGGGAGGAGGGGAGGGAGAGAAATGTTGAGAGAAAGCTGGCGATAAAAGTACGCGATATGTATTAGGAAACTCATAAACTGAATTCGATCGATCAATCCTAATACCAAGTTGTCTTGGCATTGGTACAATTCACTGGCTGGCTGACTCTTATCTACTACTACTACTTGATTTCTACTCCCCACTACCATTTTACCCTCACCCCCCGTAGCGTCGACCTTGTTGAGGTAATTTTCACTGTCTCACAGTGTCTGTCGACCCACCAATTCCCGTCGTATAACCCTCGGCCATTCATCAAGAAAAGCCTGATAGCTTTTTGATCGAATTGACGGACGAGGAAAAGGGGGGGAGGGGGAGGATGGGTTGGTACCTGGTTAACTAACTTCCTAGCTCGTAGAAGATCGCGTATAGAACCTCATCCTAAGTGGCACGAACAGGAGAAAACAAGAAAGATAGATAGATATTGGTTGAAAGTTGAAGAGATGGCGCTCTCACGATGGACGGTGATAGTTTTGAAATTAAGAGCGACCTCCAGTTGTCGTCAGTCTAGTTTCCTTTACCCCACCTCACGTCATTCATCCCTCCACCACCTTATGCCGCAAAGTTTTCGAGACTGCTCGGGACATTGGACAGAGAATAAAAGAAAAATCGGCTGGGGGGGAGGGGGGGGGCGAGAGTGAACGAAAATGGAATAAAAAATACTGGAAAAATGTAAGAAGTCGAAGCTGAACAGAAAGTTTAGTTCGAGTAAGTTTGTCGCACTCGGGTGTAGAAAAGGGAAGAGATATGGGGGGAGGGTAGAGGCAAAGCCCGACGTTCATCCGACGTAATCCGACTGCACGGCCATCCTCGTAGATAGAGGCGCAAACAGAGTATATCCTCGGGATATGAATATATGTGTCTATATTTTCGGCGTCCATTTCCTCCCTTCTTTCATATAAAAAAAAAAACAAAATATCTTGCGCTGGGGGTGGAGGAGGGGGAGTGAGGTGTAATGGCACCATACAATCTATTTTTTTTCTCCCCCCTGATTATTCATTTTAAACGAGAGGTAGCGAACAGGCTGACCTTATCGCTGTATCTATTTCAGAATCACTCATTATTAGCTTTTGAAAAGGAATCTATTTGTGGATGTTTAATGTCCGTTGATTTGGCGGGTGGTGTTACGCGACGAGTTAATTTGATTGATTGCTTTATATGCAATATTCTCGGAACATGATAAACCACCTCCCTTTCTCCTGCGATCCGCTAATGGTTCATTCATCGCAAGCCAAAATTTCCAAAAAAATTTCTGTCCTCACAGTACATGTTTCTATCACTGATTCCCCATTCGTAATCCACGGAATCTAAAAATCCAACCGACGTTCTTTCCCCCTCCCCCCCCCCCCCGAAACTTGAACAATAAATCATCAGCAAAGTGTCCAGGGAATAGCAGAGTAGTTTCCATGATAAACACACATTTCCGCCCCCTCAATTTTCTTAAAAGAACAGAGGCCGTTATGTTTTATTTCATTCAATTCACTGAAGTGTAACGACCAAAATTCGTCTTACTTGTTTCTCCTGGCCTCTGCCTTTGTTCAATTTCCGGCTTCGTCGTTTCTTCGAATCGAAAGTTTTCTCGTTACCCACAGCGTTGGTCAGGTATTGAAGAGCCCTTGGCTTGTAGCTACCCTGAAAAATGAGAATAAAGAAACAAGAAGGAGAATGAAAACCACAGTCTACTCCGATTCACTGTGAATGTGTATGGGAATGTGAGAATAGGTGTGTGTGTTGGTATGTGGTTGGATGAGGGTGCAATGAGAGTTTGTCCACCACGTGAACATAACCTCACACTCTTTGCTCTACCACTTCCTTGTACGTTGTATTGTCTGAATTTCCCTGCACCTTCTCTTTACCTTTGGCCGAAGATACATTCACACAGGCCCCTGTATGCATATTAGGGTAGAGTCGTTGCATAATGTAGCTGAACTAGCGGCTTGGCCGTTGCCTTCTCTCTCAAGGTGTGAAGACAGCAGAGATAGCATATATTGAATGCATGTGTATGAGCTGAGGAGACGTTCGCTAGTAAACGTTCACTGGGTAATGTCTACCCCTTTACCCTCCAGTGGTTGTCACAGGACGACGTTGTATCAAAATATTGTACAGGATAAGCTCACTTCATCCCCTGCGACCGTAGAGTATGTTAACCCGGCTATCAGGGATCTGGGATCCGGGATTGAGTTGCCACGTGTTTTTTTTTTTTTTTTTTTTTGGTAGAAATTGAATGGGAAATGGCGACGTCAAATCGATGGGAAAATTTTTTACATGTCTCCTTGGAAGGCGGGCATTGGGTCAATTACCGCAGTAAATAGGAAGATATGAGGAGAGGGAATCTTCCCCTGAGACGAAAAGTCCACTGGCCTTATCACCGGCTAATAAAGCTTCTTCGTGATGGGAGAGGCAATGCCGGTGCTGCTATTCCCTTATTTTTTATTGGAGTGGGGGAAGAGCTCAATTATCTACTTCGTTGTTTTAATGACTAACATAACTGGTGGAAGGAAATTGAAATTTCATGGACATGCCAGTTGTAGTCTTTTGACTGGTGGATGGAAATCGATTTGGGTTGGATAAAAATACACGGGGGAAGGGGAAGGTTATGGATAAGAATTACCTGCGTTGAGGGAAGGGATTAGTTATTCTTAACGGAGGGATTTTGTTGAGGGGCGACTCTCTCGGAAAATTATGCTAGAAATTGTTTCCATTCCATTTGGAAATTGCTTCGATTGGAAATTGAATAGTATGTAATGTTCAATTCTCTCGTATTTATAAAATGTCTTGGAACCCTGAAGAACTCTCACGTGATTAAAATTCCCGCGAAATGTGGGAGAAATTTCCACCAAAAGATTTCAACAATGTGTCTACCATCGACTAATAGGAGAAGGGAAGATCCCTGGGAGAGCTACCCAAATGAAAATTTTCACAAAAGGTAATATCAAAGTTCTGCGCAAGAATATGTGATGAAAAGAAGAGATGATGCGTTGGGAGGTAAGACGCCCATGAAGTTCGTGTTGAAAAGCTAGTGAAGAAGCTCAGAAATGTCACTACGGGCTCATTCACCTTGTGTTCGTGCCGTTTGGCTCGTTGGATCAGACTGAGGCTGGCCACATCCCGGTACTGACTACTTTCCGGAGCCTTTAGACCGTGTCCCAATCCCCGGTACGGATGCGAAAACTTTTAATTAACCGAACGACAAGCTTCCGCTGAACTTCAAGATCGTTCAAGAGTTTGGAGACGTGAGGTATACGGGGATTGAAGATGTGGTGAAATAAAGATGGCCGCATTGGGAATTATATTGACATCGTAAAAGTCGTTTTTCCCACAGAGTGCCTTTTCATGCTTTCATCCAAGTGGATTCGCCTTTTTAACTGAATAAGGAAAGGAGAGGTTGGAGGAAATAAAAATACCGTGGATGATGCGACAACCTTCTCCAGATCGGTATTCGTATTATTTCCGCTCATACTTGAACAAATTTTTATTGTCATCTCATTCACATTCCACGTTTCCGGGATTTTTTTATTCGTCAGAATCGAGTTTCACAGATTCTCACATTTTTTAAGCGCAGACAGAAGAAAATCCTCCAGGTCACTCAAGCACTTAATTTATTAAGACTAGTCAGTTGCAATTGACGTTAAATTAACCCCAAATAATCGATTTAACAAAAATTTTCTCGGTTCAATTTCACTGACTGATGATGGAATAATTCATCTGAAATAGTTCTCGCTTTTAGAATTGAACTTTGTAAATTCATTCCCATTCGAACAAATAACATTTTTTGTTTTAATCCCTCGCAATGTAGGAAGTTTAGTTAATCTAGATTAAAGTTCGGGTTTATTTCATTTTACGGCCAGCCATTTGCATGCAATATTCTCAACTACTGGCGATTAAATAAGTAATTTACTACTTTGGGTTTTCGAGATATTGCTAATTATGCACAAATTAGAGATGCAAACCGCAAGTATCACTTGTCCAGAGACCCGGTGACCCAGTAACTTATTTCTCCCAGTCCCATTCGCGTAACTAAAAAATTATTTTGCGACCTCTGGTGAACCATAATCTCTTCATCTTCACGAAATGAGTTTGTCTCGTCTTGTTCTGGTGAATCACGTTATCTCTAGAATTTTGTTTGTCATAGCTGTAACCTATCTCATGCACACGGAGTTGTGTACACGAGTACAAAAAGCCTGACTTGTGGGGGAAGTTTTTTCCTCCTCACTTTATGTTTTTTTCTTTTTTTTTCACCAGTGCACTGGTGATGGAAATTATTTAGAACTCGGGAGTTTGTTCTCGTGCAGTTCACATTGTAAGGGAGGGGCGTGGGATGAAGGGGGAGGGGATTGGTAAAGTTGAAAATTTCTATTGGAATATTTTCCTAACCGTTGAGTCCCGGGCGAGGTGATGCGGTCGTTGAATAAAACGTTGAGGCAGGTCGAGGTTTAATTTTCCAGCCGCAAATCCACCGCTCGGATCGCTGTGCAGTTGTCTCTACCATTTTTTTTTTTATCTCTCCTCCTCCTATTCTGCGGCGATTTTTTCCCCTCCATTTTGAATTCAACTGATGGAAAAAAATCAAAGCACCGATTGACTAGTGTAGCGGAGAGAATCAAGTGGTGGCTGTGTGATTTAATTTCGGATATCGTGGCCTCTCCGATTAGTGTAGAATAAATCCGTTGATCTAGGTCGTGGCTACGTATACCAGTGGAATGAGCAAAGAGCGTTGAATTTACAGTTGGTGACTGCCCTCGGCCATTAATCGAGCTGTGGTTCACTATAAATTCCGGAATTTCCAGGGGCCAGAAACTTTGGGGTACAAGTCGGACGGGGGAATAGAATTACTATGTACTTTTGCGATCGTTACATTACGTTATTACCGATGGATTTTGGTATTGGTGAAACTGGAATATCCAGACGTTAGTTGAAAATTCAGTGTAATTGAAGACTCAATCAATGTTTGATTAAAAGTTCAAGGGAATTTGGGAATTTTCCATCGAGTTGGGATTTTCAGTGGACAGGATTATCTTTACTGCGTATCTCAGGTTTAATTTTATTGCAAATGTCATCGAATTCAAAATTTGTAGACAGCAGGACCAAAGGTCTTATGTGAATTTTACCTTATCCAGTCTCATTTATCGAATTTTCTGTCATTCAGATTTTTAATGAGTTTCAGTCAATTCTGTTACTTGCAATTTCACGAAAAGTGTCATTCATTTCGGCTTAATATTGTTGCCAACGTATTCAACATTTCCAAACCCCAATGCTCAAAGAGTGTTTCACTCAGTCGAATAATTTCCATGAAAATCCAATGAATGAACTAACCGAAATAATGCATCAACTCGATTAGACCATGGAATTTCATTGAAAACAGACAAACCCCTCTAGAAATCTGTTCATGTTTGACAGCTTTTGTGTAGTGAGTTTGTGTCTGTAGAAAATGTACCATCCCATACCGAGTAAGCATTTTACGTGAGTAATACAACTTCGTTATCCACGTCCGTCCGTCAGACTTTACCCCCTTGACGTGTCAAACATTTCCGTCGTCTTTTGTGAAAACAACTCTCTTTCTCATGGCCAACTGTTACGGGAATGACACACGATTCAAGTAAAAGGGACGAGCAGTCAACAAGAGAGGATAGTAAAGAGTGGCCACGTAGGAATGCCTGGCTTATCCATTTAATTAACACGACAATACACGAGAAACTTTTCCTCCACGACAAATAATGTTATCTCACTGTTTGTCTCGTCTCCATAGACTTGATTTTTTTCATCATCATCATCACCACTGGAAATTCTACTCACCACGAAAATATAAGGGCAGTCAACGTAAATCCATCGACAAAAAAAAGAGTCTATTTTCATTTACAATGTGTTTTTACCTATTCGCATTGCTGAATCACAGAATGTATGCCTTAACGCTCCTCGGCATTCTCCTGGCATAAGCCAACGTCCATATTACTGTTTACCTTGGACTCTATTGCTCACTTCGCCTTTCTTTTACATACAGCTATGTACACAGGGTCATGTACCGTTGGTCCTCTTCACCAGCTTTGCACTATTCACAGGTGGGGATGAGGGGAAGTTATTCTCCTCTCTTGTCCAGAAGAATAAAATCCCACGTTAATCCACTGTCTCGACGTGCCTCACGGGAAATATACCGTTGGTCTTCCATCGCTACTTCTTCACCATCTTTCTCAGCCCTGATGCTCCCTCCATATTTTCATCCCTTCCACGCTAGCCCCATTCCCATGGAATATCTCATCTCAAACTATTGAGTTTGAAACAAATTCAATTCACCAATAAATTGGCAGTGTGATTTTGATAGTTGAGAGACGAGAATTCCCATCATGGGATGAGTGGAAGAGGGACATCTCTTCAGATGGTTGACATTCAGGGGGATAGATATATTTACTGAGAAAGCTTGGGTTGGAAGTACATTCTCAAGTTTTCCTCACCACTTCAGTGTTATATAGAATCGAACATCAATGGTAAATATAGGTAAATGGTACATCGGCTTTTGGCTATTAAAATTCGCTCTAGTAACCTTCACAGTTGGGCCAATACAAATGTCCATGAGAATCAACTGACCTGTTTTCATATGTCGATATTTTTGATTGAATGGAAGTTTGATATTTGATGGTACCATGATAAGTGAATTTATCAGTGTAAAATTGAGGCTTCTCAGCATGTTGTAATCATTCAAAGTCCTCGTGTTTACTTAACCGATTTACAATCACGTTCAATTGGCAAACTCGCCTCTGGGATCTCTAGTTTTCTTGTTCCCTGTTACCCCTGTTCGGTGCATAAAGTACACGAGAGACTGAGGTGCTCAGGTGAGTTACTCCAACGCCTCAGGGGTGGTGTAGGCAAAAGATGAAGTGAGAGAGAGAGAGAGAGGGAGAGAGAGAGATACAGTAACTTCTAGCAATTACCATGATACCTCGTGGCTTGGACGCTAATTCGATCACAACTAGAGTCCAAGTTGTAGGGTTCTCGAGACAGAAACTAGTGTTGGACGTCACTTTATTAAGCTGACGAAGGGAGAGGGCCATTGAGAGGCTACTATGGTAGGTATCACAGTGCACTATTGGAAATTTTCCATTGATTGGCACTTTTGATTTTACCTGGTGAAATATTTCGAAGAAAATCGGGACCTCAAGGTCATTTACTGATTACTAAAGGGGCTAAGAAAATTCAAGTGCCGGAAATCGTAATTTTTCATGAAAAATTCGGTTGGAAATGACGGAACGCTCCCAAAAAATTCTGTAAAATTTTTCTTAGTCACATTTTATTTTGGAAAAGATATGTAATTTTTATTGAATATTTTTGTCGGTGTATTCAGCTCAGGGCATACGAAAATGACTTTTTCCCTGTCCCCTCATTCTTATCGCTCCTTTTCTTCTCTTAGCGGGTTGAAGGACAAGTGCAGGGAAAAGTTTTCTCGTAAGAGTATCACCAACCGGGTTCTTAACCGTCGTCCTGACGGATTTCATCCTTATCTTAACGGCTCGTGGATTTAATACAAAAGCCACCCTCTTCCCCCTCTGAATCCCTTCCTCTTCACTCGTGCGTCCACGAAAATTTTCCTCTGATCCACACACACACACACACAAATGTGGAAAGGGACCAGTTCCCTACAATCCCTCTGAGTGACGTATGTCAGGGATTATAGTAACATATACAACTGAGAATTCGTGCATTCAACGAGCATATAAATGAGGGTCTGAAGTCTCGTTTTTTTTTTCTCTCAACGTTTCTCCTGCTATATCGCACCAAGAGTGATAGGAAAATGTCGGGGTACACGCGAGTTAACAGGAGTCTCGTCAATCTCAAGGGGACACAACTTTCGAGTTTCAAATTCCTTGTTCATTTGTTGTTTAACAGTTTTGATAATTTTCTTTATCACGACGAACTAGATGTGCGTGAATATATTTTGTAAGAACACTGAAACTTTGCGGTGTGGTGGTCCATGAATGCATTTTTTAATAAAGTACGGAAATGTCTTTCAAAGTTTTTATGAACTTGAGTTTAGTTTTGCTGTGTCGGTGTGCATGACTTGTTTACCATTCCTCCATTAAAATAAACCGCTGACAGCCATGTTTTTCTCTTCTATTGAATTTTTTTATATAAATTCTCTATCTCTTATATAATTCTCTACAAATTCTGCTAATTAGATTTTTTATTCTTTAATTTATTGGAAGGTCAGCACAGCTGCATTATAAATATTTATATTCCATTGAAAATTCAAGTAAATGAGGAACTTCTCTTCCTGTTTGTGTAACAACTCGCAATTTTCGGGTTTTTCCAATTAAATGGAATTTTCTATCGCTTCTGAAAATTGCTACTAAAATATCCATGAACTGTTCACGTTTTATAGGTCTGATGATTTCACATATCATGCAAAACGCGATGGAATATAGTCGAATAGACTGGTAGAATCGCATGTTGTGATGCTTTGTATGAATACATTTTGGAATAAAATGCAGAAATGTATTTCCAACTTTTTATGAACTTGAGTTTAGTTTCATTGAGTCGATGTACTTCACTTTGTTTTCCATTCTTCCATTAAAACAAATCTTCAACAGGCATGTTTACAATTTTCCGAGGGAATACGAATAGTATCAATTGAACAATTCCTTTCCACTCGGTTATTTCAAAAAACGCCCAAGGGTTTGTATCTCCCGACAGCACTTTTCTATTCCGATTCCTCAGTTGAATATGAAATGAAACCAAGGCCATGGACTGGTAAAAGTGGAACATCAATCGCTGGAATACAGTTCACTGGTGACTGAAAAGAATTGTTATTTGAAATAGTTGATTTGGAAAAAAAAATTTTTTGTTTGATATAATAGTGTAGCCCTGAGGGCTCGAATATTGTCGATATTGGCGGTAAAACCCTCCGAAAATTCTGATGCTCACTGGTCGTTTAATTAAATTTCCCCCAATAATGATGGATATCTAATTAACCCTGGATGGTGAACAAAAGGCTAACTGTCCCTGTCGGGCTTCTGCACGTGTAGAGCTGGATATTTTACGATATACCTGCGGTTGTGAGAATCCGATGCTCCAGAACCTCTGTGAAAGCGAACAAATTTCCCGTGTGAACTCCAATCGAGTTAATTTATCGCATTACCTCTTTTTTTTTCAGCATTATTTTCAATTCAATAGACATTGCAAATTTGGTAGTAAATTATCGTTATTTTTGGCATGAAATTTTCGGCACAGTTAATGGAAATTTTTATCGAATGATCGCGTATATTACATATTCAAAATGGAGCAGCTCTGACAAGTGGGAGGATTTTATTGAATGGGATGAGGATTTCAATTTTGAAAATTTGGGGATTTTAGCACGACTGGCTATAAAATATCTAAAAAATCAGGAAAATTCAAGTTAACATGTTCTTGAACTGTAGATTAATTGAAAGCTTAATCATATGGCTGAGAATTTCAAAAATCCTCCCTTCCAAATCGAATTCCAATAGAATTTTTCGTCCAAACTACCCATGAAATTTCAATTTTCCTCCGACAGTCTGGGTCCACTCACCAATTCCCAGCATCCAGAATGAATATTACAGAATTTCCGATTCCCGTGCAGCTGGTTCCGGTATTTTTATTCAACTACCCCCAGAGTTGATAGAAAAATCGGATTACCGAATTTTTCGATTTCTTGGAAATTCCGGGAATAGCCCAGGCCGAGGGTATAAATATCCAAAAAAAAAATGGTATTAGTGGAATAGCTGTTTGCGTTGTGGTCGTATTTCGATGTAAAAATTGCGTGGAATAATGATGCAGTGACAGGCTCATGTTCACTAGAAATGTCGAGTGACCATCGGAAATGTCAAGAGTGCCGTAAGTGTTAATCGACAGGCAGCCCTTCATCGATCATCACCCGCCCTGAGGACGTACCGGTGCTTCAACAAATGAGATAATTATACTTCCACTCCATCCCCTTTTTTCCCCCATCACCTATTTCGGGGATGTTTTACTAATGGGAGCGTCTTGGTGACTCACTTTCAAAATCAATGAATTCGTAGACTCGAAAGATCCACCAATCGTGAAGAAGATGTTCATGTATTTAAATTCTTACGAGGGCTCGTTAAGAATAATTTCGCTTGTGGGCCGAGTGTCTCCAGCAATCGATACGCCGTTCAATTTATATTCATTTCCTCACGTTCAATTTGCACATTCAATCGGCGCCTCTCTCCAGCCGATCGTGCATAATTCGAATAAATAATTTATTTTTCAATGCTCATACAGATTCTACACTGGCTCCTGGGACTTGCAATTTTATAAATTCACCTCCAAACTCAATTTGCATTATAATCAAGGGTTGTGGGTGATATCTTTTCCATATCAATGTACTCAACTCACAGACTGATTGCACAAGTAAATTTATCTTGTTACTTGATGCAAATAATACGATGCAGCAAATTTTCAATGTTGGCCAGACCTTTCTCTCAAATAATTCACCAGCATTAGATCTGGATTACATTTTCCCAAAACTATAAGCTTAATTTTTCCCTCATTTTATGTTTCAGGTAAGAACTAAAGAATTTATCTCCCAGTGGATCCGTATCCAGTCCATAACTTCATCAAACAGACAGACATTAAATTGCCCAACTTCCTGGAATATAGGTAGGATGCAGCTCTCATCGATTTTCGTAATCCACTTGTAGTTGCTACCTTTTCACTTGTGTTTCATGGAAAGGAGCTACTTAACCTTTACACTGTTCTTGGCTCGTACATTTTGCTGAAGGCAATGTAATTTGGATCTTAACAAGCCTGATGGCTTTCATCATTCCTTTACATCATATCATAGGGGCCATTTGAGAATTTCATTTAATCCAGAAGCATGCATGAATATAGAGTATCAGCAATCTTCTGATATCATCGGATATTAGGGATCTCACACTATGAGGCTGTACTTTAATCCATTTTCTGTTTACTAGAGTCAGGTTTATTTCATGGAAAATAAGAAAGGCTTGTCTAGGGTGGTTTACCCACCGGAAAAACCAGTTTTTCAAATTAAGACGTTTCTTTCCTCAGACAAAGTATTTTTTGTATCTCAAAGAGATCCATCAATATATATTCCAGTCTCAATCTTACGATGCCATTCCACGTAATTAAAATTTTCCTACTAATGATGGAATCGTAAAGAACACTTTCGATTATGTTGACAGAAGAGGGAATAGTTCAATCTTAACCGATTGCGGGAATCGTCAAAATGATTAAAATGTCACAGTCGAAAGCATCTGAACAAGCATATAGACAGAGACAAACATCTATACATTTATCTTAGAACGAGTGTTGAATTTACTTTCAATAGAAAAGGCCTTCTCCCCTCTCTCGGGCTTTAGGAAAGCCGCCATTATTTCACCCGTGCGGATTATCCAACGAGCCAGCTTTTTCGAATGGGCTTCCCGTCTTTATACAGCCTCCATATACGCTTTCTGTATGGCATACCGTTCCAATGAAACAAAAAAACATACTTGGAAAAAATATTACGATGGAAAAAAAAATGAATAAAATTGGTTTTGAGAGGGGAGGGGGGAGGGAAAAAATAGAACAGGAGGCAATTTGGAAAACGCACACGAACTCTAGGATAGAGTACTAGGTTTTTTTTTTTTTTCGGGGTGAAAACTCTTTGTTCGGGACAAAGCGCGACCTATTTTCAAGATCGAATATCCGATCCACCAGTTACCCACTATGAGGCAACTCGTTTTTCATATAAATAAAATACGCTTTTACATATCTATGTTTAAATTCAATTTACAATGATAACTACATTCAATTCTGGGCATATGTGAAGTGTTCCGGAATGATGCTATCATATCATGCGAAGCGAATCGATGAGTATCATTGAAGGAGGATATCTACTCTAGTTAATTAAAAGTAACTTCACCATTAAATAAATATTGGAAGAAATTTATTCGTCTGGATGCTTGCGAATATGGCACCCGGAACATCTCCAGCTGCCATCGACTGTTACATAGTCCAGTAATTGTCATCAGGCCAACTTCAATTACTTCTCCTTTTGCAACTTTTTTTTTTCGTTTCCCTATTGTCAATATTTTTTTTATTTCTTCATCTTCGCGCGAATTTTCCGAGTCATTCGTTATCGGGGACAGCTGTCAAAGCTTGACATGCCGTTGGTTGATCCATCGGAGTATTTTCAACACCACTGATCCAGCCTGTCAGTTTAATTATTATGTATGGAGATGGTACAACAGCTCCATTGATGAAAACTAAATATGATGGGTTGTGGATGTTGTGAAAGTACAGACGAATCGATCGATCTCTACTGGCGTTCGGACCGTTTTATTAGAGCTCTGGCTGGTGTATTTGAAGAAGAGCCATGTAAGTGAGAGGAGCAAAAGTTCAAGCAGCTGGAAGGGTCGAACAAACTGCCGAGGCGTTGCCAATTTCCTATGCTTTCCCTTTTTGTTTCATTTTCGTGTTTCCGAAGAATCGTTGAAGCTAGAGCTGAAATGGGAAACAAAAGACCTCGGGAACAAATATAACCCACAATTGTACATCAAACTGATTTATTCATCGGCTTTTATACGAATATAGACCCCTGAAATTGATCTTGCTGATATAAGATAGGATCGCCGCAACAAGAACCTTTCTAGTCTACGATTCATCGAAATGATAAATTCTATCGTATCACACAGAATGAAGCTACATCGACGGTGGCTTTAATATGGGACTGGATTGATTTTTTTGAGAGTCTGATAATTGTCAGAGGTTAAAATTAATTTTCTGGGATAAATGTGTTGCAATTAGAGTAAATTATTAGTGTATCAAGCTCCATTAATTTATTCCTTCACAATGCATAATCCTGAGCGAGAAAGTACTTAATAAAAGGTCCCCTGTCTAATTTGAACTCCAATTAAATCAGAATGATTTCGCTCAAGTTGCCTGAATTTTTTTAATTATGCTCGTTAGGTATAAAGAAACACTCAAATACAGCCCATAGTTACTCATTACGCTGATGTATTCATCGGGTTATATTTTTATTCGGACGATCGAGAGTGACCTCACTGACATGAGGATCGCCTAATGATAAACTCCGCAACATCACAGAGAATATATTTACTGATGAAATTTCGGGGTAGATTGATTTAAAAGGGTTTGACTCTGATCATGAGATGAGAATAACTTCCTGCCCCGGGTAAAAAACTACGTTATTGGTCTCGTAAAATCATCAGACAACCAACTTCCATGAACTTGTCTCTTTTCGATGCACAATGTTGAACTAGAAACTCCTCAATAAAATGTTCACTGTCGAGCTTGAATCTTTAATGGAATCAGAAAGGTTTTCCAGAAGTTGTTCAAAATTTTTTTAATCAAGCCCATTAGAGTTTAGAAAGCATTCAAGAGACGCTGAGAATGAAACTGAAGTGGTATTTTGGTACGAATTAACGAATAAAGTGAGAGACGTAGATATAGTTAAATCTTGACTTTGTACTTGTAACAAGTATTCGTCTCGTCGGTTTATCTCTACCTTCCACTTTCGCTAATGGGTCGAAAACTCGTTCTTTGAAAGCGCTCCGTGAATCAGCCCCCCAAAAACTTTCGTCTGGTTCCTTTAATTACCCAGGCGTAGAAACCTTTTCTACCATCATAGCCAAAGCAATTCAGATCTCGTTAATATAACCCCGTTCTTTTTCATTCTGAAATGTTTCCCTTTTGAGAGTGAAAAAAAAAAAAAAAACTCGTTAACATGGACCTGGTAATTCCCGTACCCCAGCGTTATAACATATTTGAGATAATTTCGTGCAATTTCCCAGCGTCCGACCATGTATTTTTTCTCGATACATGCATCAACTTTTACTGGTTCTTCCCCATGTGTGAATAGTTGATCGATAGTTCAGCCAGGATGAAAAAAAAAAAAAAGAATAAAAAACCGAGTAATTTCTCGCCAACACCAACGATGGTTATAGGAAAGCGTTTCGGAATAGCCCAAGTCGTGTTCCTGAAAAAGGATGAGTTGAACTAGCAGGCTTATCCATATGTATGCGTTAAACTCGCTGCATAATGGAGAGTCCTCCCTTTTCTCAACCTCGTTCTCGCTTTGAAAACTCATCTCTTTTTATCCATTCCATTACCTTTTTTTTCATTTCTTTTCTTCCCCCCCCCCCCCAACATTCCACTTCTTTCATTTCCTTTGAATAACGATAGAAATCGTACAGCCAGAGCCAAACCGGAAAACAGTTCACTTGACAACCCAATTGAAGAACTATTTTCATCTTCAACAATGACTTTTATTTTCCACCACTGTTTACTCAGGATTTAACTTGAAAATTGAAAGATCCAATGGCCTTCTATTAGCCTATAGTACTATAACTGAGATTGTGTCTTTGTGCTTGTGTAAACTCGGAGAAGTATCTTCACCAAGAAAATGAACCTTCTCAGTTCATTCATCATGTTTTCTACCTCTCTCTCGAATAATTATTCAGTTATTCAAACAAATTGTGGTTGTGAAACTTCCGTAAATATCGCTGAAGTTGTTGTCGAAGGGCGACCCTCCGATGGTATTTTTAGAATTTCTTATTTATTCAGACTTAATCGTCTCCCCAGTTGAGTTCAACAATACATATGTATTTTCTTCGAATCATATTCCCTTTTTCCTCGTTGTAGGCATGTGTTTTGAGAAAGGAGGTCGTGGTAAAATTGAATGGCAGAGGGGAAGGGGGGAGAAAAAAACGAGAATACGGAAGAATACATTTAGTGATAATAGAATTCCAGATATATTTAGACTGTGGGAATAGGAGCAGTTGAGGGTATTTCAGGAAGTTGTACTTTTCCTCAAGAATTCTTCCTGATACGGCTGAGATGGTGTATATCCGACAAATATTTGCCGAGAGCCTGCTTCATCCACCACCCATTTCTGATATCTCTCTCTCGCTCTCTCTCTCTCTCTTATCACCCTCTATTATTCCCAGCTCTTGCTCGAATAGAGCCTACTCTCAGACCTCACTCGAGTATCTCTAATCGAGGGTTATCAGGTCTAATTACTAATCAAGGATGTGTCGACCATATTATCACCACCCTGTATTGAACCATCGTCACACACCCCAACACCAACATCAACCCCTAATGGATTCAGAAACGATGTTCAACCTTTCTTTCGAGCTTCATTTGAGGAGAGAAAAAAAAAGGAGCTGTTATTTGGGTCATGCTCGTTGGCAACAGGGCTCCCTCAGTTTTCCTAGGGAAATTCCCGGGTGATCGTTAATCTCATGTATAGTACATGTTCCCTACAAATGCATGTTCCAAATTGTTAATCCGATGACTTAAGCCGTAAGCGTATGTGAGAATGAATAAGTGAAAAAGGATTTGTTCTGCTTCTATCCATATTTATTATCTCATTCGTAATTCGTGGTGTATTGATTTATCATGAGAGGTTTGAAAATATTGCAATATTGTGATTGACGTTTTGCAGATCCGAGGGGAAGTCTTGTTTTAATCACATCGCTCGGTAATTTTATGGAAACATTAATTACCTAGCAATTATCCCATGCAAATCAGAGTTGCTTTATCCTCGTGGTATATTCAAAGATTATTGAAAACTGTCAGAATATTTCCGAAAA
This sequence comes from Diachasmimorpha longicaudata, assembly GCF_034640455.1. NCBI lineage: Eukaryota > Metazoa > Arthropoda > Insecta > Hymenoptera > Braconidae > Diachasmimorpha > Diachasmimorpha longicaudata. The sequence continues at coordinate 8,112,755 of NC_087230.1, forward strand.
TTCCATTACGGTCGTAAAATTTGACCTACTATTAACACTTATTTTTCTTTTCACATTGTTCTTTGTTTATGCTACGTAGCAATTGTTAAACCAATTCTAATAGAATTCAATATTATTCAATATTATTCCCCCAAAAATTTCCACTAAACTGTCTACGAAACGTCAATCCTCTTTCAACATTGGACACATGTCCACTCGAATCTCCAACTTGAATCATAAAGTATTTTTTCCCCTCACAACTTGAGTTTCCATCCACCACTGCCGGTGAATTAATCTCCATAATATCATGAATCTCCAGTAAACCCTTCCGCCACAATAACTTCGCAGATGCTGCAAAAAAAAAAAAGAAAAAAAATCTCCTCCTCCTCCTCCTCCCCCCACCCCCTCGCAGCCAAGCAGAAAATGTGCAAAAAAAATCCATAGATGCTGCGATTGAATGGTTGAGAGATTAAGCACGGAACCGCCAACAAATATTTTTAAACACACAAAACAAAAAGTCTCTCTCACCTATGCATAAAATCCCACACAATGCGCCAAAGCTCACTGATGAAAGCTCTTTGTTCAAACGCGTTCTCCAACACTGTATTCCTCTTTTATATCTTTTCCATTTCTCGCTTATGCCGGTACCGCTCCTCTTCGGCATCTCCACAACGATTCTGATGAAACGATAAATAAAACTTCAATAGACCCTTCCCCCACACCATTATTTACGTCAAGACAAACATACAATCGGTGGCGAAATACACTAAACAAAAAACTAACACGAGATTGATGTGTAGATTGTGCAAATACGCGGGCATTCTGGACAGGGGGGGGCTCGCGTATTACAGCGAGGATATACCAGCCAGAAGTGACCCAGTGCTAGGCAAACATTTTGCATTGTCACTAGTCGAGCATTCAATACAAAATATAACCATATGAATATCGTATTCATTGCGTGCGTCACTATTCAAACTAAATACAGTACCATGAACCAGGAGGGGGGGAGGGGGGGGGCTAGAGAAATGCGTGGTTTCACCGAGTTTTATGTACATTTCACGTTGAAAATGATGTATAACCGCGTTCGACATTGAAAGCCATCGATTAAAATTGATATTAAGTATTGCTGCACATCGATCGTTAAGGGGATACGTTGGTCAATTTTAAAAGACTTTACTGAGTCTTGGGACCCATTGGAGCTTGTGATATATGATGGAACATGGGAATAATCACAGAAAATTGCAGATACAATCGATATTGGTTTGTACGAGTCACATTTTGCGTAATCATTCGCGATAAAATCAATGGGATTTGCATTTTTGCAGTTTCAAAAGGGTCAGTGGACCCAGGATCTCTGTATCTCCTGAAATGATATCGACATTTTCCGCGTTTTCATGGTATTCGATGTTTGGGTTGTTTGGTGGGGTAAAATCACCCGTAGAGTTCAGCAGGGAATCCTGCCTTTTGAAAAAGGAAACACAGGACTTATGAGAGGAGAAGAAAAAAACCTGTATACACTGTTCATACCTCACAGTCGAGTGGTTTGTGATGTAGCGAAGTGTTCCATATTTAGGTGAGAGTAAAAGCAACCTTCAGCGGGTAGCTGAGGGTTTGGTTAAGGTTTCTTGCGTTTATTGTCTTGCTCACCGTCGTGCCTCTTTTCAGGTTTCCCATGTAGAAACCCTCTCCCTTGTTTTTTTTTTTTTTTTTTCACATCCCTCCTCTTCCATTTTCCTTGTTTTTATTTACGGGCAACGCGTGCTTCACCGCTTAACAAGAAAATCCATGTGAAGTACACTGGTAAAATCGGGCAAGACTGTATTCTGCACCGCTGGAAACTCGAGTAGAGCTTGCGTACATAATTTAAGCCAGTCGTTGGGGCGTAATTTGCGTAATTGCATATTGAGCGCGAGCGTCAAAGATGGAATCATATTTGTTTCGAATACACTGGGGAAATAAATATTCTTGTGGAGAATATGTAATTTGTTGTATGTGCTTGGAAATATATCTTCGGGCCTTCAATCATTTTCAGATGAATATTGAATAATGTATTGTTCAACAAATAGCCTTGACTAATGATTGAATAATAATTATTAATATTTCCGATTACTCAAAATTATTTGTAAATTGAAATACTTTCTAGAAAGATATTTATTTGCAATAACTGTTTGGTTTTACTGAAAATACCCCAGGAAGTTCAGTGTTCCTCTTATTTCAATTTTTATCATACCCACACTATCTCAACGTAACATCGGCTCACGAACTACCATCGTGAATTGGATTCGTTTCGTTGCTTGTGGACTCACAAATGGGATCATGCAAAGTAGCCACTACCATCCTAAACTCAATTTGGCATACATTTCAACCTATATGCCATCAACGAGCCCTGTACTTCCTTCAACCACATCTTGTTACGCGTTTCAAATACACCATTGTTAGCACACCCGAATAATTAAATTCAGTATTAAATCTTGTTACCTGGAAAATTCCAAGTGTCTAAGCTCCATAAATGCTGAAACGTTCAAACGGCCGGGGTTGTGTGATGGGGTTGCGTGTCAGATTGTGGCACAACGAGGAATCAAAGTGTGTGAGTGATCGCCAGTGGGGATGAAACGCCAAAGCACTCATTAATGACGGAACCTGGGGACTTTGTCTCCCCGGGGTGATGGCACTCTGACTGATTCGATTAACGACTCGGTCAGGATTTCTCCCAGTCACTCCAATATGCAGCCGTGTGTAACAACTGGGTCAATATAATATATCATTTTTCGGCTGTTGGACGTCTGAAAGCTTTGAATATCACGTCTGACCTTCTCCGTAATTAACGTAACCTCATGGTGGGTGTCTTCTGAAGTGTCATGTCTCGGGTTAAAATATTATGTAGAACCGAGAAGACAAAAAAAAATCTCCTGGTCAGACAGCTTTCGGTGAGACCTGATGATATTTGATATTTTGTGAAGTTAAAAGTGATCCTGAGAGAACTTTCACGAGACAATATTTACACGGAATATGGATTTACATCGATAAAGATAAAAATGGCTGTCTCAGTCTGGAAATAGACAACAACTCCTTTATCACGACTCCAAGTCAATTTATTTAATCTTGACCTCAATTTGTCTCACTGAAGATGTCGGAATAAAAAATGTGAAGAAAAAATTATAACCACATGCCAGCACCCTGACAACCGGGTCAATACAGCACATCAGTTTTCAACATTTCCTCCTCGGAAAGCTTTGAATACCACTTCTAACCTTTTCCATAATTACCGTGACATCATGAAGGGAATCTTGTGAAGTGTAATGTTTCGCTTGGTGAGTGAAGAATAATAGCAGTAGCGTTATAAAAAAAAAACATGTTACACCAACTGAGAGAGAGCGAGTGGTGAAGATGCGACTCTGAAGAGATCCATAGAGAGCAACTCTCCTCATCACCCTTGGCCTACCCCCGTAGTGACTTGTATGCGCAGAGCGCCAACTCGTAAATGATATCGCTGACTCTACGTGGGTATTTCATTGTTTGAGTTTCCATCCCTTTTGCGTGTCAGCAGCCAACCATCGTCGTCTCCTTCATGTTACTGACATCCGCGAGATAGTATTTCAAACTCAACTATCCTCGCACAACCCTCTACCCCCCCCATCCACCCTCCCTCGCTCTTCTATACACCCCACAGTCCTTTCTGTGAATTTACATTGTGGTCTTGTCCGAAATCCGAGAGCTACGCCAGCCGTCTCTCTCACCGTAATTTCTTGTGCTCACAACCCCGTGCACTGAAATAAATTAATGTATCATCCGAGTTTGCCTTTTCAATTATTGTGGCTGAGGGAGGACGCGTGAATGGACAATTATTGGGAATTATGAGGTTTAAGTGTACGGTAATGGCGATGGAAAATTGCGGAATGCTCCCTCTCTATCGGGAAATATTAACGTAATCTCAATATACCAAATGCCTTTGTATGAGGGGGAGGGTGAAGGCGTTGTATGTGGAACTGATCCCTCTTCGATATCCTGACTCATTCGTGGAAAATTCTGTTTCTCGTTATCGACTCCGCGTTTCCGCTAATGCCACCATTGCGAATTCTAAAAAATTTTGATGATGATTGATGCGGGAGAAATGGGGTCATTTAGATTACATTTACGTGACAAAGCGTATTAAGGGGTAGTTATGTCTGAATACGATGTCCATGAGTTTGGTATTCGTTTTTAGATGATCTTTTACGATTCTGCTATTTTCTAAAGTAGTATCAATTTAATTTAGGGTCACAGGGGGTTAATGAATCACCTCATATTTTCCGAGTCGTCTCATTCAAAATTTTATTATCAATTTTCTTGTCCACGTGTGATAGCAATAATTAGGAGAGTGACGCAAAGTCGACTCCGTGAAAACAATCAGGGGCTTTCAAGTACTAAGCAGAGTTCGTGTGCATTCACACAATATCCTATTAGAGCGAAATAAAAAGTTTGCGAATAAAGAGTTATAGCATTACGATCCAGTCCTTTCATCGCTCATCATATGCGATTTTTTAATTCTCCAGTTTTCTCCGTTTCCCCTACCCCTTTTCATTGTCATTATTTTTTTTTTATTCGTACCATTCTCGCCCTCTATTCTCCCCAGACAGAAGCGAATATTCAGTGTATACAGTGGACTCGAGAATGGACGTGTCAGTTTCAAGCCCCCGAGGTTCTGTATCCTAGGCATATAGCATCCCTAGAGGAATAACGAAAAAATGTGGACGAGCTCGAGGATAAACGCGCTGGGCTCATTCCCGGGAATTTTCAGCGACAAAAATTCTCGTTTCAACTTTCCTTCTGTTTTTTATCATTATTTTTTTTTTTCATCCCTTTTTCACTGGGTCTTTTTGTCCCTCTCGCGGTCAAAGAGCGGCGAAATTATAGGACCAGCGGGTATAATAAAAAAATATATAGAAACGAATGGGGAAATGCAAATGTTTATTGGAGAACGAACAGTTTTAAAACATTATTTACAATCCTGGTGACAAAAAAAAATTTATTGGGTCGACTGATACCTTCCGTTGAGATTCAGGTTCACGGCCGTAGTCCGATTGTTTTCATAGACTCCTGATGATATCGGACATTTTGTAAAGTATACAAAGAGGAATTCCCCGAGCGCGGCTCTCATGATTCTTTTATCATATCCAGTCGTCAATTTTCAAACCTAAAAGCTTTGAAAATTTTAATCTTCTTCTCTCTACAATTTTAGAGTAATTTTTCACCAGTATGACGTGTACGAAGAGAAATTGAAAATTTTATCGGCTTAAATGTGAATTTTCCCCGAACTCCAATGAAAATCCTCAGATTTTTCAGAGATCTCCAAAAACTCTAAACTTGCCATTACCAGCTCTGAATTTTTTACCAACCGAGGGATTGTCATTTTTTTCTTGCACTCATACTAGAATATTTATAGAAATTTCTCCCCACATGCCCCTAATTACATAAATATGCCACTCAACTCGTACAACAGAAACGTCTTCGTCACGCAACAACAGATTTTCACAGTTGTCATTGTCACCGTACCGTCACTCGCGCGTTCCACGACCGGTCAGTGGTGTGTCGAATGATTTTTTCGCATCCGCGATCCAGAAGCACCAAATAAACTACCAATTAACTCGGAATTTGTTGCTGACCCATGACCGATATTCATTCCATCCAATTTAAAATCTGCTTCTCTCCCAAATTAACAGCTCGAGGATTACTTCACGTACCGGTGATGGGGAAAAAAAAAATCATCGAGTTAACCCCCGAATCCGTAATAAAAGCATCTGCTAGGTTCCTTAATCAAATTGCTCGCGTGCTGATGGTAGAGGAGGCGATGTGCTACGTTGGCGATATCCAGGGCTTTTAGTATTTTGAGCTTTTACGCCGATGCAAGTTTTGCTTTTGTCCCCCTCCGGGTCGGTTGAGGAAAAGAGAGGGAGGGAGAGTGCCACCTCTTACCGTTAACATGCGACATGCATTTACATACATAGCTCTTCTCTTTTCTTCCGCTTTTCCTGCATCCCCTTATGCTCATCATGTGCTTTAGATTGTGTTAATCACATTCTGGGGTGTGGCGAGGGGCCGAGAGGGGTGGAGAGCGTTGCGCGTTAATTGTATCAAGTACACCAGGTGCTCGGAAACTATAAAGGAAAATTATACGAAATTTTATGATGGCTCTGGGATTCTGGGGAGACTCGAATCCATATAACTGGACCTAGATAAGCCGGGTATAAGCATTCATGCCGAACGTGGCTGCGTATATCTCATGATGATCAAGTAATAACAATCTTTGGATTATCAACAGTATCAATTACATTATTTCGCTCGTAGATTATTCGGATTTGCCGAATCGATGCAGCGGAATTTCTGCGGTCAGTGATGCACGCATCCAGGGGTTGGGTGTGAGGGGGTGGAAGGGAGATGGAGGAGAGCTGAGGGCATTCCAGAGGACGTGGGGGTCGAGCAAACGTTCTGGACTACCGCATTGTTGCCACTCCAGGCTATATCGGGGATTTTATGATTCCCAATAAGACATTGTTAGTGATGGAACGAAACGGTGGTATTTGTCAGGGCAACTTGTTGACGTGAATGTTTTTAGGGGTTGGTTTGGGCATTTTTAGGGCTTGCTCGTAAATGCCCAAGGGCCTTGGTTGATTTTTCGTGGAATTATCGGGTTTTTGATTCAACGAAAAGGACTTCTACGGATATTTCACTATTTCCTTTAGTTTATGATTTAAGTTCTCGTCGTTTTTCTTCGAGGAAGCACTGGATAATTGTCCATGAAATTTAATTATTTTCTAGCAATGGTGGTGGAATGAGTGAATTCAATCCGTTCACTCCAATGTAATATTCATTGCCACTACGATAATGCTGATCATAAAGTCTAGGCAGAATTTTTATTAGCCCTTTTCCTCGCGGCATTTTTTTTACTCCCCATCATTTTCTTATTTCATCTCGTAAAGATACCGGGTAGTGGAGTTCTTTATTAAAATCACGTCATGCAAAATTACTTGGAGGCAAACCACGATGAGGGGACGGGAGTATTCCCGGTAGCCGTGAGCCACGGAAGACCATTTGCCTCGTAATTTTCCAGGGGCTGATTGATGATTCGACATTTTTATGGCGCAATCCCACGAGTAATCGATCTTGAACTTGGTGTTGGGGGCCGTATAACTTGCATTGTACCCCTTCGGCTTGAGTTCCAGTGGTAAATGACGCGGAAAGGAAATCATTTGCGCATCAAGTTATTCCCTTTCTTCAATGAGTTTTCATTAAAATATTGAAAATACTGGAGTCTCCGGGAATCTTTGGAAATCGTAAAAGGAAAATTAATGATAAATAATATATCTACAGTTCTCTCTGCATACGGTTGAAGTATTATTCTTTGAATTTCATTTACAAAATGGGGAAATTTTCGAAAATCACTCATTCACGTTAAATTATTATTCATTTCATGATTGGAGAGTCAGTTGATTTATGGAGTATTCAATGGGATTGCAATTTTCCGAGGAACATGATGATGAAAATTATTGAATAATGTTGAAAATTCACGTAACAATTTCTCCCAATTCCCACCCACGGATAATTCAGTTGGATATGATTTTCCGCTCTCCAAATAATTTCTCTATCTCAATGGATCTGGTTTTGATGTACAATATTAACAATTGAATTACCGCTATTGTTTGATTTCCAAAAAAACTAATAGCATTTGTATTTATAAAAATACAGTGTGATTAGAATAAGTCGTAATTGCAGCTTTCAACGATTCTACTTAACATTTGAAGGGTAACTTTCCAACAGTATAGAAAATGAAAAATTTCTCCAGTTGCTGGAGGCTAATTACTCGAGGTAGCAGTAGCACTCCAGTGCTCCAGTGCAATGAAAATTTTGCACCAACGAGTTGTTCGAAACATAGCAACATTGAAAGCCTTTATCTTTCTCATTCAGCCTGCGCTTTGGTGTTTTCAAGCTCTAGATTAGAATCAACACCTGGCGCTTAGAAGAGCCCATTTTCACCATACGACACTTCCCTCTCGGTACTTCAGACGCGTTTATACGTTGGCAAGCTTTTGGCTGAGAGTAGGAGTCGGAACTAACGGTGTAAAATATTTGCCTAACAATATGGAGCTATCGGCACACACAAGCACACACAACATCAGTATGCAGTGTTGAGAAAAGGTTGGAGGGATAACTAAGTCTCTGGGTCTCGTGTATACGCTACCAAAGCAGAGGAATGCGCAAATTCTATTTAAACTTCTCGACAACCGCACTGTACTCCACATCATTCCCCACTATGTTGTGGAGCTACGTGACATATCCTTCCAGCAACTTCACGTCCTCTCATAACGATCCATCCACCCGTCCGTGATGCTCCTCTAAGAGGAAAATATTTTCTTGTCAATGGTTCCATCAGCAGATGAACAGAATTTCCGTTTTCCCTCGGTACTGGTTTATCCCACAAATGGATAACAGTGCGAACGTTGATAGAAAATATCTTAAAATACTGATTAACCATTAATTGACTTATCAATTATTGAAAAATATAGGAAAATTTGTCCATTATTTCAACGTCGAGGAAAAAACGTTTTTTTTTCGCTTTGAGTGGTTCAAGGGACGTTAGCTGTAGAATTGAAATTAAAGAAAGTTTTCGGTGGATCTCTTGATGGGTATAAAATTTTAGTGATGTTTACATCGTTGACGCCTCGGGGGTTGGCACGATGGGAGCCTCCGAAGTGGAGGTAGAACGCACCCAGCATAAACGAGAAAATATCTGCCGTTAAATCGGAGAAGAGATATTTTTTTCTCGCTCTGGCAGACATTTAAATTGAGTATCATTCTGGTATTTCTGGATTTTGGGCTCACCGAGAGCTGAGAAAATACAGCCCCCCCCTTCATCCCGTGACAGAAAAAAAAAATTTCCCTGTCTGATATATCATAAAAGTTTTAGTTAAACTTCGAGAACTATTCCAATTATTAGGCAGTTAGTCGTTATCTTGGTATTCCCGGTATGAAAGGGGCCATAAATAAGAATCTCAAATCTGGAACGAGTTTGCTCGTTAATTCTCGACTTTTCATCGATGTTATGTACGCCTGTACGTCACTTTCAAGTCGAAAAATATTGTTTACTGTATTCTTTGCATTCTCCTCTTTATCTTCCTTCACTTCTGGCATTTTCCGGCAGGTAGAAAGGTCTCGAGCACTCAGTCTGATGAAATTTTAATGATTATCATTAAGAGAGGCGTTTCCTTTTTCATTGGAAAGATGCGAGAACGGTGGCTAAGTGCTCACGGAATGTGTCTCGAAGCGCAAATCCATAGTGATATAGCCATATATATGGTCATACGTATAGGTCTCCGGGTGTCCCCGGGTACCTCCAACATTTCAAATTGCCGATCCAATGCCGTTCATTCCCGAAAGTGTATCAGACGGTTTCTCGATACCGCTGTCACCCCCTCTGGTCCATAAATATCCATTTCATCTCTTCTTTTTTCATTTATCCAGGAGATTCCCTTCGGTGGATTAACTCCCCATGATTGTCTTGACCCAATTGACATTCTGGGATAAGTTCATGCTGAAGGGGAGGCAGACAATGCGCTCCCTCAAATCATCAACTTTTCAAAAATCCCGGGTAACGATTTCTAAAGCCCCTACTTCGCTTATCAAGTAATGTGATGTGATGACTATATACGATTCTTTATGTACTGCAATCATTTTTGCATAATACTTCAGAGAAAAGGAATTCAGTCCTGACTGTGATGTTAAAAAACTCGTAGTCATATATTATTGTTTTATGGGGGGAAAAATAAATTAATATTTTAATTGACCAGCAAATAGTCAATAAAATATTCTCTTGTCTTTGTTTGTTTGTGTTTATAACAATTCTGGCAGCGTTGAAATCCTCATTTTTTATCCACCCCCTGTGTGAATTCTCTAATCAAGGAGGAAACGTCACCCTGTGTACATACATACATACATACGTACATAGACACGTACATACATTAATACAAATAGCCTTAATGGACAAGATATGCTATTCGATATTGATTGGGACACTCATCATGATTGTATACAAAATTATCGGATTGGATTAGGCCATCGAGGTGGATATTCCAGTGGAAATTCTCCAAAGTAGGTGAATGTTTAACTTCGGAGATACAATTTGAACTCTCCATATAGTCATTTCGCTAATAGAATTTATCCTACCATTCAGTTGTAATGTACTTATCCCAATTAGTTACGATAAATTTCTATGAGGTAGTAGTGGGCTTCCGTATTATCTTTCTCTTTAATTTTCGATCTGTAATATATCGACCAGTAAACCTCCTCTCACACCACGAATTTCCGTCAAATTATACCACTACATCCTATTTCTCATTTTCTTCATTACTCATTTGGTGACTCGGGGAATTAGTTGAGGCACCTCGAACAAATAGTGATATTCCAGAGAAACCATTACCGCTCACCAGATGATTGAATAAGTACGGATTAAACTCATGATCCCCTGGAATACATTCGTTCACAGTTGATGCAGAGATTCAGAATATGTGGAATGACATTTACACCAAGAGCTCTCGTATAAGCGAATTCCCGTCAGTCCTGTGAACTTGACCTTCAACAATATTAATTAAGAGACATTCCGAAGATGATGGAAGTTGTCTTTTTCAACAGACTTCAGTCCCATCAGTCTCTGTCGGGTCTCTACACCGGGATAATGCCACGTGATAAATGCATCGCTTCTGTCGTCTCTTCGTTTCGTTGGACCCCCTTCACCGAAACGACGTCGACAGACGTTATCCCAGACGGGGGATCTTGTCCCTCTCGTCGAACCAACGACACACTCGCCGTCAGGAGCGTTCCGGTGGATTCTGATGGATGAAAAAAAAAAAAACCGTTGAAAAAAAAATGAGAAAATGTTTAAGTGGAAAACTTTGAGGGTATAATCGCCTTTCGGAAAATACCTCATCTCCTGTTCAAAGGAAAATATCTGCGACTGAGGTGGCGAGGGACGCTTAGCCTCACCACCGTATGGCCCCTATTTTTCCGCATTTTTCCTCTTAGACGCAGAGGAGATTTAATTTCTTCAAACTCTTTCAAGGAAACTCTCGAAACATGTTTCAATAGCGCGGTTCACCCAGACGAAGAAAAGTGTTGAATGCTGAAATATTTCGTATCTCCGGTTGTGAAAAATGTATTTATCCGTTCACTGTTAACAGTCAACATTTAACCGGACGGCTAATTGAAATCCTGGAAAACCCATCCTTTAAAATTATGAAAGACTCGACAACGTTGAATATTCGACAAAAATATAAAATCCGGTAATCGGAGGAGGTCGATTTACTGCGATTACATATTCTATACATCACTTGGCATGTTCTCATTTATCATAATGATTCACATATTCGTCGACGGCTTTGCTACCCCCCTGGAATATCGACTGAAGCACTGCGTCATCCCTGACCGGACAATTTTTTAAAAGAATCAAGTGTCTATACCAGAAATCGTTTCTTGACTGAATAATTCAGTCTCATCACTTCTTCCTCACTGTCCCACGGCCGCTACCAATATACACGACTAGGGCTTACACCGTGTGTTGAGAAACTCACTTGGAGTACCCAGTGAGCCTATTGATTTTCTCTATTATTAGCTTAACCCTCCGCTCCCCATCGGACCCATCGTTGTAAAGCACACTTTATATTATTTCGCGGCCCCACCAGTTACCAACCCGATGTGGGTAAGGACTTTAATGATCCTCCGTGCCAGGGATAGTTGACCTTTCCTGGATCTTACCCCACTGCATTCCTGAGTTAAGAACGCAGAGAGGGATTTTGAATGGGGTGTACACCAAAGCACGTGTAACCTTCGTATGTACTTTGTTTGTCTGAACGTATCTTCTGTATGTTAAGGAGAGTGAGGAAGTGAGCAAACTGGTAGAAGCCCCGAGCAAGTTTGCTCGCTGTTGTTCAGCCAAGCTGAAGCGATACGTCTTCTTGGTGTATAGCATCAACCGGTGACCTAATAAACCAGAGGTTGAATGCAACTTGAGCAGTCATTATTTCGTTAAAATCCATCCAGAAGATGGAGGACGATAGTGAACAGGGTGCATTGGCATATGCATATCAATGGATGACAATAGTCTGGTAATAATGCCGCTTAATTGGATCTTCAACGGGGTAATGTGTCTTTACATTCGTGATAGCTTCCAACGGTTTCATTCTCAAAGTTGTGACAGATGGTGTCTCTAATTCTACCCACACATCTTCCTCGGCTCTACCTTCATCTGTCAAATACTGAGTCCGACTATTTCTCAGTGAGAAACTTGGAGTTGAGCTGCTGAGTAATACGCGATAGTATTGCACGTCTGGAGTTGATCTTGAGGATTCTGACTGCTATTCATGTTCTAATTCCATTTTACATATCTGGGATGATTTTAAGTAACTTTCTACAAGTTTTGGGTACAATTAAATTTAAAGAAATAGCTGAGTTGAAGATTTGATGGGTATGTCCAGGGAAATCAAGGGTAATTGTCCACATCGTACGTTGAATAATTTCGAGGAAACATTTAATTGTTTATTACTAAAATATTCAAACCATTTCCCCCGTGAAATTCGCAATTTTTATTTTAAGAGTGTAGTATTTTTAATTTTATAACTTTTCATGAATAATACCTCGCTTTGATCGTAGATCTGAATTGATAAAGGCTGATTAACGTGGAATGAAGATATAGACTGATTAAAGTAAAATGAATTGCACTGGTCAGAGTAACTTGTACTTTATGGACGTATAACACGAGAAATAGGTGGGGATGATAATAAAGCCATTTGAGTTGGCAAATCGATTGGAGGGAATCACGAGTTTGCACGAGTGTTGCACCTGGCTCTGGGCTCACTTGCGACTCACCCTGGACCTCGTCTGGCGCACAGCTAACTTGCGCAATATTCCTCGTGAGCGTTATATTATCCCTCCATTCTATATACACTATTCGCACAGCAGTTTGCCCCATTCCAAAATCCCATTGTACCAAGAATGACCGAAAATTTTCGAGGTTGGTTAAAACTCTAGTGGGTTTTAGATAGCTAAGGGATACGGAGAACCTTATTAACCTTGCTGCTATATGCATGCTTGAGGGATTTCCTATCGCTCATTTCCCCTGAATTTCGAGGATTAAATTCAACTCGGTGACTTTGAATGGCAATTCCATTGAGTCGGCGGACAATTGCCACTTTTCTATATTCTCCGTACGGATATCCGCCAAACTTCGCGATGATCCCTCCTCAAGACGCTACTAACTTTCTGAAAGAGATATCCAGACTGAGTAGTTGAATTCAGTGGAGATGTGCACATCCAGGGAAATAATGCTTTTGAATTAAATGAAACGCTTCAATTTGAAAATCCCTTCTTCATTTCAACATCTTTTAAAATTAGAAGCCGGCGAACTTGTGTAATTATTTGATTTTTGTCCGTAATGGAATCATTTTAATTGATCGAATTAAAATTCCTAATTTTATGTGCTGTATGAGTTATTTATTTCACTGGAAAGGTGAACGTCGGTTGGAACAAAAATTACCGAATAGTCGCAATCGAATGTTGACGGTGTCTCACGTATTTCTGATGCCTTGAGAAGTTGAAAATCGAATATTTTCCTCGGAAACATGAAAAGTCTCATATCCGGAGAGTTTTACGACACTTCGTGCACGGAATGCTCAGTCTCTCTATGAAAGACTTTGTGTTACGGCACTTCGATACTTCAGCAATCGATACATTGTGTTATTATCCCGGGTGAAGTTATATCAATTTACGAAATTGTCACCGAAAGCAGAACTGAGAAAAAAAATAGACAGAGCAGCAGAAAAATTTTTCAAACGGGGGATTTAATTTGTAATACGATCGAGTAATGATATATTCGATTATAAACACCTCACAGTTCATAAAAACAATTTCCCATTGGTTTGAATAACAAAAATCCTGTTTCTATTAATTAAAGCTTCCTCTGAATGAAAGAAAAATTAGTTTATTAAAGGAAATATTTTATTTGACTGTAAAACATTCAGTTCTCTCGATTGAACAATTTTTCAGTGGCACTTTGAATGTGAAAGAAATCTTGAGAATTCCCTTTATCGACTATTCCAGCGACAATTATCCTTTTCGTTTGATACAACTGAGAGGACACGTTAATTTGTCAGCATCCAAAGTGTAAACAACCGAACGAATGCTAATGAATATTCAATGAAGAGCTCTCGAGGTATTTTGATCAATGAATGGAAGTTTGAGAGAGATCTTGAAGACTTTTGGTATAACAGATTGACGCGTTTGCCATCATAGTACCCAGGGGTCCGAGGCACTGTTTGTGAGTCAAGTCAGGGTCACAACTTACCTCCCTCTCGGCGTAATTCAGTATTCCATGCATAAAAACATAAAACCCCCGCGGGGACCACCCCAGGTGGTGGTAATCCATGAAAAGTCTGTCTTTTTGTAATTATACGGAAAGAGTATGAAACCCCTCGACTCAACTCCCACTTTTTATTTCTCTTTTTATGTCAGTCTCTCAAATTTTCTTGGTATTTTTTTTCTCCTTACCACTCGTTTCTCCCCCTCACCCCGTTAGTACATCGAATCGTTCGCTTTTGTTCTTATGATTCGAACTCGCAGCTGAGAACTATGAGGGGCTACACTCAGGAATATTAATTAACCGCCAGTTTCGCGCAATTCGTCGGCTGAATTAGTTCGGCTCAACGTTTGAGAAGTAAAGAATCCCGACTTTTCCCAAGGCAGCGGTTAAAAAAAATGATGAAAAAAAAAAGTGTTTTTTCGCTCTTAGTTTTTCTTTCCCGACGAGTGAAAGAATGAATTGGTGGGCGATCAGAACCTCCCAGCAGAATTCTCTAATACCAGATCGTTAATATCCCAGAAAATCTCCAGAGAGTGCAGCCTCGAAGATACGACAATACGTTTTCTATTCTTACTGGCTTTTCTCTTTCCTCCCCTCCCCACCCGCCCCGAAAAACTCACTTTTTCCTCTTCCACTTCTTTTCCTTTGTTCTCTTCCCTTATCCAAGAGATGCCTCTCACGGGACCGCATCCTGCTTTTCCACAAGTCTTCCAACGACCGGACTCTATATATATCAGTTGAAATTGTCTCCACCGATTTTTATCTATTGTTTAAAAACTCACACTCACACTGTCGTATATTCTCGGTAAATTTCGTGGTTCATTCTCTCCTTTTTACGGCTTCTTTCGAAAATTCTCTTTCTATTGAATGATAGAATCGAAGTCTGGGGTTATTTCTCGCTGTACTATTTCAATACAATTTTGCCCAATCAACTTGAGAGTGCACTTAAAGAGTCGAAGTAGAAGTGAAAATAAAAATTGCAGTTAACCGAGGGAAAACTATCCGAGAAATGGAAATGACGCGATATGGGAAAAACAGGACAAGTGGGTAATTTCGTCGACTATACCCACGAGATGTTCTTTATTACACAATCTCAATCTACGCATTCATACTTCCCAGAGTACCTGTGAAATTGTCTCTAATCACTCCCCAGTTTCAGTCGGAAAATAAAATCATTCGAGCTTTGTTCCCCCAATTTCTGATAACGAGGATAATGAAAGAATTATTAAAGCCGAAATTCGTTAATATATTCTATCGTAAGCAGCTCCTGCCGGATGAATGGGGAATTTTTTATAATCCGTAATGGGGGGATAGATGAAAATCTCGGGGCATTCGGACGGATCAATATTGATATTTCTCCGGATAAGAATAATTAAAAGTCGGAATTTTGCTGTTGGTTCGGAGATTGCTAGGCGTAGGGGTGTGGAAATAAAACAATTATTGCGTGATTACTGTCTATCGGGGGAAAAGTTTTTACCAAAAAAATTATTTGGTGACTGTTTTAACAGCTAGTTGAGGTAATTTAAAAGTTAATTAATTAATTTAGTATCTTTACTCAAGAAATCAGGGGACATTTACGTTGGTTTAAGTGCAGGGAGAGATATTTTTGTTAAAATTTACTTGACAGTTCTATAAAAGTGTATCATGAGTTATGTTATACCTCATTTCTATCCCGAAAATTAGTAAAAATTAATATGTGATAATTAATTTTTGTTCTGGAGTCGAGAAATTTCATTCTGACTCGTAGCAAATTTTTCTGTAGTGGCTCACTAATTTTCTTGTTTGTCAGTATAAAATTTCCCTTAACTAGAATAAAATTTGACTACCCCATTTTAATTTTTACCAAGTGTTGAGGTAGAAGGGAGGATGGATGGCTCATAATACACTATTATTAAGGGGCAAGGTAATTTTTATTGAGAAATTTCCCTCCATGCATAAGGCGTCTCTGTCAAGCTGCACTCAATATTTTCCAGTTGAATTAATTAGCCACCAGCATGTGGCACTCAATCCAAGTGTATACCCACCCTCCACCCTCTTTTCCTTCTCGCTCAATATCAAGAATCCCGTTGAGTATACTCCCACTATCAATGGAGGAATGACAATGACAGGAGGAAAAAAAAATCTCGGTCGAATATTTCCCAGAAAACTGACACGAGATAAGTGAATTTTTATTCAAAATACTGGCAAACTTTTCTCATTTTAGGAATAATTTATTTTACAAATGTATTATTCATAAAACAAGAGCCTGGACTTTTATACCGTACTATTGCTCCAAGTTGACGCGCTTATTACGTTTAAATTATGATCTCAAGTTATTATCGAGATTGTTATTCCGTGAATTATTAGTGATTAAAAGCTCACAGTGGGATATTAGCAATGAAAAGTTTATTTTCTGAATCTCCATGAATTTTTAATCAATCTAAATTAACAGAGCTGTGAATACAAATGGCACTCGCCTGACAGCAAACAACAAATTTATTCATTCAAGTAGATCGTGTCTTGATTCAATTCTACGTATATCAACTAGAGTGTGGTCTGATTAAATTATTTAAACTATTTTGAATATAAAAAAGACTGTTCTATGAAAAGCGAATCCAATTTGGAATTCATTTCATTCAAGCAGAGTTCCACTTGAATCAAGAATTCCTTTTTTTGTGGACTTTTCTCGGTCTTCAGGATATCCAAGTACTTCGGTTATTTTTTCTCCAGTGAAATACTTTCCCACTTTAGTAATCCAACGCCAGATCTTTCATTTGAATTCCATTTAACCCCAAGTCATCGGATATTTTACAATCATTTTATTATTTAACCACAGCAGAATTTCAATCTCGATATCCAACCACTCGGTAATATTTTATAAGACTACAGAATCATTAAAAAAAATAAGCCAAATCATTTTCAGTCCTTCTTCAGTCGTCATTAATAATAAATGGATGTTTGAAAAAATAATAATTCCATCCGACGACCAAACTGTGGAAGCAACTTGGATTACCTTAATATCTACCCCCCACGATTTTCACGTCTATTCTCCTCCCCGAACCACCAAATCTCTCGCTCTATTCACTCGAATCCTGCATGACGTAGGGCATAACGGAGACCTCTTTCACGAACTACCTTTCAAAAAGATTCTCCTCCATTCACTTCACAGGGTAGGAGGGGAAAAAAAATTGACGAACACGTTCTACCGAAGTATGAAAACAAATATATTATGATTAAATGCTTTTGGGATGGTGCAAGTGACGTCGAGGTTTATCCATTAAGAGGTCGATGGCAAGAGAGACCGAGAGATGTTGTCACGCGTTATTGGAAAATCAAACGACGCCACGACGTCTCGGCGCCAGAGCCTCGAAACTCATCCAGACTCTCACTCTGTTATTCTCCTCCTGCTTCTCCATCCATCCCCTTGCCACCCCCTTCAGCCATTGCCCCAGTGTTTTCTTATCGATTTCCCCACCTCTGTGGGTTCAGCATACTGGGCTCCTCTGACACTCCATCTCAGCATCCCCGCAATGGTTTTGTTTGTTGACTTTTATCCTCTAATGTACAAGAAAAAAATGAGGGGAATACACAGGGAAAACCTGAAACTTCGTATTCACTTCCCTGATCGTTTATCATGACCAGGAAAAAAAAAAAAGATTTATATCACCGTCCCTTTTTCAATTACCACAGGGCCACATTAGAGGAGAGAAACGAGATTGTAATTTCCGGAAGCATGGAAACAGAGGAAATTAATGAGTTCATTGATGATGGAATTAATTCTCTGACGTAGGGATGCATAAGCTGCTGAGTAATATCAAGAAAGAAGAGATTAATATTCCCTTCAATTACTCCTGTGGGTGGCAAAAATACCAAATAGGATTTGTAGGGACCACCCACCACAAATCTGTCAATATCCTTTGCCATGGAAATAACTAATTGATTACCTTGGGGTAAAAAATTGTATTTTCAGGACAATTGTATTGAGTTTGTTGGGAGAAAAATTGTAGTTTCAGCCCCTCGATTTTCTAAAATCTAGAAAAAAAATTCTTTTCTGGTGTAGAGATGCATAAGCTGCTGAGTAACACAAGAAAAAAAAACATTAATATTCCCTTCAATTCCTTCTGTGAATGGCCACGAACCCCTCCAAATAAGATATGTGGGGTTGTCCTATGATAAATCTATCAATGTCCTTTGCCATGGAATAACTAAGAATGACATTGAATCATGTTTCGTATTATTGACTAGTAATTTTTACCAAGACATTCATTCTCACTTCAACTACTCGTATTGTATTTGAAGTATGAGTTCATTGATGGTAGATTTACTACTCTGACGTAAGGATGCACGAGCTGCTGAGTAATATTAGCAAAGAAGAGATTAATATTCTCTCCAATTACTTCAGTCAGTGAAAGAGACTGTCTC
This sequence comes from Diachasmimorpha longicaudata, assembly GCF_034640455.1. Taxonomy (NCBI): domain Eukaryota; kingdom Metazoa; phylum Arthropoda; class Insecta; order Hymenoptera; family Braconidae; genus Diachasmimorpha; species Diachasmimorpha longicaudata. Next base: position 8,131,515 of record NC_087230.1, read on the forward strand.
ACAATCGGATTTACCGTGGCAACCCGTCACAAACATTTCAATACCCTTCGCCATGAGAATAACTAATGATTCTCCCGTTTGTTTGCAGAATTAAAGTAACTAGACAGCGGAGAGAGACTCGCAGGATCAACAATGGCAGCTTTTGTGGCGAAGCAGATGGTGGGAAACAAGCTGAATGCCGTTAAAGGTGAGTGCAGAAAGATGACTTCAAGGTACATTTATACGGTGGCTCTTCCACCCTCTCTCTCGTCGGTAGTCCTCGATTTTCAAAGTAAAGTAATCGAGAGTCCTCGATAAACCGCTTTTCCATTAATTCCACAGGAGATTCAAGTGATTGCTCCTATACTCGTCCTCGGAAAAATCCCTCCCGCACGTGGTTTTACGAAGGGTAAAGTTAAAAAAAAGAAAATCGAGTCGATGGGAAGTGAACGCTTCCATTAATTAAGACGATGGGACTAGAACGAAATTTTTACAGAATATTATGTTTAAATTCAGTGACTTTCGCAATCTTTTCCTGATATTATATAAAAATTGAAGTTCAACTAATATTAATTTAAAAAGCCCTGCGAAATGCTGTGCTGCTGGCTGTACAAGAAAATCGATAAACCACCCCCGAATTCCCTCAATTTCATCGGACTGGTTTTATGATAATTAAAGTCCCAAAAAAGAAAATAAAATGGTCAAAAAAAAACCGGGGGGTTTTCATTAATTGAAGCAATTTAATTGAATTCAATCATGAAACCAATGAAATTCTGTCGACTAGTTCAGGGTGGAAAACACATCCGTAACATTACATTCACCGAGTTACAGCGATCGATCGATTTCCTCCCTTCCATCTTTTCGGTCTATCCCGGTTGGCAACCGGAAATTCGTGGATACTCTGATGCGATAAAGAGAGAGAGGGTGGAACAGAGTTGGATAAATGGCTGGAGATGTCCCCGAAATTTCCATGAATTACCATGACTCGAGGTTTATCGCGTGGTTGAGGGACTCTAGGCCTGACCAAAGTCACTTTACCACTTTTACATTCACCACTGCGCTCGTTTAAACTACACCCATACACCGGTAAATTATTCTTATTAATGAAATATGACTTGAGGCATCATTTGCCACGTACATAGAATATGATAATTCGTCACAATGGCGGACAGAAGTTTGGCCGCGAAGTGCACTTTACAGTGTATAACTACTCAGTCAGTTTGAAACATCTCCAGAACTCCTGAAATTCAAATTGTTTGAATTAATTCGGAGATAGTTGATATAACACGTGAGGGGTAGCCGGCAAATGGCATCCTTTGTCGATGGCCCGTGATAATATCCGATTAGATTCTGCCAGTGACATTCCACCGACAACCCAACTCCTAGTGATCATAATACATGTGGGCTAACTGTTCAGATGTAACGGATGAGCTGATAGCAATATCATCTTCCTCGGACGAGAAAAAAAAAAGGGAAAAATATATAATTCCTGTGCTGAAAGCATTGGATGGCCTCCACAGCTTTACGAACTTCTCTTTTCGGTAAATGGAAATATACGATATTGGGAGGGGGGGACTGAGATGGTTGTTGCAGGAAAAACCCAAGCCTGCAGTTTACAACATGCCAGACTTTACGGTGCAATATCCCCTTCGGTTGTTTTACGTTGATCTACCTAGTTTTATGATAATTACAGGACTCGGTTTTTTTTTACTCCCCCTCGAACGTGCGTTCTCACTCGTCAGATTCTCACATGAGCATTTTTCGTTCTGTGAAATAAATTACTTGGGCAAAACATAAAGGGAAGTAGGAAAAACATCTCGAATGGTACGGTTTGAAGTAAAAGAAAATTTCATGGACAGTTGAGTATTCATTTTCGAGTTGATGAGGTCCATTTTTTTTTTTCTTTAATCGAGAGAAGTTAGTTGCCTTTTAGGGCCGAATTATTTCGATTGACGGATCCAGTGGCAAAGGAATAGTCGTTTGATCATTTCCTCAAGTGTATTCCAAGGTAACAATTCGCAACGTTAACGTACACGTCGATTGTGTCGAGTTTTCTATTTATCGGAAAGTTCCGCCTATTTGAGCGCACAAGATCGAATTGTACTGGCGAGACGACACACTCGACTCTGTCGGTAACAATTAGTGGAGACTTTTCGACGAGTACTGGTCAATAGTGCTGAGGGAATTAGAAAAGAGTGGATGGTTGGAGGATCCATTGGAAAGGGAGTTGTGGGCAAGCTCCGAGGTTTTGTAAACTGAAAACCACCACTAACTATCGACTCCTCCTCACATTCACCACCTGTTTCGTTTCACTCGAGTGCTTCATCTTCTTTTATCATTTATTTTTCGTCTTTTTTTTTTTGTCCTGTGCCCCACAAGGGTCTCCGTACACTCGCCTGAGTTAATTGAAATCCTGGATCAATTGAACCGCAACACTACTCTATAACGAATTCCCTCGATTTCTCGCACTAATTTTCCGGGCTTTTGCTCGTATCTCCGTACAATTTCTCTTCGCCATTCTGACACGAACACAAGTCTGCCATGTATAGTTTATTTATTTATTCCAATGACGCTAATGCACTCGATTTCAACCCTTCCATTTCCAAGTGCACCATTTGATTACAGCATCGACGTTATTATAACTATGATCACATGAGCTGTTTGTAACGTGCAAGAGATACAAGCACACATTGCTATCGGAGTTGCGTGATTTAATAATAGTGACCACTAACCACACAGCCGACTATCGATATATTATATAACGATGCATGATTTTCAATCAATATCAACTGCGAGTTGAGTATGCCGAGAATTCATGTTAACCCCGAAAGACTCGAGGTATTTTAATCCTGAAATTCTCGGGGTAATAATAAATATTGTCTGGTATGTGGATATTACTTTGTTTAAAAAAAAATTTTTCAAGAATAGAGATTTCATTGATATATTAGATTATCAAATGAATTTCTCGAGCCGAGCAACATGAATTTCTCAATAAACTCTTTTACTGTCAGTGTAATATAATTAATTTTTTCTCCGTCGAGCACATAAACAAGTTTATTGCCGTGTAACAAAAATAATCTCGAAATAATGGAAAAAAAATTGAATTATAATTTTTATTAGATTCAGAAGAATGATTTTTTACGTAGGTGCACTACTGGAGATAAATTTAAATATAAATTGACTAATAAAATCAGGGAAAAAGGCATTGAACTCACTTTGGGACAATTTGTTTCTGATATTTTACTCCGAGAGAGATTGGCATAATTTCCAAAGGGACGGTTAGATCCGTATAATGACCCAGAGGCTCAACCAAAAGGGAGAGATGATACGACGGTAGAATTCCCCCTTCCTCCTCCTCCTCCTCGCCCCTCTCTACCTGCGTACATCTCGCGCCCCTTTTCCCTTCCAATTCGACCCAATTCCAAGTCAGATCCTTTAAGCTCCAATGGATGTATATATATTCACGATTCACCCGCATACATGTCTTCTTCATCCCTTTGATGTGCACTGAAACCTAGAAATACCGTACACACATTTGGACTTTTATGGAGAATTTTCTGTCTGTAGACTTCGAGCTTTATTTTCAGTTCTACTGAAATTGTTCCCCTAACCAGTCGAATACTCATTATTATCAGGGCCTTTTGGCGAGACTGACACTGGAATTGTCAATTCGAGGAGTAAAATAATTTAGCAACATCACTCAGAGTCAATTTTCTTAAGAGCATCCCTGTTGAATTAACCAACTCTTGCCATTAACGATATTATACCTGCGTAGTCTTCAAACGGAATGCTTCAGTAACTCTCGCCCCACTGTATTGGAGCTTTTATCGGACTGAGTTTCTAGAAATACTTCAGTCTCGATCCAATAATATTTTATTAAATTTTCCCTACACAATAGACAATTGGAAAATTGTTTTTAGAAATATTTTCATGTTGAAATGGAACGTAAACACTTTTTGTCTATATTTCCCTAAAATTTGTCATTCTCAGTGTCTTGTCAGAACATTCCATCGGATATTTTTTTTCAATTCAACAGTGACATTCAGTAACAATTATCGAACACTGTTACCATCAACCCCAGTCTTCTATGAATTTAAAAGGAAAGTCCTGTTCATCCATCAATCGATGATATTCCAGCCCTATAAAATAACGCTAATGAAATCTCAATCCTCATATTTTTTAATGCATGGGTTTAAAAAATGGCCTTCACCCCATTAAGTTATTTTTTAACTCCATCAAATTACACTCAACTCAATAGAATAAATAATCCCTCAATAAAAGTTTTTTTAATTTTATTTTGGCACTCATTCGTTCCATGTTTTCGACTGTTATTGTGCCGATATGGATTTCCACAACAGACGGTTTGCGTACACAAGTACACATGTACGTACATATACGTCCGATTAAAAGTGGGATGAACTGTTATAGCAATGGCCTCGGTCCGATATTTAATTAAATGTTGGCTCACCAGTACCCGAAGCCAGCTGTCAATACTTGGAAATACCTCACCAGTGGCGCCATACCACGATCCGTCCAATCCAACATTTCCCGAGATTTCTAATATTATTCCCTTCACTCATATGCATTTTCCATTTTAATCCATAAATTATTGGTTTAGGGTTTTACCTGCTGAGAAATTCCGATGAAATTCTACACTCAAATGTCCATTAATTGTTGAATATTTTCATTTCATTATTTCAGTAAAAAATCCTGAAATTCTTCCCTATGACTCATTCAGATAAAATATTTATTTTGTTACTGAAAAATCAGGTGATTTCTGTGGATTAAATAGCACTGCATTTTTCAGTTCCACATAATAGTAAACACTATTGAATTATTTGACGATTCTGATAACAATTGTCTGTCCATTAGAAATTCCGTTGAATTTGATGATGATTTGAGAACTGGTAACGATCTTCCGGCATTGGAATCTTCATTAAGGGATGATTGGGTTAATTTCATTTTTACTCTCTATCGAGTTCAAAAGTTCTAGACTTCAACTCATACCTGTAACACCCTTGAATTATTCATGCACTGGAGAACAAGTGAATTTCATTTTCAAATTACTTCTCTTACTAAGAACCAATAGCTTCATTCCTGTCGAAGCTACTGGAAAACATTTTGCAGATTTCCCAAATTATTTTCCAGTCGCAATTAACGCCGATAAATAACTGATTCAGTATTTCATATAATGAGAAATTATAACGATACAAATGCATTCAATGTCGATTAATTAATGAATACGTTAATTTCACTTTTACGCTCTGTCGAATGGGCTCTACTCTGCTATTCATATTTATACTCAGTCGTGAATTACTGATATACAGGGGAGAAGTTGATGGCTATTCTCAAATTACTCTCATCATTATATACTGAGAGAAATGCACCAAGTGTGTCAAAGGTGTTGGCGATAAATTTCCGATGGAAATTACCCTGCCATTCTGTAAAAGTCTGTCATGAATCATCGTCACCTCATTTCTATCCTGAGACTTATTAAAAATTAACATATAATGATTAATTTTTATTCTACGTTAGAGAGATTTTATTGTGACGTACAGAAAATTTACCCGACCGACAGTAATTTGTTCTCTACCGGTAAAACAATTTTCTTGTTTATCAAAATAAACCATCTCTAACCTACAATAAAATTTCTCTAGAGTACAGTAAACTGCATCATGAATTAATTTGTACTGAGCGACGATAAACTTCTCTAGACCAGTAGGGAAATTTGGATTCAAAATTTTCCTCTCTGTATGACTCGGAAATTATTCAAAATCAATTTATTATACTTCAAACACTTCTCTCTCTAATTTGAAAGACTTGTACACAATTTTTTATTCCTCATATATATTTTTCCATCCCCCAACATCATTCACAATACCCTCAATCGATTTATTCTTTCTCAATATCATCCATAGTCTCGACAGCATCAGCCAGAACTTCTTCACCCACCGTAATTTAAACTTAATAAAGCGCGTCACACACAGCGCGTGTCGGGGATTTTTCTTCCCCCATTTCTCGTCTTGAAAGAACGCAATTGAATGCGTTGAATGCTCATTTACCTGGGGCGGCTCACCCTACAAGAATAGTATGAACTACGACGTTCGGCCCTTGAGTCAGGCTGCAGTTAGCACTTGAATGTTCTCCGTTTCACTCTCACATAGCGCCGAGATGGAATCCTTAATATAGTCTGGGGGAGGAGAGATGGGTTAAAGCGTGCACTAGTGGAAACGGACACCCTCCTTGAGGGAACAGGATGAGAATGACATTCCAGGAAGACCGGGAAGGAAAATTACGCCAGTCGACATTGCGAATAACCCCCGATGGTGAGGGGCGGGGGGGGGGGAGGAGAGAAGAGAATGAATCGTAGGAACCAGAAGATCGTCAAGAGGATTCTCCGACCGATAACGATACCATAACGCACCAACTTCGATCACTTTAATATTCATACAGAATGTCTATGAATTTTCCAATAGAGGAACATTTTCTCCCCGTACCGTTGCGTCATTTTATTCAATTAAATCGCCCGAAGATAGTGACCGGAGTTACGAATAGATAAACTGATGAAAAAATTTATTCTGTCAAGAGAATTTTCTTTAACTCAATTCTCATTTCATTTGCAATTTTTTAGTGAACAGGGAAACGGTGAACGCAAATGGCTATTATTAATTTATTGTTCCTCCAATTTTTAGGAGCGATTCCTGTTTGTAAATCGACTTAAAAAAATCGCATTTATGCTGTCATTACCCGGAGAAAATTATTGGCAATTGACTAAAGTTCACAGTCCTCGTTTGGAGAGAAAAACATTCCAATAAATTTTTTTTCCTTCGGTCTACGTCGATTGAGTGAGAGAATCCACAGAATTTTCCCCATCAATTTTATATCCCTCTTCACATGACTTATATCGCACTGTGGTAGTACGAGAGCCCTCAATGATTTTGGATTATTCAAATATCGTAATATCTATAAACCTAATCTGATATTTGACGCACGTAAAGGTCGCGAGTGTTCTTGTTCATTCTCTTTCTGATCCGTGAATAAAACTCCATGGCTCGTATATATTCCCCTCGACTGAGGACAAAAACCCAAGAAAAGAAAGAAAAACGTACGAAGTCAGAGGAGAGCTAATCTTCGAAACGAATGGACAAAAGAAACTTTGCTCGTTACGGGAACACTTTACCACGTTGGAGTCGTGGAGGGATTGGTAGTGGTATGAATTAAGCGTTCGTCTGACCACACCGTGGTATTTCTACTTGGCTTTATCGTCGTTTAATCTCGCTGAGCAGGATCGATTTTCACCATTCTTCACATTCATGAAAATTCTCATTTCTGTATTTTCACCATTGAATTAATCATTCAGTTTAGCTATTCTTCTTCACGCTTGTGCATTGAATTATTTAATATTCATGTACCAAAGTAGGAGTGCGACCACTTGGATAGTTTTCCAGGGGCTCTTGTTGCCGACAAAAGCCGAAAGGTCAGAAGTTGAAACGCATAATTGATGGGGCACCAGAGGGGATGGAGGACCGAAGGGGGAGTAAACACCATGACGATTCTGTTTTCCAAGACCTTTGAGAGGTGAGATGCAAGGAGCGAGAGTTGCGCAAAGGGTAGGATGTAATTAATCGTTGTCGTAATCAGCGACTGCTTTAATTAAGACAGTGGGCAAATGTGTGGATTAATTCACGGAGTAATCGATGCGGCAAGTGAATCGGGATGGGATTGAGATTACTCCGGGGTTACGGATTCATTTCTTGAGGATTCTGGAATCTTACTCTTCCAGACCGATATCGGAAATGGTATTGAGTCTATTTGGACGACGGATACGAATGGGTTGTCTAGGTACACTGGTGGAGGGAATGGGTGAGGTACTTGGCTCTTGGGTAGAGGGATCTCTGTTTAAATCTCAGACAATTCGAGATGTCTCGAACGAATGGGGATGACATCTGTTTTAAGCACCTTAAGGATGTCCAAGTATCTATTGCAGTTTGATTTAGATCGCTGTTCAAATCGTAAATGTCTATAACCCAAGTAAAATCACTCTTCCACTCGATTCGATTGAGTAAATGAAAAATATAAAGGCACTTGGACATTGTTATAACTATTCTTGTAACTAAACCATCCATTACGTCGTCTCTGTATCTCTACCTCAACACCTATCGTAACTAATATACAAGTAATTGCACCTTGTGAACTCGAGGATGGAAAGTTTCGTTTCGCACTATTGGCCCGGGTGGTTTCGGACGATTGGTGTGCTAATGGAGAAGCACTGGATGAGCAGAGTTTGTGATAAGACGGCAGCTTTGCTCAACTATCCTTAAACCTTAACCTCGAAGCTTTTCCCGGGGTTTAACCATCGGAACCGAGCCCCACCAATAATGTTTCATCAATAATCAGGACAGATAGAATCAATAGTTTGAAAGTAAATGAGGTGAATCTTGGGATCAATGGCGCAACATCCATGAACAACACTTGACTCCACATGGATTTCTTGTGCCTTTAATGATACTCAGTGCAATACTAATTAATATTGCATGCTCGATTGATTTCTTCTATTGATTCTTGTACAGGAATTGTGCTTGAATAATTAAAAAAGTTTCTTTTGCGATCGTGAGTAAAATTGCGGTTCCGAAAAAGCGATTTTTACGGTCATAAGTTCATTTGTTGAGTGCATCGAATTCAACAAAGAATTGGATCCTGTAATTTCTTCATGAAATTAATTAATTAGGTGTTGAACCCAACCAATTAGCTTCACCATACAATTATCTCCCTTTACGAATATCTTTGACGTTTCGCGGATGATATAATGTGACCAGGACAGATGGAATCAATATTTTGAAATAAAATTACGCAAATCGGGGGATCAGCCAATCTATATCGATGGACACTTGACCGCACAGGGATTTCGTATGTGTCAAATGAGCTCAGTGAACAACTAATTAACTCCGTATTCTGCGGGATTCTGTTACGAGTGCTATTTCTCGGTGGAACATTCAAGTTTACTATCCGAGATATGTATATATCCTGGGATCAATGGTGAAGCCTTTGCAAATCCTATTCGGACAGTGTTCATCACACCAGCAGATGGAAATACACACGAGGTACACTTCCACAGGAATATTCAGCGCTAACCATCCAACACACACTTTGCAGTTGACATCATTGAATACTTCTACCAGTTAGATCCACGCTGAGCCGCGTAACGAGCAAATGGCGGGGATGGCTACGATTTATGGAACCGTAAATCATTTTCGAGGTCCACCGCTTCCTCCATCGGTACCGTATGCAACTCTTCGATGGTCAGCATTAGGTTGAGATGCACTCACGTGTCAGAAACGCCTGCGTTTGTGAATTTCATCGGGAAATGCCCCTGACAATACACTTGTCGAGCAGAAGATGCCAGAAATGTGACTGTCAATTCTCCTCGAAGGGAAAAAATTATATAGTAAATTCTTCTCACACGTATTTCTCTGGATTGACTGGAAATTTAGGCGACTGAACCTCATGAACATATCGACCTGAATTTTTCCGATTCCCATAATTATTCCCCCACAATTTCCCAGAAAAAAAAGGTCAACATGTCCAACAGTGATATCTAAGTATTTATCAATCATGAAACACTTGATGTTCGGTATTCACGACAGGATGTGGCAAATTTGCCGGGTGCGGAGACCATTTCCAGGGGTTATGACTGCCGCCATCGTTATACATACAGACGCCAAGGATTACCGAGGATATGTACGAATCATTGTACAAAGGCAACGCATAGACATGAACAATTTGGATAGTGAATAAATAGGCAAATGGCGCCACACTATTCCGCTCGGCACCCACTTCTTTTTATAGCCTCATCCTACTATCCCTCGTACTCCCCCGAATCCCCCTCGTCTCGTACGTACATCCTATTAAGCGTATACCGCACCATTTCGAGTTGCCCGCTAACGGATATTCCAGTGATAACGAACCAGCCATTGTCCATTGGTGGATTGGTATGTGCATCCTGTGTGGAGTATTACCTCCCCTAATTTCATGGAGATCAAATAAAAGTCCATCGATTTTCAGCGGATCCTTTAGTTCTGTTATTAACGATGATTGGCGTGATGAGAAAGCTGGTTAATCAATATAATTAGTTCATTGTCTTTATCCAGTGCAGGCAATTGTTCGTTTAATATACTTCACAGAAGTGGAATAAATCTTCAGATAAATTCAGTGAAATTGTGATTAATCACAATTTCCTCGCTCATCCGATCGATACTAGTCACAAAGAGAGTTGCCTATTACCGGACAATCTAATTTCATTTAGATCGAATAAAATGGAATAGATCGAATCCACTTTATCCATAATAGCCAATACAGAATCCTTAGACGTACCTTATTTTCCTTTTTGCGCCAAACCAATTTGGCTTTGCAATTTTAATCCGTTCGATCACTCCATAGACGTTCAATCACAGTGAGGGAAAAATATAATTTTGCCAATTCTATTTGTTTCGCACAACCACGTGTCCCAAATTACCATTCAAAGCCTCGTCGCTTTAAGTGCTTTTAACCAGAGTATTTGATTGACCAAATTATTTTTTATTCTGCGTACAACTACTTGAAAAAGAGTAAAAATTGTTGTTCCACGAATCTTCATCAATACTTAGTCACCGCCTACCATCGACTAGTGATTAACGATGATTGATAGTCACTTAATCAGTGCAATCATTTCATTCACTGCTGCAAATCCACAATAAATCACTAGACGAACTTTATTTTTCATGTTGCACAAAATCAACCTCACTTTGTAAGTTTCAATACGTATGAATCAGAGTCTTGAATCGATGCTCAATCAGCTTGGTGAATAGCTGTAATCAGATGGATTTTCATACTCATTCATGTCTGGCACAATCACCCAACAATGCCAACCAGGATATTTTCTGAGTAGATATAGAAATATCCCTATACTGGTGAATTACGAGTCCATATGAATACAAAATGACATTTGGAAAATATTATTTACATCGAGAAAGCCCCTTCCCCGTCACCCAGTGGAAAATATCAAATTCAATTTTCCTGCAAACGTTGCAGTGGCCTCTTGGCTTTTCTCTCTCCCATCATTCCGCGTAGAAAGAAAACCTAGGGGTAATCCCACATAAATCCCTATTCGTTATAGGAGTCGATAGCGTTCCACTTGCCGTTTTCACTTTTTTTTTCCGTTAATAATCGGGGGGAGGGGAGAATGAGAAGAAAGACAAGATCACCGTACACTTGGCAGTAAGTGAGGGGATGAAGGGGAAAGGTTATGTCGATAATCTACCTCGGTACGATGCATCTATTCATCGGGTATTACGTGCTTGAATAGTATCATAGCCACTTTTCCTCATTTTTCCGCAGTAGCAAAGGGTCCATCCCACAAATTTGACTTTCCATTTCATATTCTGATTGCATTCCCACTTCTTCTGTCGTAAAAGACGCCTCCCTTTTTTACACGCTCATTCACGACGTACAATAATCCTGATAACGACGCAACGAGTAAAAAACGACTCATCGATAAGAAGTAGACGAGCGGTGAAAAAAAAGAAAAAAAAAATCCCCCCCCGCCGAGGAAAAAAATCGCACCCGAGAGAGAAGAGATTTCTTCTGGAGGTTTTAATCGATTTTCTACCCTTACTTTCTTCAAGCTTCTTTTTCATCTTTCACTTTGATCAAAGACACGTCCTGTCTTTTAATACCGAACCACCCCGACGTTAAAACAATTCACCACCTTTTATACGTACCATCTGAACTGTAACATGAACTGGCTTCATTAGTATTCATTAGTCAGCAATAAAGTTTCGCAATAAGTGACGTCGACTTATTGCTCCCCCTCCATTCTCTTTCACGACCTCTAGTTTTCTCTTTTTACGGCGGGAAATAGTTTTCACAACTGCCCAGATGATTCTGGGAGAGATGAGAATCTCCAGGAAGTGTGTTAACCGATAGGTCGAGGAAGTGGGAAAAAAAGGGCAGGGAGAGAGTCGGAATAATTGTTTTCTTAATGAGAAATTACTTGCAACCCTTTATCTCGGCCGAGTGGCGTTGATTGTGAATGTCGAGGGTTTTTATCGCACACACAAAAAAAACCTATTCATCATTCACGTGAAGAAGGACTCGGCTTAGCCAGTAATCCAGCAAATTTAGTTTTTCAATTCTCTTCTAGAGCAAAAACCTTTAGAAAATTGAACTAAAAACCTGAAAATTTCACGAATATTTTCACCTAAAGTTTTCCCTCCATTTTCACCATTGGTAAAACTTTCCTCCTCCACGGCAGTACGAAACTTGACCGAAAACTTGACTCTAATCGAATCAGCCATCACGCCTGACTAGCGCTAGAGACTTACAGGATTTTGGAGTTTATAATCGGTTTAGAGCCATGTTGAATTTTCCGAAAATTTCTCGGGTGTGAAAAAACAACGGCAAAGAGGAAGGGAATATTCGAGAGAGCCTTACTCGATTAAAGCCAAAAGTTTATGGTACACTTACGCAGAGGTCACAGGCCAAAAACTGAGAAACTGCACAGCTGTCGCAGGCAATAAGACGTATGTCGCCCGGGTACGTGGGTCTCTCGACAGAGTTGCGGTGTGATAAGAGCACACGGACAAATTGCTGGCTGAGAATGAAAGGAAGTAAGGTGTCTTGAGGGACACCGCACTCGTGAAACTCCTTACCATGTGCTAGAAAACTTACCACACTTTCATACGACGATTTCCCACCCCTCGTTGGAATTCCGACTTTTCGTCAATAATACGAAGAATAAAAACGCAAAAAAAAAAACCTCAGCGTCAAAATTAGCTGGAGATAAAGTGTCTCGGAGGATTTCTATTTTTCGATATATCGTCGGAAAAAAAAACAACCCGAGGGGTAAAAAACTGGCACAAAGTTTGGGGAAGTGGAACATGTGATACGAGACGCTGCCCAATGGAGCGTGAGAGCCTTCGGTGTTCCCTCGTTCTACCAAGAATACGTCCGCGGGTAACACGTTCTGGACGATATCGGTGGGTCGTAGCCGCAGACGATAGGGATGGTAGGGTGGTAAAGGAAGAAAAAATCCACCAGCCAAAACCCCTAGGATCACGTCAACTGGAACCCCTCCGCCGACGTACCTCAATGGGAAAAAGTGTGAGTGAAAAATAGACGGCAAAACCATCGACATTGCAAAAGCGAGAATTTATCGACTATTCTGAGGAAGGTAGGGGGTAAGGTATAGTACCTTTGAATCAGCATTTTTTCTCCAACAAACAGCACATGGAAAGTCCTAATCTTTTTAGTCGTTACAACATACCCTTGGGATACATCTTGTGGCTTTATTTTTCTGCATTTTTTTCGATAATTCAACAAACACTCCCAAGCGTTACCCACACATGTAAACCAAAAACTGACTGAAGAGAAATTTTTTTTCGGGGAAATCCAGTGATATGTTGAAGTACAGCCTCAGCATCAGCATTTCCTCTCGGTCATTTTTTTTCCCCCCAGACAATCTGCAATTGTCGTGCGCAAATTGTCGGAGTCGTTAGAAAATGCCCTCGGGATAGACCTGGTGGTCATGAATAAGCGTGTATCCCGATATTTTTTTATTCCGAATGGTCGTGACTTCGGAACGGTTTACTTACGTCTTGATCTTTCCTTCCTTCCTTCCTACGTGATGTCGTGTGGCTTTGGGTATAACACAATATATCTATGTAGAATACTTTGCGAGTGGATGGGGGAAAGGGACGATGGCAAACCGATTCCCCAGGGCTATTTGTCGTGTCCGGGGTTTACGTCTTCCTCCGGGGTATGCTGCAGTCACTGAATTGTTTGGGTAATAGGGATATGCGTGATGCCCTTCACCGAGCAATCTCTCGAGGAGATAATGATAATTATTGATTAAATTCTCAAGTCTACTCCCCAGCCGATGAAATGAACAATTTTGCGAAGCGTTCTGAGGTGGGTCCTAAACACAAGACCAGAAATTCTTAAAAAATACAGTTTAATGAAAAGAAAACGTACGATTGTCTGGTAGCGACGGCAAAATAATGATCGCGGAGTTACTCTAGATCCACGTAATAACCGTTGGACATTTTTCATCGAGTTCATATCCTACGCCAGTCTATTAATTGCCCATGGGAAAAGCACTCGTATTTTACCCGACTGTTGTGTTTGTTTTCAACATTTATACCTCCAACTGCTATCGATTTGGCTGACTGAAATAAAAGTCTCCACTAAAATTCATTTTCTTCTCTTTCTCTCTCTCTCTCTCCCCCTCACTCGCGAGTCACTTATGGCCCACCCAATCATTATGAAGAATCATCTTTCATGGGAGAGGAAAGCCCATTAATCAATTGAATAATTTCACATCCGAAATTTTCATTACAAAGGCTTGAAAAAACCCTCGTGGGCTAGAAAGCGAAGGGAAGGCATTGGCAAGCGTTAAACCGCCATGCTGGCATGAGATTGGCACAAAGCCAAGTGCATACGTGCTTTTCGGGAAAGCGGGCAAGTCAACTCCGGCCCTCTTCCCTTCCCCTCTTCGCGCCCATCACCACTGCCTCTTCATAAAAAAAAGTGCTGGAGCTAAAGAGGGCTAGGTCGGGCCTTGTTCCAGATCTGCCAGACCGTCGACGTTTCATCCAGAGGCTTGAGACGCGAAATCGATAGTTCCACAAGGCCCTTCTCTTTCATTCCTCACTGGGTGTGCATTTCAAGATAAAAGGATTCCTTCAATCTCCCTCCTCCCTACCTGCATTCCCATTTCTCGGTGCAAAATAAACTTGAGAATTCGAACAATCTCACAAGCATCCACCTTAAATACTGCTTTTCAAAGTTACCGAGGAACAAAGGAGATTATTGATAAATATATATGAAACATTACAGTATTTAATTTGCCAAAAACTCGATGAAAATGTTTATGATCTAGACTTGAAGGTATAGAACGGATGTTGACCTGAATTCTTCATTTTCATTAATTTGTCATAATCGTTCGCTGGTAGTTTCATGGCAAATCAATGGAAACTGTGAGGAAACTTTTTTATAGCAAAAATTTATCGCACGAATAACTGCGAAACTCCCCGCGAAATTATGGCTCTTCTATCATTATGATTATTAAATACAAATATTGCCTGTTTTACATGAGAATTAATTATTGTAAAAAATCCCTGCCCTCGGGGAATAATAAATAGAGTTGGATTTAGGGGACGAGAGGAATGACCCAGAAACCCCTCGATACGTCGAGACTTTATGGAACGGTACATGTAGAGCAACGATGGGTATGGGCATTAAATTTCAAACTTGTCCCTTTCACGTGTCAACTGGCCATTAGTTCTCCATAGTCCTGTGTACATGAAGAATGCCTCTTCTCTCTTCCTCCTCCCCCCCCCTCCGTGCTCCCACCGAAATTCTTATATTTGCATAGTCCCCACTGGAGATAGGGCTCATACACTCGCCGATCTCGAGACATTTACAACAGTGGCAGGAAGGAAATAAACAGTTTTCGTGGGGCTGGGTATTCTGAAACGAATTGTCTTGGATATATATTGTAGCAGTGTACATAGCCTCTATTAAGAGGCTTCCTACGTGTAAGCATTTCTCGGAGAAGAAGTATCCAAGGTGAGACGGCTGAGAGATAGTGTAGGGAAACCCCCGGAAGATATTCGAACAGTGGCGATAAATCTGTGCCGCAACATCCCCATGTTTTGCGCATTCAACCCGCCCCCAGTATCTGAGAAGCTCATAAATTACGATTCTATGCTTGGATATTCCTTAAAGATCCATCTGTGATATCCAATATTGCGCCTATTCGTCACAACGTCGAAGAGGATTTTCTCAAGGCCATTGCATTAATCCTGGTGATGCGATAGAAACTTGGAATTGCACTTTTATTATGTGATGAATGGCCTTTCAATGGGATATTTGGAAATTGAACTGAACGATTCAACTCATTCCGGGTATTTAATCCCTGCGGATGATTGAATAGAAATTGTAAGACTGCGTTTAGTTGTTCCATGAGAATCAGTAGAAATCTAGGAAATTAGAGAACGTACTCGCGAATCGTTGATTAATCTGATTGGAAAGTGAAGTAAATCGGGATAATTATGATATTCCTGTTCGTCAATGCCCAGAGTCATCTTTAATACGAATATTACTCCTATTCATGGGAACAGTGAAGGGTCATTGAGGGAGAAAGGTAATTGCATCGATCCCATCTGAACTTCAAACTACTTTCATTATCTTAGAAGAACCGTTTGAATGGATTATTCGGAAGTTGATCTAAATGAACTATTCAATTCTAACGGAAGAATCGGGGATTTAATTAATAGAAATCGGGAAATGGAACAATACACCCTTTAAAAAATCACAATTTCGAAAAATTCTCCTATTGACTTTGTGAAAGTTCACATCTATCGGCGATAGCCAGATTACTCCTATTTGTTGGAATAGTAAAGAGACCATTGAAGAGTCATTGAAAGAGAGTGCTAATTGCATTAATCTCATCACAACTTGAAACTGCACTTTCATTATCTTAAGAGAACCATTTTACCCGGATATTTAGGAGCTGAACTTATTGATTCACCTTATCCCAGTCGTTTAATCCTGGTAATGCGATACAATACTGAGTCCGGAAAAAAAAGGGAATACTGAAGTAGACAGCCAGCCGATTTTACGGTGTCAACCCTCGTGATTCTGGCTCAAGGGAATTGCATTTGAAATTGTAATTCATTTGTTTTATATATTTTTATCTCTCTCATCGTTTATCTCCTCAACTCTCCCACTTACTGGGATTGAGGGAATCAATTAAACAGTACTGTAGTTAAATGCAACACTGTTTTATACTAACGCCCGGTGGTCTTTTATCGGTTGAATAATTTTATGATGTTTCTAGGAAAACAATTGCAACTGTCTTACGAGATCGGTGGATTCGTATTGTTGTTGGGGGATTCTCTTCATACTGTAAATCATAAATATTCTGATATTTCTGTTTCTCCCCTGTACTGTGTTCTCTGGTGGGTGGAATGGTAATTCCAATCTCCGATAATCCGACAGAAGAGTTTCCTCTGGAGCTTTTCAGAACAGCAGATTGGTGGCACAGTCGAGAGGAAAGGTTTTCACTGGTATAATTGGAGGGTTTTTTATACCAGATTTTTTTTTTTCGTTACAACCGCTAAATCGGGATTTGTGGCTGGGAGTTTTTAATCCGGGATAAAGCCGTAAAAATATTTTTTTATCAAACATATTTTTCGTGTATGTAAGGATGAGACGAATTACCCATTGACAATTTCGCATAATGGTATTTCATTTGAGGGAGAAACGCGGGTTTAAATATGAGAACATGAATTCGAAAAATTTTTGCTTTGATTAACATACAGTAATGAGACTGTAACGAGTAGTTGATGAAATTCAATAAATAATTCATTGAAATTCACTGAAGATTTTTTTGTTGAGTTCGACAGACCAACAAAACTCTGTCCATATGAACGACTGCAATTGCACTCAATTAAAAATGATTTATTCTTCATTTTGTTGGACCATAAACTCGTACCACTAGTGACCCCAATCCTTATGTTTAAATTGACCTCTGGTCTATGTAAATACACCATTCTCCTCGTTCAATCGTGGATGAAACCTATCGATGTCATACGATCATGACAATACTCTCCGGCATAATCCATCCGGTAAATAATTGAATGACATGTGTATAGCTCATTGACCTAGTCACACCCACTGAAAACCCAGTAGTTGTCGTTCGACATTCTGTTGTCGTATCCATCGATAATTCGGATTCCACGTTCCATGAAAATCGCTGTCACAAAAAAAAATCCCGAAGAGTGACTGATTCAGTTTCTCCTGTTCTTTTTTTTTCCGGTTTGTCATTCCATCAAATTGTCATGGGAAAAAATCGTTACGGATTGGCGGGATTTTGGTCAAGCCGCGGTAAAGTGATTCCCGAGGACACTCGAGAGTTCAATTTTGTGGACATTGGATCGGGTAAAAAAAATAGAGAACCAACGGTAAAGGAATATTTGTAATTGTCGATGAATGTGTGTGCGTTGGGTGCTTACTCTGTTACCCTGATATTCTTCACCATTGCCATGTCTTTATGACATCCAATCTGGCTCCATTAATGTCCCGATCTTTTCAATTTTTTTGCGAAAAATCCATGAACCACACCCTTTCACGGTACCGCTCCTACCGATGGTGTGACCTACAAAAACTGCGATTTGCAATTTACATGCGGTGCACGTCTGTTTGAACTTTTTACCAATTTGCAAATTGTCAGAAAAAAAAATTATTCTCCAGTGCCATGTGAGCTGAGAAAAACAAGGTAAATTATCCCGTCCAACCAAGCGACAGTCAGTATAATAATTTTATCGACATCTGGATAAAATTTTATAAACTCGATTATTTTAATTATCAGTTTTTGATTCCATAAGCTATCAGACTCGTTAAAAATTCTGCAGTGCAGCAATTTTTTTTCATTACCACTGACCATTCAGCAACTGTTAGCGAATGGTTCATTTGGATGAACATGCCACAGTTCAACTGAATCATCTCGTAACTATTAACGAATATTTCGTTGTTCTAATTCAACAGCAGCTGGCGAGGATCGTTAACATCAACCGAATTCTTCTATCAGTGTTCTACATGAACCGTAGGAATAAATACCAAAAATCCTGGAGGGCTGGAAAGCGCCCTATCCTCTCCCCAGTAATTACCAGTTTTCATCGATTGAACATTTTAGAACTCTGAAAAGTGCTACTGCTGCTGTTCCATGAGAATCATGGTAGAACCCCAGCCACAGAATTCAGCAGATACTTTCATGGATTTGTGGCAATGTGGCAGCATCCCAAATGCGTTAATTTGACAAATTAGATGCTTCCGCATCGCATCGCCAACGTGGTTGTCGAGGCTGCACCAATTGTGTATATAGGTCTGGTTGTTCTGAGCGTATCACCATTGAATTTAACGTGCTCACCTAATTTCCCCCACGAACTAAATCCCTCATTGCAATTCTACGTCACGTCTATTATACTGGTGGTCATTACACAAGCATTTTCGTAAACAAAATTAGACACCGCAGCATTTCGTAATTAGGCATTATTTTCATCATTTCTAAATGAAAGTTAATACCACGACTATCGATGATCATTTGAAACTGGTCAATATTTGATCACCCCCCACGTCTTTTGTTCCATTATATCTCCATGTGTTCACCGCCAGTTGTAATTGTACACGTATCATGTGAACTATATGCTTCATCTCAATTTAGCCAATCAAGTTGGATGGCTAAACACTAACATTCCCGATTTATTCATGATTACTCTCAAAACTCGCTATTACAGTCGACTGCCATTTTGTTGTCTCGTCCAATGATTTATGGATGCAGTGAAATTATGCCAATGACATGTTACCAATTCCCGAAACAAGCAAACAAAGGGGAGAGAAGGGTAGAAAAAAAATTAAGAAAAATGCTGCATAAAGGGAGTTGGCTTTCGAATGTTCTGGCCAGAATATCAATCGGGCCAATCCACCTCCCCCAGCCCCTCTTTTTAACCCCAGAGCCACCCCGTACCTGGCTCTTTCTATTCGCCTTTGCATTTATATTGGCTTCCCGACCGGCACACGATCCCAGACTACGAAACGCTGGTGGCAGAAAAAAAAATGAAACGAAAAAATAAAGAAGATATAAAACGAGAGAGAAAAAAAAAATGATATAAAAATAAAGGAGGAAAGAGCAAAGAGTACGCGACAGATTTGCCAGACGTGATACAGTCGTGACTTCTGTGGTTTTATCGTCTAGGTATAAAAGTGGAATGGGAGGGCCAGGGAAGATCGGTGAAATGGCAGCCGTAGGTTCAAAGAATCACAAAACGTGGCCCAGGCACGCAAGAGACCACTGGAAAGGCGATTTATGGTGGTGTATTGGGGATGTTGTGGGCCACCAGTGATTGAGGAAAACTATAATTTCCAGTTGAAAACGAGGATCAGTGGCTTTGACCAGTGTGGGAGTGTGTGAATCAGTGCTTTGATATGCACAGTCAAGTCCAATGCCAAAGGATTTCCATCGTCGATCGGCCAAATTCCCGAACGGTATTTGATCTCATGAAATGTTTGTTGGTAATAGAATCCAAGTACATATATCTGCGTTTGTGGCCCCGGGGTTGTCACTGGATCGTGGAGTAAACATCCAATTAATTTTGCTAACACAGACATCCTTTGAGTCTAACCCACCGTTGTAAAGGTGAAAATGTAATCGGAAATGGCGCGGTTGGTCTTTTCAACTGGACATCATTCCGATTTCTGGAGAATTTTGACATTGTTTCCATGGAATTCGGGTCGTGCAGGTGGAAGTATTTCATCTGATAAAGGGGGAACTACATTGTTATTCCATTTGTTATTCAATTTCACTCCACTCGTGGATTTTTTTTTTTTGAAATTTTTGTGGAGATAAATTTACTCGAAAAATTCTAGTACAAGTACGGGGAGAGAGGCGTAAAATAACGGCAAGGGAGGACCTCCACATGGAGTGAAAAATATGAGGAAAATTACAATAAAATATGGGCAGTCGTGTAGGCAAGCGCCTTTTGGGGTCATTTTTTTCTGAAGCCCTGGAAAGAATTGAAATAAAATATTTTCTTGGGGTACATGTGAAAATTTTCCAGAAATCCCGAGGAATCATAGCCTTTACTTTATGGTACTGTAAACTATCATTTTTCGAGAAAATTTCTCTTCTAGTTCTGTTCAGAAAAAAAAAAAATTTCCTCTTCGTGTAAATCGTCAGAATGCGCTCGTGTTAACGGGGACACGAAGACATTACACCTCGGGTTGACGCACTCCCGTAAAGAGAGGATGATTGAATAGTCCTGTACTTAGAATCGTGTACATAGCAGTCATGGTGATTACTCCGCTAAAGCCTAATAAATACGCCAGTATAGCTCGTTTAAAATGTCGATCGTGCATTCAGGATTGTGCACGCTGGGTTTGTGTGCATGGTACGTTAGTGCAGCTAAAGCTCCAGTGAAATGGGGAAGATGTCGAGGTGAAGGGAAGAACGTGGCATTAGCTAACTACAACCCCCACTTATACACATACACGCGAACCTAGTCGCATAATTCGAAGGTAATTAAACCGAGCAGTGTTATCCGATCGAATTGATGCAATCGTGGTTCCCAGTAACGACGAGGGAAAATTAATTTTCTAGCTGGCTCTATGCGAAACCATTCCGCAGGTACACTGAGGGAAAAATTTCGTGAAAATGTGGGCCATACCGACACGTCCATAGACAGAAGAATTTTCTCTTTTCTTCATCGAGTATTTCTGTTATAAATTAACAATACATTGATTGAATTAAGCTGCCTTAAATCATCAGTCCCCTCACTCATATGAGCATTACACCTGCCAGAAATGGGAAAATTAAAATGTGCCCAGGTATTTCGGCGTAATTTGTCATCGTTGACCTTGGCCCCCCGTGCAAAATGGCTCCTCCCGCAGGAGAAATAAAAGCAAGAAAAAAGTGGAAAACAAAAACACGGACGCACGACGGTGATTAATTCGTCTCGCACACAGCCCCAGGGTCGTGTAAAAACCTTGTGCGATAAGGGAAAGCCCGAATTTGCGAAGAAAAAACAAATGGAAAGTGTTCAGAATGTTTTGTTTCATCTCAAAAAAAAAAACACAGAGACCATCCCATCTTATCTCCACTTCCCATATTCGTTCAACTTAGCATAATCACGAGAAGAAAAAATAACTAAACGAAAAAGTTTAAGGTATTTGTGAGGGAGTGAGTGGTAAATTAACATGACAGTTGGCCTGGATGAATGGAGTTGAACGAAAACACGAAAAGTTCAAATACACAGTGTGTCTCGTGGATAGCCGAATGTTAGAGTGCTATACATCGGGTTTGGGGAAGTTGAGGCGTTAATCTGTCCATTTGCGGTAGGTCGAGTGAGGGCTTTGGGCTGGCCCGGAACTTCCGGTAGATGCAGGAAGTGACCGCATCGACGGGAAACAGCATATATCGATGTGTTGCCCAGCCGTTCAAGTTGCGTCGATTTCAATTATGAAATTTCAATGCGACGTTTCGCAACACATTCGTGCACCTGGTGCTCTCGGTGCATTGAAAATTCTCATTTCACTGAGCACTGGCTATGTCACAGTGGGAGTTATAATACTGTTCAAAGAGTTTCTCATGTTATTTTCACATATAATTCCGGAATTGTGGCTGAATCGCTCCGTTTATTTCAGACTTTATGGCGAAAACTTGGTTCTTCCATTACATAGAGGGTATGGGGCCTTTAAAAAATTCAAAAGGAGATATCGAAAGATTTTTCAAACTTTTGAGTCTCACCAGATGTTTAAAAAATCCGCACCCAATGGAATGTTAATCATCTGCCACATGAACACATCATTAAGAAAGTGATGGAACAGTTAAGTGGATTCTACTGAGCCCCAGTCGTCGATCAATAAATTATAAATGAAGAGATATGAACATTTTCGTTAGAAGTTTTTTGTAAAGTCCAAAGTGCAAAAAGATTTCACAAAAATATTGGCAATATTCCTTTCTTTCCAAGACATTTACCGATAACTTATCCTAAGTAAAACGCACTTATCTCCTTTTACCACTCCCCTACAGATGTAGAGGTGCAGAAAGTCGAGGAAAAACGTGTAAAATTCCTGCTCCTCACGTTATTTATGCCTTAAAAACATCTAAGGTTTGATGGAGTAAAATAGCCCGGGGATAAATACAGAATTTGTTTTATTCATGGAGGGAAAAAAAAAACAGTGAGAAGAGAGAATGGACAAACTAGCGACAGTTAAATGAGGCAGAAGGATTTCTCTCTCGCGGGATAGTGGTCTTGCGATTGGCCAGTGGCCTGATTTTCATGCTCAACTTGCCACAGGACGTATTAAGTGCGATCCCTCGACAGCGACACGCTTTAACGTTCGTTACATACCCTATCCAACGGCACAGTTCCCTATCTCTCCCTTTTTTACCTTCACCTCTTTTATACCATCCTCCGTTTTCGTCCACGCTTCCGTGGTGAAGCAAACCCTCGAGATATTCGTGTTATCCGCATAATCCTCATTACCCTGGATTTCCCTTAATGCAGAACAGTTAAATCACAATATTCCAGGTAAATTTTGAAGCATCTGAACCCCGAAATGGTCTAACATCCGGAAATAAACGTCGATATTCAAACGTTATAAATCTTTTTCCGCATTAAAAACAAATCTATCAAATATTTCGAAGAAATCTCTTACGATATTCAAATTCCCCGTGAAATATATAATCTCATTAATTTTTAATTATTCTCTCCCCAAGTCCATCTCAATATCACTCTCCTAAAACATTTTACGAAACCATTCATCAAAATTTACCCTTCGTCAACAGTGATTATCCCACACAGGCCATAAATTGAGACGATCGCACTTGAAATTCAAATTTTGTTTCAATATCATAAAAAAACCTTTGTTTTCATTCTGTCAGAATAAAGAATAATGCACAACTGTACATTACCTCTCAAAGCTCCGAGTAAGTCTTTGTAATAAAATTTCTCATTCATACGCCATCTCATTCTCTCGTGTATGTAAAGACACATTTTTCAGAGGGAGGGAAACAAGACGGGCCGGGTCTTCCCAGAGATTACACGGCAGTTATACGCCATGAGCGTTATATAAGGCTTCACTTGGAAGGCATACACCTGTGCGCACAGTGATCTCCAACCCCAGTAAAATCCAGGAAGAATCCATGCAGTGCTTCTGGAGATTTCTTAAGTGTATTTCGTCCCGGCTATTGCCACTGGCCATTATCGAAACTTGAAAGTCGATACTCGTGTTCAAACTCTCTATCCACTTTCTTCCTTCAATCCTGCACTCACCTCGGCCCTACATTTCCCACCCTCATGCCTCCCCCCTCCCTCCTCGTCGCTGGCCGCCGTTCCTTTTTAACTTCTCAGTAAAGCCGCTTTTAAAGCAGGACTGACCGCCTTTTAGTGCCATTTGATTTGTACCCCTCGTAAAAGCGCTAGCCCCCGTCTATCGGGCGAACAGGCCTGAGAACGACTATGGACCATAAACTTAATATCGATTTAGGATGGGACAATTTTAGAACGCCATTATGGATTAATCGGAAAAAAATATTTAACACTAATTTCCACATGAAAAGAGATTAACCTCCTTTTTCACTGATGGAAAAATATTTTTTAAACGAACCGAGAAAAAACTGAACTAACTGAAGGCTAACAACATGATCACAACTGATGTATGTGATTGATTACATTAACACTTGATATTTTGAACCTACAATTTCTGGTAGATTAATATCATCAATAGCTCTTTATTTTTCCACACGAATGATGAATAATAAAAGAATCCAACCATTTGCTGTAAATTGCGATCTCGAAAATTATACACCAACGTCCGTGGTCAACGCATATTTCTCCTCACCATTATTACAATCCATCAGTGGTTTGTACTTACTCGCGTGATGCATGCTACACCTTCAGTTTTTACAACGAACGTTATATTCCGTGACTCAATGCAGAATAGACTGGCGAAGGTCTTTCTTCCGAGATGGAAAGCAACCCCTGACTCTCACCACATACCCAACATATATATGCCACGGCCCATCAAGCAGTAGTGCCTTTGGCATCCATTTTGGTGTCCCGGAAGAGACGTGTCGACATAATGAATTTTGTGGTCTCCGTGGGTACAGAGAACCGAGAGAGACAAGTGCGAATGAACCGACGTGAGAGCGATCAGTTCGCCCTTGGAATGAGGGGGTGTATCTATGTGTTGGTGTATGTGCTTCTGTACAGGGGTACAAAAGCCGAAATACGCACACTACATGGGGGAGTAAGATTAATGGGCCTCAGGCATATTCAGCTTTGAGTAGACCCATGTGAAACAATCCAAGTCAAACTGCAAGCTCATTGTTTTAGGGATAAAAAAGAATACACGACTAAAAATCATCCCCATCTCCAAGTTTCATCAACAAATGTCCTACAACCCACACACATATATATATATACAATTATTTATCCTCACTTCTGACACTTTCCATTCATATTGTGACATCGCTTTTTCCACAACTTCAATATTCGTCGATGGAATAAAACTTTGGCCATTGAAATGTCGATCATTCGCCCTCCCCCTTCTCCTCACAACTCCCTGTCATTCCACCTCATTTAAATATACTTCCCAATGATTAGTGAATTGTCCTGCGATTAACCTACTCAACGTGTAGTGGATAGTGTGCCACCTACACATATACCAGGGGGTGTGATGTTATACCAATGAGACGAGAGACTGACGCGTACACAACGAGCTCAAGGCTCGAGTCCCAGCAATCAGGCAGGACAATAACGCAATGCACAATACCGACATAATATGCATCGACAGAATTCGAGTGTGTGGAGGACAGCAGGTGGTGGAGAGGGCCTGGGAGGAGTACATTGTATGTGCTCTATGACTACTTCATGAGATCCATCCCCTCTTCCCAGAGCACATGATGAACTATTTTCAACCATAACAAACCGTCTGGCTGTATAATATTTTCCATTTTTCCGGTGGTTCAAGCACAAAAATCGATGAGAATGAAAATGAAACGAGGCTCCAGGGGGAGCTATGTTTTTCACCCTCTCTCATGCCACCCCTTTCTCCCGGTGCATGCCAGCCATAAACTGCGGCTCGTTGCAAGAGTGTCACAATGCACTGATCGCAATCAGTTTTGGTGGCAAGCATGTAGAAGGAAATTTAGTTTTCCAAACACCTAGCAGGGCGGAAAATCGGTCTGGCATGAAGGTTAAATTTTCCAGTGAGTCTCATTGTGGTTATAGGTCCGATCGGCCGGTGATTTTTCACTGCTCTCTCTATTTTCTACCACCATTTTTGCCTGAAGCCCTCTCACTTTTCCACCAAAGTTTGGCAATTACCGGCAGGGGACCCACAGCAACTCGGCCGGATATTACGAGAGATAAAAATCAAATTAACCCCGACGTCTGACTGTGCATGTTGTATTTCGTCGCTTCAGGTTCACCTCTTACGTACATTGCGATAAGCTGTTTTAATAAACCACCGGGGAGATTATGATTACCTGGAGATTTTTGAGAATTCACCAGATATTGATTGGCGTTAGAAAAATAGGGGAAATTTCGGGGATTGTTGATTGGTTATTCTTGGGAGAGGGATATTTAGATACATTTGGAGGAAATGTCTTCTGATTTTTAAGAGAATTAATGTAAAGAATTACTGCTAATCAAAGTTGCATTATAATGCCTTGTCTTTTCTGGTAATTATTTTCTATCTAATGAGTTTTCTTCTTTATGTTTCAGGTAAGAGATACACTCATGACAACTAACTTCCCGAGATTTTGGTAAGCGTATCGATTAATAAGAATGATCCCTCCCGATTACCCCGACATTGTCAATGAAGTTATCGCAAAGAATCACAATGATCGTTGCAAAATCCATTCGTCTAATAAATAATCTCAACTCCACCTGGCAACTATGGTAACGGATACAGTGGGATGCCCGGAAATAATAATTTCCCTCTTGAGACGCGACGTAAAATCTACACTGAGCGTTGTATAGATATATCTCATGTGCAAGGCTCATATATATTTTCATTCCACTCCTCCGCCTTTAACTCTTGCCGAGTATATAGAAGAGGTGTAGGTCATAAAATCCCAAGGTTTTCGGACCCACCAAGTGTTGGAGTTTTCTACGCCGGAGAAAATGCCGAGGATTGTAGCATTCAGACAGCCCTGAAATATTCGTTTCGAAATGGAATTTAACCGTAGATCTTGGGGCCAGTTGAGACAGTAATGCTCCTCCCCCGAAATTAGGTGAGTTTAATATCATCCGCGTCGGTCTTTCATTGAAATAGTGAACAAACATTCATTATAATTCTTCAGAATGCTTAGCCACATGACGAATTGGAGTCTCTCCAAACATCGTTTTCCCATTGAATCTAAAATCCAATACTCGTCCACACAGCGCAGGGGATTTACCCCAGCATTTACCCGAGACTGAGGAAAAACAATTTTCCGGAATTATCGGCACTCTAAAAAATACGGTTTTTCAAACTCTTCAACTTCACACAGTTGATACAAAGATGTCTTTTAAAATGAACAGAAGTACTTCTTTAAAATTTAAAATTCAAAATGGAAATGATCATCGTGCTTTAATTTGTAAAAATATCGACAACATCTGCCAGAATATTTATCGGGAAAATTGACGCTATTCCTTTATTCCCGAAGAATTCCTCTCGATGTGAGACTCTCAATATGACTCGAACTTGGGATCAGAGAAATTTTAGGGAAGGGAACAAAAGGGCTTCAATTCCAGGTACCAGTTTTTCAGAGAATTTAACAATATAGCGACTTTACGGGCATACTCATAAAATCGAACGGACGAAAACAGTTCAAGTGTTGTAACCAATCGAAGATTGAAGTGGCTATTAATCTGGATTTACCCCGGGGCATTTCACCGCGGCTTGTTACCCGGCGCTTAGCCAACCAGTTTCCACTCCCCCCCATTTATCCCCTTCTCCGTGCCCGACCTAGACCTTAATCCAGTTTAAAGTAGCGCCACGAATAACGCGAAACAATAACAAAAATTACTAGCACGGATTGAAGGGCTATAATTCCCATAAAAATTTGGTATTCAAATTTCGGTCATTTGACATGAAAGAAGAAAAAAAAAATACGATTACAAACGTCTCTCCGTTTTATCGAAGCTCAACATCTAAATCGTCCGTATGATTTGAGGTTAAAATCACGTGAAAGCGAACGAACAAGGAACGGCGGGGGGGGGAGGAGGAGGGATGAGACAAAATCTTGGGTGTACGGTCGGACGCGTTACGATTAAAGAGCACTCGGAAAGAATTACCGTCAACGCTTCACGCGAATGAGCGTGTCTCGTGGATTCTCTGGGGTGAAAAATTGGAAATCGCGGAATGCTCTTAGAGGGGCCACAAGCAAGAGTCTTCGACTAAGTGGCTTCGATCGTACCTCCAGGAAGAGACGAATGAAAGAGTGAAAAGTTGTGATTCGTCTCTCCCTGTTTTTTCTTTTACCCGAGTTTTTTGTTCGAACCCATGTACCTCAGCAATAAACTTCTTCCTCTTTTTTTGTCGAACATCAATTGTACTTCTGATGGTCTATTAGCGACATGCAAGGACGCCCCGAAGCCTGAAAAAAAAAAACACGTAACTTCAATTCTTATCTCAAATGTAATTATTGGGAGAGCAAACCCACAGCAAAGAGAGAAACAAAAATATCTCCAGACACTTTTGTTTCCGTTTTCACTGTGCGATATCTCAAATTAACACGTCCTCAGGTACCTAAATTTTCATTTCCGACCGAGAGAGGGTTTCCCTCTGAAAAAATATCGAAATGTCAATTGCGATAATTCAAAGTTTGATTCAATAAAATTCATTCTCCTCGTGATATCTCAGATTGAGACGCCCCGAAGTAGCCAAGTTTTCACAGTCCTCCTCGTACCAAAGATCCTCGCATTCAAAGACGACAAATTGAGTTTGCCAGTGGAAACGGCGGACGAACGAAGCCTTTCACTACTTGTACATAACTGTTAAAGATACAACTGAGAGTTTCCCGGTTTACTTGATAGGGTCAAACCAAAAGCAGTGGCTGTACCAGAGTGTTTCGATGAAGAGTCCACTGGTGTGACAGAGACTCGTGGAGATTGCCATCCCCTTTGCCAGTGACAGAGGCAACAGCCGAACTAGCGCTCAGTTAATTGTATAAATTTACAATGAATTAGGGAGCGAATCCGAGTCCACTTGCAACTTCAACTTAACCCACTTACGCTTTCTCACGCACAGCATCTATTTCTCTGTTTCCATAAAATGGTGTTCAATGTATCAAATGAATGGGGCAAATTTTCAACTTAAAGAACCGAGGATAACCGAGAATTTCCGGTGAACGGAAGATACTGCTCGCAATTGCCACCACTCGGCTCTCATTCTCTGATTTGCGGGCGCTGGATGATGGGGTGGAGGGTGGGATAGGGGTATGCCCTCAGGGCCTGAATGCATCCACTGCAATCTCTCGAAAGAGGGTGTGGTATTATAGCGGGCACGTAGAGGTGGCACAGGAGAGTGCGGATAAAAGGAAAAGATATAGAGGGCAGCGTATCGCGTTTCCGCAGCAGTGAACGAAACTCGCCTTAATGCGTTCCGTAACGAAACGTGCAGCCACGCAATACGTAAACCCCCCTCAACCCCCTCAGCCCCTCGTCATCCAATGGTTCAGTCGAGCTTTGGATTAATGTATAGGTTGGTTATACGGCGCGTTAAACTCCTGATGGGATTATATATCTCAAGTGTAAAAGATTCATTATTACGGGGGGCAGTGTCAAATGGTTTTGAGGCGCCTGGTGTTTTCAAGATAGCGGGCATTGAATGTGGATTGTGTAAATTGGTTTCACGGTCGCATGAGCACCGGTTTATTGTACAGTTTGGGATTGAAAAATTGAAATTTACTGCGGTCTCGGGAAATTTCGGTTTCAAGTTGGGAGAGACTTCTGGGGAATTGTGGGAACAGCAGGATTTTAGATATTTGAGGAAGATTGTTATTGAATATTTGATATTTATAAATATTCATTCAAATTTTCCGGATTTCCAGGAGCTCGTGATGAAAGATCTCATTAAAATGCCGGGCTCTCCTTTGTCTGGCATTTAAACATTTTGGGGTAGCGTAATTTTTGCTGTCATTAATTAAATGAGATCTCGTTCTCCTGAAATTTCCGAACAAACTGTCCGAAAATTCCAATTTTCCTCTGATACTCTGCCACCGCAATTACTAAATAGTGGAGTAAAGCAAAACAAAATGTGCAAATTCCTTCCACTAATTGGTATGGAAAGTAACACGAATCCAGGGGTTTGTATTTATCAACAGTGAAGCAGTGAGGTCAAATTTCCGAGAGCAGGAAGTTCGGTTTTATAGGCCAACAGTGAGTACGTCTCGTGTACGTTAACACGAGTACACAAATACCATTGCAGTAGAGCAATGGTGAACAGACTTGTCCAGGTTTCGTTGGTTGTCCGCGTGAAGCGTGCGTGCTGACGGTAATGAATCGAACTAATTTCTGGTGGTACAGCAGTGTGTGCATACTGCATACAGGGTGGGGCCGAAAATACAGAAAGAGAAAACGAGACGTGGATATTTGTATCCCATATAACATAGTGGGTGTATATTGAACGAAAGAGAATGAACATCCGGTGCGAACAATGCACGAAAAGCTCGTTTACATTCGACGGAGCTCTACCAGTGAGCTTTTTTTTTTTTAACTCTACGCCACTTTTTTTCTAGTAGTTTTGAAACGAGCTTTTCGCTCCCCCCATTTCAACGAAAAACTACATCTACTCGCAAAACAGCTTTAACAATCCATCGAAATTTGTTGGCATGCAATTGTTCTTTTACGACGAATTCTCTCTTTATTTTTATCGCAATTTCAGATGTATTTCGAGTTATTTTGCCCATTGGTACGACAGAAAAATTGAGTAAATCGCTAGTGAATGAGGAGATATTTGGTTGAGGCTGAGACGAATAGTTTTCATCGTCTCAGCTCCATAAATCCCACTGCAAATCCCCGAGGCAGATGAGGAGATACGTGAAAATAGGAGGAAAGACGATATCGTTGTTCCTATATATTCCCCTTTGGAAATGGATGTAAAAGGGGATCGTCTATATAAGAATGCCAAATGCTGTTGAATCTCAGGGTGACAATGAGTGTATCTTATGCATTCATCCTACTTTCTCCCCTCGGGAAAGTTACTCGACTTTCTTTTTTATTCCCTCCTGCCTTTATTGGTCGATTCTCAATACAAAAAACTCCAATGTACAACTATACAAACATTCTCCGGTGCAAATACCCGAACAGTGCGATAAAGACGTCATAGTATTGTCGGCTAACGATCAAAGTTGGTGGTGGTAGCTAACGCCACGGTTGGGCCGCCCTTAGTGCACTGGAAGTGAGCCAACAACGGCAATGCGGATGTCGGGGCTGATCGTACAAACGCTATTCCACTCGAAATATTTCCATCTCTTTTGTTTTCACCTGTATTCAGACAGCTGATGCATTTTTATTCAATAAAAATCGGTTGCTCGAAATTTTTCCATTTACGTTGACAATGGTTTTTTATGGAATTCGATAAATTTTATATTTTTCAATGAAAATATTTTAATTGCTGCAAATGGAGGTCTCTATTACCATTGAATAATTTTATGAGACTTTATTAAATCATTTTAATGGTCGCATTGCCAAAGGGTGATTTCCATTGGAAAAATTAGTTTGCAAATTAATACATTTTTGTGGCTTTTTTTTTTATGTGTGCACCGGAAAATATTATTAATATATCCTGAAAGAAGTGGGCCATTTACTCGACTCAATGAATTTTTTATTACTATTAAATAATTTTATTTCATTTGACTCGGAAAGAGAAAACTTTTATTCACCTCTCACGCCACATATTTCGATTAATAAAACTAGATTCCCAAAAGTTGTGTCCGAGATCGTGAATTCGGTCTCCAAAAGCGATAATGTCAATAGGTAAAAAGGAATCACGACCTACTTCAGTGAGCCGGCACTTACCCAATCCCACGATGGCCCTCCTAAATCGAAGTTCCGATTGAACGGTTAAGAATGTCCACGTATTTTTTTTTTTTCAACTTTCTTTTCGCTCACTACTTTATCCTTCCATTTTCCCTTACCAAGGTACTTTATGATCCAGGATATATTCCATTTTCGTCGCGCTTTATGCACTAAGTATGTTCGATTGTGAGCTAAAGGGGCCAGGCCGGCAACCACCACTGGTTTGGGTGATTTTAGTGATTTACGAGCCAGTCCTAAGGGTTTTTCCCACGCGTCAATGGACTTAACTATTAACGAAATGGACCCTGTGGAGAAAAAATATATCGCTTGAATTCACTTGGTAATAATGGACAGCATGCATGGGAAAAAGTGACGAGGATCGGTATCCTACCTGCAAACCCGTAAACTCATATTGTTCGAGACCATTAATATTGGCAAATTAGTGTTGAACGACGATCTATGCGACCGACGGGGGGCTCAATTCAGAGAAGGAGTGAGTTTGTCGGGTTAACGTGAACATATGGCTGGGTAGATAAGGTGGCCCAATGCGGATCCCTCTGTGTGAATTTAGATGGAGAAATTAATGGATTTTAGGGCGGTCTATCTCATTCCAAAGACGGAAAAGATCAGGTTTAAATATACAAATAGAAACCTGACACATAATTTTGTAGACTTTTGAGGCCTGAGACATTGGATTCCACTCAACAACAATATAAAACATCATAAACTCTCAAAAATTATATCGTAAAATTCTCTCCGGATATCTCCCTGCCATGTCATCTCCGAAAGGGGAAACATCACTCACTAGATTTATCCAGAATTAAAAATAAGATAGCATTCCACTCGCAATCGCTCCGTCGACCTCTCATTGTTCTCGTAAAGCAGAGAAATCGCGAAGGAAGGGGCGAAACGCTTGATCCCTTTAAGGAGAACTCAATTGTCTGACTAATTGCAGTTAGTCCTCCCCATCATCGACTCACTTCACGATCGATTCACAAAGAATCAGACCTACTTGCTCCACCTCTCTGGCATTTCACCTAAAAAACCTTCGCTATATTATTCCCCCTTCCCCTTTCGCCCCATCCCTCTATTTGGCCCTTTTTATGGCCCTCGTTTATATTCCCCTCAGTCATTTTTTTTTTCTCCTCCAATTTAACAGGTATTTGTGCAATTAAATGGAGAGGTCATCCTCATTCGACAGACACACCCGATATGACTATATACTGACTGCTGACTATAAAGTTGGTCTCAAAGTATTCCCATATTGGGGGGCGGTGTTCGGTATGCCAATATAACCGAGCGACAATCCTCCCCTCTCCGTTGACTCTCTTTTGTCCCCTGTGTCTCGTCCATGCTTCCTCCATTCCCGGTCGCATACTTCAAGACGCACGCTGTGGTATGTCTGCATCATCCCCCCAAAGTAAGGGATAATAACGTGATGAGGTCAGACGATATCTTCAATTCCCGGTGATCCGCCCATACGGCGCACCACAGCGAGAAGAAAGTCGGTTAAATAACACATCACAAGTGATGAGAAAATATCCACTTTATCGGACAATTCTAGGGATCTCACACACCCAGAAATTTCGTGGATACTTAACTAATCATTTTGAGGAGTCCACGGAGGGACATTTTCCAGATAAATTCTCGTGCTGACACGGAAAAAGAGGCGTAAAGTGGCGACGGGGGAAAAATTTCAGTGACGGGACTGGAAACTTTATGGGGGGAAAACGTAAATTTTTTAGCACTGAAAATTTTAACAACCGCTAGATTGTGATTTTTTTGAGTACTCGGGGGTGAATTTTTATTGAAAAATTCTCTTCTCGGGCCACATTAAATGCACTTTAACTGAAAAAATTTAGAAAGTTTAAAGGTTATTGGAAGTTTATTAAGATTGTACAGTTTAGTACCAGTATTTTCGATGCTCGAGGAATCTCCGTAGGTTATGGAAACGTTAAACAAGACAGGAATATTTTAAACGTGGATATTATTTCATTAAAGTGCTCAAATTTATATAGGAGATTCATGTTTACTGTCGATCCGTTATGCCCACGCTATTTACGTTTGAAAAATTTACATAGATTATTTTTTATTGCCAACCAGATGGTTTACATTTTTATTCTCCATGTTTTTAAGCATTTACACGTTCCTCATTGTAAATATTATTTACAATTCGCCGATGCACAAATGTAATATCCGGATTACATATCAATTACTGCTGATGCACACAGCTTAGCAATTAAAACTTAACGATTTATTAGTGCAATACGATTATAGTGCAATCCCACCATATTTACTATCGCCAAATAACCTTTATTAAATCTAAACTACCCCAGAAATGAATTGATTGATCATTACGTGCTATTTGGTGTCCATATTACCCACCCTCCACCCTCCCGAAAATGATATAAAAATTTTACTAGACCAGCGAAAGCCTGTAAAACGATGTACCGTAGAATGAAATTTCCGACACCGGAGGTTGACTTCTTATCTCTCACCGCCCTCGCTCCAAGCTCGATGTACCCGATACGTTTATATTACATTTATATAACAGATGTATCCGCGACGAAACACGCGTGTCCTACACGATCTCATGCTCAGGGCATCTCAAACGCCCGTGCCCTCCTCCCTTTCCTCCCGTACCTCCTATATATTGGATTATATCCGCGCTCCGATCGTTCATCATAAGGCCCTGGCGTTCATCCTGCGAGCCACCGATATATCACCAAGTTCTGCAGGCTACCCCTTATCCGCTCGCATACTGCCACTCCACTGGTGCAACCCCCTTCACCCCAATATTCCCCGGAATCCATATCGCATTATTCAATTTATCGGTCTGCGCCATCGCAGATTCATTTGATCAATCAAATACGATATTTTCAGTTCTATATTTCTCTGATTGATCTATTGAGGAGTATAAAATTGAGATGAATGAAGACTCGAATCTTCTTTTCCATTGGAATATGGTAATGTACGATATCCCGAGAATTTTCAGATATTTTTCACCTGAAAATTGCATGAATTTTTATCCGAAATTGGACACTGGGCAAACAAGAAAAATCATCAAATTGTTGACGGGCCAGCACTCGATCACAATTTCTCATCAAGAATTGATAATTCTTCCGCTCCCTATATTGTCAGGGGGAATCCTACAGTGGGAGGGTAAAGTTAAAGCAATAAAGAACCTATTTTTAACTGATGGTAAAAAAAAATTCCATCATTCAACAAAAGCTGGTTGAACGCAATCACTCCGGCAATTGCAATCATCTTCATCCGAATTTCATCATCATATTATGAATAAATTTGTCGAATATAATGTGAATAATAATGGGAAAATGGTGGAGGAGTGGCGCATTCACTGCTCAAAGACTACTGCAGTATCTAGAATCTCGAATATCAGAATCTCTCTCGGTGGTGAATGCAAGTGGTTACGCTGGAGAAATATTTCAAAGCTCATGCCCCAACGCATCTGATATGGCCCGTAATTTTCCGTGCGAAATACAATTCCTGATGAATTGGTAAATTTATTTCCGGGTATAACCAATGAGGTTTTCCACACGATTGGACTGAAGATGCAAAATCTGTAGACGAATACTCCTGGTCGGGGTAAAACACCCCAAAAAGATGAAATACACCTTTCAAGAGGTGAATTACCAGAGCCCCATTTGTGCGAACGAATGATTAACTCAGTTTCTACTAAATAATTATTTAATTTCCATGAACTATGAGGTCAATGCGATGACAAAGATCTCCACCAAGTGCCTCAACTCAGTGGATAAAATTTCAATACCTCGATGCCGATCAATTTGACTGCATAATAATATTTTCTCCCTCCGTCATGAGACCCAGTTTGAATTGCTAAATTCTCAAGAAACTTATTTTACCCGAGGAATACCTACATAAAGATTTTCAACCCGGAGAACAGTTCAAATATCATAGTGCAATTTTCGGATCCCCGAGAGAGGGAGAGAGAGAGAGAGAGGAGTTTCAAATGCCAGTGTAACTTGTCTAAAGCCGGGGAATTCGTGTCAGATGCTTGTGAAATATTTTCCAATTTATCCTAGGAATGACAAACAATTGAATGAACACTACCTGACTTGCACACACACAGAAAAAACCTGAATTTTTGTGGACGGTTCAGTGACGTCCAAGGTATACTTCAAATTTCTCTCAATTTTCGGCAAATAAATCCGCTGAACTTCACGTCACCGCAGATTTTGCGTACAATAATAGTAAAAACGAAAACCAATAACTTTACCACAGCCTCCAACCAAAAATTGAAACCAATGTATCAGTGAATGCCAGAGGGTGCGGAATGAATAGTGAATGGTTGCGGTGTTCCCAAGTCGCCTGATAAAACGCGAATTTAGTCGAATCAGTAGTTTCGACCCCTCACCCCTGTCGAGTTTAGGAAATGGGCTCGAGCGCAGTGTGTAAGGTAACCTCGTATCCTCGGTCTCGGAGGCGCAGCCAACGGCCGCTGCATTATTCAACGAGTGCTTCTATTTATCAAGCAGATAGCTGCTTTCCTCCCTCCCCTGAACACCCTCAAACGATCCGTGTTCCACTGTTTCCCAGCTGAAACACACGTGTCCCTACGTGAAATGTAGAAGAAGCACGAAATGCAAGACGAGCAGGAGAGGAGAGGGGGTGGAAAAAAAAAATCCCAGGAGACTGTTCCATCGAGTCAAGTGGAGATGCGATTCGTAAAGAGGCGAGTTGTACCCTTATCACTTGTTTCCTCTCCTTCAACTTCATCTTTCCAAACATTCTCTGCAATTCGAAACAAAAGTCTGATGAAAAGAGATTGGAGCACATTTCACTGTAGGGCTTTCACGGAGGGTTCCGAGAATTAATTAAGCAGTCGTTGAGGGTCATTGGTGAATTTATTTGCGGTTGTTGAATGCTTGGAGCGAGATGAATTAAAGCCACAAATCAGCTAGCATCTTGAGCTCGTCGATACCATAATTACAAGTGAGAAATTCCGCAACTGTTAATTATTTTTTATCCTGCCCTCCGATGAAGAATGAATTCGTCTCGACGTATTAAATTATACTGAAAATTTATTCATAGTTTCTACAACGGCTTAAGTGATAGCAATGCATTCTCATGAATTCCACAAAGGGAAAATATTCATAGGAGACCCAGTGGGTGAAAGAGCATGGACAAGTTCGCACGTATCACTTGAAAAAAAAAAAAAATTTTTTTTCGTTGAAAAAAGGTTTTCACTAATTTTTCAATATGGCAAAAGCACTCCACCACCAGCTCCCTCCACTTCATCTCCTCGACATCTACATTGTACAGCTTCATCCCCCACTACCTATACGCTGTTTGGTACACGCCCACTGCGAAAGGCATTGTAGATGAGGGGAGGGGGGTGGGTGAGGAGATGTCAGGCGCGCGAGGTAGTTTCGCTGGCGGCAGTCGAGTCTGACCGATACGGCGCCAGTACTACTGTCGCCACCACCACGACCGCAGGCACGAGAACGTCATGGACATACTGGGTATGTCCCTTTACCGCATGTTACAAAGCATAACAGCGCTTTATATTTATATCGGTGTCGACTTGATAATTCTTCATATCTTTACTTCTCTTTTATCAAATAATTTATGGTTTTTCATTCATATTTTTGTGCCTCGAGTGTTCTGTATTACATTTCACTGTTTAAAATTGTCGCGGGTTCATCGAGCGGTGGCGCTGTGCATCACATTATTGAAAATTTGAATTCAAGAATTTGTAGTCAGTGGAAAAATTGACATTAAATCGGACGATTGGTAAATTTATCCACCGAAATGCGCATATCAAAATTGATCGGTGTCATTTGACTTGAGCAGATGTTGAATTTGCGGGGAGAGGGAGAGGCAATCGTTGCTTGAAAAAAAAATATAATTTATGACCGATGACGCCAGAACGATCGAATGGGTATTCAATTCCCGGGGGAGATCAGTATCCAGACGAATCTTTTCTCCGAATTCCACGGCCTGTCCGCACGAGGGAGTGCACCCTCGTTCCGCTCCCCCTCCTCCTGCACCCTAAAATCCCTGCTCACTTACCGACGATATGTCATTCCCCCTCGGTGCACTCCCAGACTGATAAAATCACCGTGTCCAGGACGAATATCACCGCAAGTTGTCAGAATCCCCGCAAACTCAACTCGCAATTCAGTGATGGCACCTCGTCCAACCCCTCGTCAGACCCGGGGAACAGCGACAAAAAACTTTTCCCTCGAGTTTGAAGGGGGTGAGTGATAAAAAGGTACGGAGAAAATTCGTGTTTACGGTACACGTCGGTTGACGAAGCACTCGAGAGGACAAAAGTAGAAAAACGTGCGACTTCCGGATACCCTCGTCTTTCGCAAATTCAACCCCTTTCACTGCTCCCTTGTATGTACACGTCTGAATGTACACTGTTGTGAAAAAATAAAAATTGGAGAATTTTGCAAAATTTTCACGTAACAAACTTAATTCCCAGAGACAATTGACTTTCGTTTATTTATTCAGATCCAGCAAGACAAGGATTTCCCCCCACTCAATTAAAAAATCAATCATTTTAATCCGAAATTCCACTGAATTTCCAGTAATTGACATTTTTCAAAAAGTCAGCAGTGACGTCATGCAAAAATTATCGATGATACTGTCAAGGTGTTCGTTATCGTCGTTTTTCCCCAGTGAATATGAAGTTGTGTCTAGTGTCAACGATATTTCATATCGACATAATCGACAAGTGGAAAACGTCAATTACATCCTGCCCCCATAAACATTAACGTTGACAGTATCGAGCGGCTGGCTATCGGTGCCCACGTAGTCGACGATATACAGCCCCCGTAAATCATGTGCGAAACTTGTCTTCAAGAGGGGGAGCAAGTGGATCATCTCGCTCTGGGGATTATCCGATTGTTTTTTCTATCCCATTACCGCTAATACGGTAAACTGTCAATATCCATCAGACATATTCACTCTTAGTGATTAACGGCAATGCATTCAACGTACCAGACAATAGAGTCTCGTTAGGCCCCTCTCCCCCCAAAGAGTGTAAATTAGTCCCTATGACTCTACGATACAGCTTTGGAAAGCGAACAAGCTCGGTTGTTATCTCGTTGGGCATTTCGCACGCGATAGTTCACCTGAATTGATAACTCTAATTTATTGCATCGACCAGGGTAAAATTAATCTCAGCAGTGCATTCTAAAACTTATTTTACCATATTCTAGAACAACTGGGAGATTCATGGGGAAAATGTGAGACAGTAAGTTATACGTTTATATAATCATACAAACCTTCCAGCTAGGCACGTACGAATTTCAAAAGCTCTTGCGTCTAATTACGACTCCTGGCAAAATTGTTCTCAAGTTCCACTGCACAAACTGAAAAATACGAAAGTTCTAGATTTCAAGGATATTATCTTCACTAAAATCTTGAGTGCATTATTGCTGCTGGAAAAAAAATCATAAACTCAAGAGAATTTAATTTATACCTCGCGTCTATCCCTCCAGTTAATGGAAATTAATATATGATAATCAAATTTTATGTTGCATTGAAGAAATTTTATTCTACACTTGAGACAGAATAAATTATTTCTAACCTGAAGTAAAAATCAATCATGATATATTGATTGATACAATATTTCAGAACAAGAACAATATAATGAGGGCTCGTGGTACCCTTCATAGAACAGTACGATAATATTAATGAAAAATTAAGTCGCTTCGGCTTGTGGTACCCCACAGGAGACGTTTTAAAATTTTTCTTCTTCGAGTGAAATAAATCAGGCGTAGAAATATGGCAGGATTCAGGCGGAAATACACCCGAAAATTACCGGATTAATGTTGATACCATCAGGCACCACGACTTGGTAAATGGTATTAAACTTGAGAGCACAGGGTAGAAAGCTCCTCGCTAAGTTCTTATTAACGATACAAAGTAGCACAGAGCCGAACCTAACCCTCCCCATTATCCCATTGAAACTTCAATGTTCAGTAATTACATTGGTTTCGTCGTTATAACCATCCGTGAATTCCCCAAAATTTACGAAGTACATGGTAGGGTAACGTCAATGTCATAAAAGCTGAGTGATGGTGGATGCATGACAGAAAAAATGAACACGCGTCTCGGCATAGGGCATTAAAAGCTCCCAGTTCCAATATCATTCTCCGGCTTTTGGCCCACTTTGATATATTATTCCGCATCTAGTTGCATTAATTACGATAATCAACTCAATTACTCTCAATTCTTGACCATTAAAATAATATCGTATGAGTTTACCATGAATTCGATCATTAAACGGATGGATTGTATTTATCAAGGACTTTGGCGGAAAGTAATTTCATTTGGAATTGCTCATATCGTGTGATATCCCTTTTTGGATACTATTCCCCAATGAGGTTATCATGAGCTTCGATATTAAAGTTGTACTCATTGATGCGCTATTAAACAAATAAATTTTATAAACTGGCGCGATGAATATCTTTATTTCAATTCATTCATTGTTGAAATTTAACTCCTGATATTAATTAACGGATTTAATGAATACCACGTTTCAATGATTCTAGGGATCAATTAGGCAATAATATCGGGAGGTTGTGAGGGGATATGATTAATGATTTCATTTGATTGCCTTCTGTGTGTTGAATATTATTTAATAGTTATTTTCCTGTTACGTGGAATTTTTTTAGTATTGAAAGTCACGTTTTATTTTTTTCATATTCAAGGTCTATTCATCGATATATTAGTTTTAAAAATATATAAATATCGATCGTTGGCTTGTAATTGGTACCAGTAATTCAATTAATTAATGAATATTGCATTTTACGTTCGTGAAAATAATGATCGTGTGAATCGGGTTCTGTTTCCCCCGTGAAATCATACTGAAATGTTAGTCTCCTGTTCCGTGTATTTTTCAATCGGAATTTTGGATATTTGTATGGTACTCGTTGGATATTATTAAACCTACAAATTCTACAAACATTGATTGTTAAATATTAACTTGCGTAGGAATCAATCAAATGAATTAACATGGCGCTTGGATAATTCCAGACCTCACTTCGCCAATAATACGAGTAAATAGTAGACACTATGAGCAATCATTGAGCTTTCGGCTGATTTTCCGATGACAGATAATTTAATATTTATTCATTGTGGCATATTAAAAATGTTTCCAACTAGCGAAGCATTTATTTCATATTAAATCCCGTAACTATCAATCAGTGGTGCATTATTAAACAAATAATTCATTCGGTATTAAACAATCGCCATTAAACAAATAATTTTAGTAGAATTGCGAACTGGCGAGATTCATGTCTTTATTTTCCCCTCATTATTTCCGCCACCATAATCCGTAACATTAATTAGTAAAATTAATTAATCCGACTCCACTCTAAACATCAATTAATCAATAAGATCAGTAGGTAATCAAGGCCTGCCATTAATGATGTGGTTTTATCGTTATTTTTTCCTAAAACATGATTCAATAATTTAGTTATCGCGTTACGTGGATT
Source organism: Diachasmimorpha longicaudata (assembly GCF_034640455.1). NCBI lineage: Eukaryota > Metazoa > Arthropoda > Insecta > Hymenoptera > Braconidae > Diachasmimorpha > Diachasmimorpha longicaudata. Next base: position 8,172,595 of record NC_087230.1, read on the forward strand.
TTTTTTTAATTAAGAAACTTTGCCTCCACATGCCGTAAATTTTTTCCTCCCTCAAAAGAAAGCCTCCCTCCACCCCTGAAGTCAAACTCACGAGTATGGAAAAAAATGTCTGAAAAAAGTCAGGTATACGGAGTGAACGGGAGAGAATAAAACCAACTGAAAAATGAAAGTCATTGTGTGCAGTGGTTGACTTCGTTGGCTTGTTGTATATTGCCTGGAGCGTTCCAGAGCTTTTCATAGTTTTTCTCCCTTTTTTTTCAAGATACTCGCGGATTGGATGAGAAGACTTTAACTCTGCGAAAAAACGTCTAAACACTTTCATATGCATTTTCAGCTTCTTCCTTTTTTTTTCGGAAAAGCTCCAGTGTGATTCTCTGATTCATGCATGAGGCTTCTTCGCACCGGAAGGTACGCGGGGGATTTTCACAGGAGCTCGTCGTGGTATTAGTGGAGGGAGGGGAAAAAAATGAGAGAGTATCTAGGCCAAGCGTTTGTGTACATTTCGACTCAGCATTTTTTTTTTCCCCCTCAACTCTTTTTTCTTCTGGATGAAGTCCCACAAGTTCAACCACATGTCCACTGGTGTCGCTTGGGCTCATCCCGGAGATCGATCGTCTGACACCACTGATTGCGAATAATTTAACCGCGATCGAAGTTTTCCATCTTGGCGGACGGGCTTCGCTGTCGAGATTAATCGACAAGCGGGTATCAAACACGGGATGATTAATTCTCTCGTTCAACAGCGTGTTTAAAGTTTTTTCTGTCCTCTTTACTCCAGCGGAAGACAAACGCCCCGATGAATATTATTGATGGTGCAGTTCTCTATTAAAAAATTGATAGAACATTTTCGGTGAGAAATATATTTGGGGGAGGATGTACTAGACGGAGAAATATTTCAAGTTTATCGTAGCTTTGAAAAATTAGTTTATCGATTATTTTATTTTTTACTCTTTTTAAATTTTTATTATATACCCACCACCATTGGATTATATACACATTATATATTATATTATATACTAATAAATAGTACGAACACTATCACTTTATCGTGCTGAGTTGTATCTATTGTTGTTGAATAATGTACATTCACCTCAATAGAATATTTTATCCCCAAATTAGTTGATATGGTTTCAAAGAATGATTTCCACTAACACATTGAGAAATGGAAATTCTCGGTGAGGGTGAGGAGGAGCGGGGTGAGATAAATTCTAGAAACTGGGTGGGAACTAAGTTATCGAGACAGGCGCCCATTCCCGAAGTCTTTAAACGTTCGATCGTGAATATCAATTCAAACTCGTTTGCACCACACGAAACTGTCTCAGTTAGAAGTTTCGGGGGAGTTTCAACATCCAGTTAGCGGACAGATATGCGTTGTGAATATGTAAATGGCGATTGCCAGGGATAATAAATCACAGGAGTAAAACATCACCCCCTTGCTCCTCCGTTTTTTTTTTCGGAAAATTCGTTAATTAGGGAAATGAAAAAAATTTGAGTACGTGTTGTTGAAGTAGTATGGGCTTTTATGCAAGCGTTCACTTTACTTGTGGTGGGTCTCTGCAATGCGGTATATAAAGGCCGCATGGCACACGATGGGACTTTTGGTGGAGGAGAGAGTGAGAGTGCGCCTCACCGCAATTTCATCGTCCGATTTACGACCCGAGACTACTAACTCGGTCTCTCTTGCCTCCCACTTTTTCTGCTCAGACTATTTCCCCGGTCAATTTCCAAACGCCCGCCCCAATATCGCGAGAAATATTAGAACTTAATGCACGAGGAACACCATTAAGGAACTAACTAAGTAAATTAAAAAATTTTCTAACTTGTCAACTGCTCTTTTTATTGCCCATCACAATATTTTCCAAACTCTTTTATGATGATTTCCGAGGGAGATAAAAATTACCAACTTTGACACAATAATTGTCCCTTGGTAATTGTTAAGAGTTTCATTATTAACTTAATTGAATTGCCGCTTTATTGTCATTATTAGATATTTTTTGTTACATTTTGAAAAAGTGATATGACAGTTGCCTTCGAGAATTGAATGTCGTGATTTTGATTTGAATGGGAAAGTGTTTTCCTCAGAGTCCAGGCAATGATTTAAACCGAGACGGGGCACATGTTTTTCCATCAAATAGTGGGACCTTCACCAATGCGAAAGCTATAAATAACGAATCCCACGGAATATATTTCAATCCAAGCACGCGAATTTCCAGGCGGCACGAACGAAAACGATCGGTCTGCGCCAAAGATAGGAATGAAGAAGAGTAGAATTCATCCCCTTCGTTTTTCCTTTCCGCATTGGTCGTGAAAGGGGGATGCAATCGCGTGCCATTCTCATAGCTCCTCTGACCCCGCATTACCCCGTAGATGCGTTGTATTGAGTTTACTCTGAATCGGATGAACTGCCTGAGTAGAATGACCGAGAATTTTTACTGGATTATTTTATCGCGATGAATTCCATCGGACACAGGCTCATAACACAATTATGAAGGAAATACTGCACTTCATTGAGGAATGTAAAATCGCTGAAGGGCTTAGGAAAAAAAATAATTTAAAGAGCTAAAATCCAATGTGAAGTTTCGAAAAATTTTCAAGAATTTGCCGCATCTGTCTCGATCATTTCACCCCGTCAAATGCTCATTTCTCCACGCGCTCGACCAAACCATTCTTTCCAATCGCATCAACTTATTTATGTATAGAGCATGGCCACCCGGCTTTGCCCCTAAAATAAAAGAAATCGCTCCAATAAAGATAAAATAAGTGAAGGATGAAACGATCGAGAAATAAAATAAACCAGTCGGACAAGAAAATTTGCAATTTTATCATTTACCCGTCGAAGTATTCTCGGATTGTGCTGGCAGTTCTTTTCCGAGTTATCACCGACAGAAAAAAAAACCCTATTTCACCATTTTGAAATGCCTCACATCCCACTGCAAAAGAAATTGGATCTGCATTTTAACTCGTTCCTGCTTTTACGAGGGTGTTACAAACGCTTCGACTGTACGATGGATATCGAGAATGAAGAGAGAAGGAAATTGAACGGACACAATTCAACACAGAATAGGAAAAAGGAAGTAGAGAGAGGAGAGAGAGAGAGAGAGAGGAAGAGGGAGTCGCCCAATCACGAGGCGCAGATGCCCTACACCTGACAGCATCATGCACCGAGGTAGACTGGGAGCTTAACCCGATTCCTGGAAGTTCTCCCTCATCGAGTATAACCTATCGAGAGGTAGATCGTTCCCAACTAGTTTCTCATTTCGAAACAATACAACCACACGTGGGGACCCTGCCAGGCGGTGGTGAGGGGGACGAGAGAGACAGACCGAGCCCCTGATGAGAGTCGATTTTCCACCCCTTTCTTTTCGCGTCTTAAGATAATGTTTGATGATTGAAGAGGGGATGTGCCAGGAGCCGTGGGGACGGCGATGGAATCGAGATGGTAGGGATTTTATCGACGAAGAAAATAAAGAGGAGACGTGCACGGGGAATTCGGGCGGAACAGCAGCGCAGACCAGAACAGGATGAGTTTGAAGAAAGACAGAGGAAGCAAATTATCGGCTGAACGAACAGTCTATTGTTACCAGTCACGAACTTACCGGAGAGTTGGTATAGCACTAGTGGAGGAACTTCCTAGAAAGCAGACTTACCATTCCCCTAACGTCAGGTAAATAGATACAGAATAGATGCTAATGGTACCTACAAGTCGTGTATTTAACGACTGGGAGAAGTGCATAAACGTCCCTCTCTACCATCCATCTCGGTCGACTCCATACACTCCCTATCAACTCTCATTTTGTGAAGTCTGTTGAGAAGTTTAAAGAAATACTCAGCTCATCCCCCTATCACCCCTTCTCCACCCCCCACCATGATATCCTTCCGGGGTAAACATCAATACAGGCGTGCTATAACTCAGATTACGATGGTAGGGGCCTGGGGAAATGTGGGAATCAGCATTTTCGATGGCAGCTACGGTGTGTGCTCTCGATGTGTTTGTCTTCAGCGGAAATCAGGGGGATATCCAATAAACTCCGGATATTCCAATCTAAAAATTTTCATGATTTTTCTTCGTTCTTTACCGGGACCTCAGTGAATTATTCCGACTGAATAAATATTCATGTTCATTCGCGTAAAATTTAGATTTTTCCATCGCAGAAAAATACGCAAATAAATATTTCACGAGGTTTGAATGTCTTATTCCTCAACTCCGATAAACGATTCCTTTAGAGTTCGGTACACTGCAACAAACATCGTAAACAGAATAATCTGTTCTTTCCAAGTGTGAGGATCTTAAAGTCTCCCCCTCCCCAGGTTGTGTCTGAGACAAACATATTAACAACTGGAAGACAACACAAGTTAATAACTCAGTCTCGACCGAGATACATTATCCGTGCTATAGGTACAGGGGTAGAAAATTAACCCACTTCCATCCCCGGATTTGCGGCGAGTGAGATAAAGATGGTGAATATAGAGCTATTTCACCATTGAAGCTCCACTCTGGCGCCCAAGCTTAACCACGTTTTATTAGTCCGTTGAAAGATTAAGGGGTGGGCGGGGGTTTGGCAAAGGGAGAAGGATTCGTACTGCTCTATCGTACGATTTCTCTGCAGGAAGAATTTCCAACATTCACGTTCTCAATATTATGAGCTGTATATTTGTGCAGAAAAGAGCCTTTCAATCGTCTTTATCCCCTTGATTTTTTTATCCTCCCCATTTTTTTCATTTTATTTTTCTCACCCAGAGCTCCGATCATTCTCCTGGCGTATCTTTGAGCGCTTCAATTCTTTTTGTCACACTAGACGGTATATAAATGGGCTCTCGAAGCCTTCAAAATGGGAAGACAAGTTGACCATTGAGGCATTGTCGATGGTATCACGGTCAAAAGTTTCATCAGGCTCGTGTGGAGCTGATAAGGAGGGGGGAAAAAAAAGTGGGAGAGGCTGAAGAAGTGAGGGAAAATGTTGAAAGGCTTTTAGTATGTGGGTCGAGTGGTTTGTGCGAGAGTATGGAAGATCGTTATCCTTATCAAAGCAGCTGCGAATTTTTCACGATTTTAATGATGAAGTGATAATCTCATTTCTTCGCATCTCCCTGACGATCTATTATTTCAAGTTTCACCGGGTACATTCCGAAAACCGGAACTGTCCCCGACGAAATTGGAGGAACAATAATCGAGGGTGAAAAGAGGGCATAGAACGAGCGGCTGAAAAAAAAAGTAATTCTGGATGTCTTTTTTTTTACCCATTAATTCCTCGGCGCTAATTGGAATAATCCGGAGTGTGAAAAAATAAGGAGAAAAAGGGAATGAGGGGGTATGAAAAATAAGAGACTAGCACGCGCTAATAATTTCAGACGGAGTAGCTCAACCAATTGGGGAGTGTTAATTCTGCTGGACCGAAGAGCTTGAGGATATGTATTTTAAATTACAGGCTTCAATAAAGGGAATAAAATAAAATATGCGGGGGAGAAATGGTGATTTCAGGGGTAGCTGGGAGCTTCTACAAGGAATATTGAATACAAGGGAAGGAAAAACATTTTAATGCCCCAATTTCTTGAATTCTTTTGAAGCAGTGACATTCAATCAATTATCTGTACGAAGCACATCATGAAGTAAACTCTCCTCACTGCACAGCGTGACGTGAAAATATTCGCCAGTAGCACATGGCGAGAACACCTTAAAATTGAAAGAGTTAGGTTGACAGCACAATTCACGATGAAAAATTTCAAATTCGCCACTGGGTAATTTAGTTGAGTGCTTTCTATATTCGATGATGAAACATGAACAACTTCACTTCCAATCTTTCCTCCATCAAATCTCGGTCCTGCTTCACTCACTGGAGTACCTCAATCTCCCTGAAAATCCTAAAAAATTGATTTCGATAAAACCAGCAAAATGTTCTCGCAGAAGTGCAGATGAAAAACAAAAATAAAGAAAAAATTCACCTCAAGACATATTGCCTCGGCAGAACAGTGGCTCCAAGTCGTGCGTTAAGCCCCGGCCAATCGTTCCCAAATTGTCGTCCAATGTAATCGACGATTCGGAAACTGAAGTGAACCTCTCACCAACTGAAAATCGTTTGTCAACGGGTGTTTCTGTGCGAGGCACGTAGCAGCACATACGAGTATCGATAACTCAGCCCACACTACCAAATGCTATTTCGAATGTCGTCGGTTTGTATGGCACTCACTCATACCCACCGGATATACATTTGAGCCGACATTTTCACATTTCATTCGATGTAAAATAGATCCTTTGGTTTTCTCACCACCAAAATTTCCGAAAAGCCACACACTCCGGTGAGAATTTACAGGCGAGCAATGAACATTAGATTACGAAGGAAATCCCAGAATGTATGAAATGCTGGGGGCGCACCGCCCAGAACTCGTTTAAAGGTCACCGAACAAACGAGGTCATAAGGGGTGCTCGTTGTGCAAGGTCGTTACTGGGTCAATCCTCGCGGGTGGTGTCCATTAGAGAAAGCTTACACGCGCATTTCCAAATACCAGAATCAACCCTCTCACCAGAAACACCCAACTGTCTGAGTCTACTTCCACAGTTCCACAAATCGTATTTTATTGCCGACAACGGTGCAACGAACGGTGTTTAGTTACGAAATAGACCCATCTTGTCATGTGTCATTGAAAACCACTACAATTTCCGATGGCTAGTCATTTGATTTGAATTTAGGAGTGAGAAAATTTATGAAATGTTAAGGTCAGGAGAAAATTTTTCTAAAAAATCATCTCTGAACAGACTAAAAGTCACTAATGGCCTAGTATTGCCAATCAGAACATGAATATTTACCACTAAATTACAGTCATTTGCATATAATCAAATATTCAAGAATATTCTCGCCTGATTTCCTGATATCGATCAATTTCTGGATTAAAATTCAGCTGAAATTTCCAGGTCCCCTTGGCTCTCACAAAATTGACACTTTCCACCCTCGAAGTGTCTACGATAAAGCAATATACCGAAAATCCCCCGTAATTGACCCCCGGAATATCTCAAAAAAATTTCGGCAAGTGCATCTCACCACTTGACGACCGTCAATTCCATTCAAATCCCTAACAAATGCCCCTAATTTACCTTTTATCTCCTCCCCCAGGGGCGGTAGGCGGCGAGGGTGGTGACGATGACGACAAGGAGAAGGAGGAGGAGGCCGAGAGGGAGAGACAGGAGGCCATCAGGGAGGCTGAGGAGAGACGAAAGGAGAAGCACCGCAAGATGGAGGAGGAACGAGAAAAAGTACGACAGGAGATCAGAGATAAGGTCAGATTTTTTTATGATCATCCTATTCCATTCAATTTCCATCCCCTTCTCTCAATTTCCCAACACACGGAGATACATTTACACGTGAGATTCTTATCGTCCAACGACTATAGAAAACTTGTTACTTTATCCCCCGCTATTACTATGCTCTTTCTCCCTGTTTTATCACGATCGACAATAACACTGCGTCCTTAATTCGAGGCTTTGAAAACTGCCGCAATTACCGCTCTCTCTCCCCCCTACCACCACCCCTCCCCCGCCGTCATCGTAGTTAGTGACCTCTTAGTGGATGTTTATTCCAGTCTAACACGCCACACCAAAGACTTTTTGTTTTTTTTTTTCTTTTTTTTTTTTGTTCTGAACAAAGAAATGGGGGAAAAAATTCACCTGATTATTATCGAATATACATCAAGCCGCTTATCTGGATGGATCCGCGAGTCTGCTATTCTCCTTGATTCGCTCGTCCGTTGCCATCTTTATTTTTCAGGTCAATCCCATAATCCGATTATTCCTTCGGTATTATTTGATGCACAAGAGGTACGGTAAGGTAACTGCAGGAAGAAACATATCACAGATTACTGAATGCACCTATAGTACCCTGTTCGCCAATATTTCAAGACTAGAGAACGGAGAAATCTCGAGAAATACATATGAGAGAAGAGCCTTTGTCCACTAGAGGCAATGGGGAATTTCTGTGATAGCCCTCATTCAACGGAATTCCACCGGTTTTCCCCGCTGTCTTTGACACATCCACGTTTCACCAACTGACATACACATTTACGACAGTACAGTGCACAGAGGAAATCGAGTTTCATCGGTCCTCTGCCCCGTCATTCCTCTCGCCGATGAAATATCGATACAAGAATACCGTGTCCTACGTTTTTTACCTCGATTTTTTGAATCATAAAAAGTTATTTTGAGACAACGATACTCTCGGGATAGCCTCACGGTTATGTGACCCTGAACCGTGGGTATGAAATTCCCGAGATCGATATTTGAAGGGTGAAAGAGGAGGAATGAGGAAGAGAGGGAGAGGTAAAAACAAGTGGTGTAGGTCGGAGGCTTTATAAAAAGAAACTAGAACGCGTTTGGATTGCATATTGCATGTAAATATTGCAGGAGAAAGTCCCTAAGCCCTTGGCAAAATTCTTGAAAGATACTGCACGATATGCGCTCTCGGGACGGCAATAAAGTCGAGACTACAAAGAGAATGTGCAAGCCGTGGGCTTTTTATTCATACATCTACTGTAGTTTTATCCCTTCTTCATTTATGAATGAAAATATTTGCTGGAATATTACGGCCGTCCGTTCCGGTGTGTTGAATTTTTTTTTTCAACGGCAATTTGCGTTACACGTGCTGAGAATTTTTACAAGTTCAATTCGTGCGCAAGAGCCTGAAGAATATCCCCGAAAGAATAGTAAATTCCTTTCGAATATTCCAGTTTATCGTTGGGTAAAAATTTATTACAGAAATGAGCCTCTCAAGTGCAATTTTTCCAACAAAACTTGACATGAAAAGTGGTTAATTGTCATTTCGCCCTCTCGAGGTTTAAATTTTATCCAAAAGTTTTTTTTTCATGTTCCTTTGCCCATAAAAATCATAAATTTATGAAAATTGGATAATAATAAGGGGCGTTCCTCGGCAATAATTAATTTCAATGAATTCGGTGCAATGGAAATTTTTATAGTAATTTTCTCTTTAATTAATACCCTCTATAATTATCTTTCTCATGATCGGACTCAATGGGACTTTGGGAATTTCAATTCCCTCAAACAGTGATAACACCAGTCCTCATAAATTCAATGAAAGGTTCTGGGTTTAGACTCCTCGATTACATCTGCTTGTTCACGCTGACTTGAAATGCAAATTCCATTATAAAACAAGCTGTCACGAGCACTGTGAGCGCGGGAAGAGAAGAACAACTACAGGGGAGACTAGTGATATCGGTGTAGTTTCATGCATAAAATAACACAACAGTTTGCACGGGACACTCTCCAGTCTACGTTTTACGGATTATTCGCTGACATCTCAAGAAGGCAGACAGCAATGAAAATATCGAATTTAGCAGTTGAATATGCCATCCACACCATTCGAAGGCACTTCACTTCCCCCTCAACGCACAATATGTGTGTGCGTATACGGCTGAGTGGCTCGTATCGACAGAGAATGAAAAATAATCAAATGAATTCACGCGCAAATTGGAATCCCAGTGGAATGCCAGTACCGATAACACCGCCAATCGCCCTTTATACCACCAATGAGAAGGGGGATAAGATAAACACGCGTGTTTCCACCAGCAATCGTAAATCCGGAAATTCCAAATTGTGCTCCCGGTATCCAACCGAATCCCACAAATCGCACCTCGTAATCCCTTACGCTAGAGACTGAAAAGCCGAAAATTGATATGAGGTATCCCATTGAATCGCCAGAAAACATTTTTCTATTCACCGATGAAATGGAGTGATGAACTATTTGGGGCTGAATAATTGGAATAAAAAATTCTCCCCAACCCGGCTATTTCATTTTTCAAAACCAAATCACCGGGGAATAAAGGGTATTGATTAAATATTTAGCTGGTGTCCGTCGTCTATGACGGCAAACGGAATTGCTTATGGTGACAATTCGAGTAGTAAAGCACTCGGTTTGTGGCTTTTTCCAGCTCTTCGCTTTCCATTTTTCCCCGTATCATTCATATTTCTCCCTCTTCGTATTCTTCTCCTCATTTTCATCCTCTGCTATTGGTGCATATCCAATGGTGGCAATAAACCAGAAAGCTGTCTTTCTTTGGTTGCTGTCGAGTAGCTTGTCACGTTTTGCGCCCCACACGCGAACCGATTACGGACCAATTGCCCGTCATTATCTGACATTGCATGAATTGACGTTCTTTATTCCGTTCTTGTGCATTTTATGAGATGTATTTTATTTTTTTCAATGGGGTAAAATTAACCATCGATGTGCGGTTGGAATTTATTTCTAGATTCGTCAACATTTATTTTTTCATCCGTCTTTTTTTTACATTCATCAGTTGGCATTCGAATGGAGATTTGTATCACGTGTTGTAACACTGCCATATTCATGACGCATGAGACCCGGCGAAATTTAATCAATGAGATCTTCGCTATCAAAAGAAAATTGAATTCTGAGCGGTTGATCAGTAATTTTGGGAGGGTGACACTGAATCTCATTTAGGGTGTAGATGAAGTAATAAAAATACCTCTGCCCCCCAAATCCCTCCAATTACTCTTTCATCCCCTGTCGCAAAGATTAAACCCCGAATTACCATTTGATAATATAAATCATCAGCGCATAATCTGTTAAAATCATGAATTCTATTTAACCACCTGGAAATTTGTGGAACAGTGGCTCATTGAAAATTCTCGATGCAAACTGGTGTATTTATACTGCTGAATGCAATTCCACGTTGAATAAAAATTTAAATTAATTTGTAAATATTTCCGCACACCGGTCACACTCATGTAACAATAAAAACTTGAATTCCATTCAGCTGAAATATACCGCTTTCATACCAGGAAAAAAAAATACAATTGCAGCAACAAATGAATCAACTCATTTAATTAACCCACTGAATAATCAAGTTTGTTACAATGTTCCACTGCACAAACATATCTGGATAAACAGGGTGGATTTTTCGGGGGGATGAGGTAAGGGGTTGAAAGATAATAGTGGAACGATAAATCCCCGGGTGATTCGAGTTAACCCGGAAAAGACTGAAAATAGAGAGAAATCAAGTACGAAGAGAGATGTGGCACTGGCTTTTATGCCTCGGGCAATCGGACAATTCCACCTAGGTGCAGATAAACACGCAAATAGTGAACAATCTCGAATACATGATGACTGTGATAAAGTGAAATTTCATAGGTGAGTGTAGAAAACGAGATTATAAACGTGGTGAGGCCAATCCATTAAAAAAAATACGTGAAAATATTTCCATGACCTGGGTACGAAGCGCAAAAAAAGAGAAATAAAAAAAACAACAACACGAAGGATGATGAAAAATTGTCACACGAGTGAAATCCTCGGCCCATGTGTGCAGAATAAAATAGTCATCACGTTTATATTTATAACTGTAACTCATTATTCAACTGCACATGCACAACTGTTGAAATGAAAAGCGTTATTCAATGTGCAGCGTTTATTTGATTTACAGCCAATCGCTGTGGAATAATTTTTAGTGTTTCTATCGTGAACGTAGTGCCTTTATGCTGGGTTATATAACATGAGTACACGCGTCGTAAACCCCGTCAGTGTCGTCTTGCCAGTATACGAATGAAGTAAAACGAGTCGTATTGTACTCGCGCGATCTCATTCGCTCCTCACACGTGTAACTGCGGTATAACCTGACCTATCTTGCTTGACATTGAGTACTTCTTATCACAACCATTTAAATCCATGAGTCTGTTAACGATTTCTATGGTTCCCCCTCAATCTTCATTCCTCATGTTCTCGTTCTGAGAATTACTGTTCTCGTGGAAAATATATATTTCTTCGGGTATTTTTTTCTCAATTTTTTAGTATCAAATGTTATCAGATATTCGGACAATTAATTAATGAAGAAAAAATTGAAAGAGTGGTAAATAAATTTGAAGCGCTTCTTGATTTTTACAATGCATTAGAAATTGTTGATAGTCTTGGCTGGAGCCGTAATGAGGAGTACTCGAGTTTAGCGAAAAAGTTCGATGCCCTCCAAGGAAAATATACTTCACATTAACTCCATCCCGGCTGTAATTCGCCCAGGCATGAATGAAATTTTGTGGCTAATTGGGAAGGCTCGTATAATAGGCAATTTCCCCCCAGTATATGCCTTGTCAAGCGTTATATATTATTCCTCGTTAAGTTCAGCGGTCCACTGAAGGCACAGGACGGCCAGTGTAGATTCTCGTTACGCGCTCAGATTCCTTGCGGTTGGTTGACCGAAACGGCCTGTCGCGAAACGAGATGCGATTTATCGTCGAATAGGACACTTGACTCTTCCTATTTCTACCACTCACTCACTCACTAGCATCCTACATATCCTCCCCTGAGGTGAAACTCAAACTACTTTTCAGTGCTGATCTAAATCACTTCGGGTTGGTATTCGTCGGTGACCAAGTGATTGCCCCTGGTTACCCAAACCGCATTATTCAATGAAATACCAATCCAATTTACCTCAAAAATATTCTTCAAACCTCCCCTCCCAGAGACTTATCTTAAAATCAAGCGGATATAATACATGAGATTTACTCGGAATATTTTTAAAGCACTTGAAGCATAAAATTATGTTCCCATTGGACAGCCTAACCTTTTGAATAATTTTTTATCCGCTGGGTCGTAATCAATTTACGATTGGTAAAATAAACATAGGATCACCGGCATTTTCATTGTACCCGGCCTTTTACAACCGGTACTTCAGCGAAATGTCAGGATATTACTCCAATTTATGAATTTTTATTAACTTTTTCACTCATTGAAATCTCAGTCAAGGGATTTTTAACCTTTAATAATCAACCGAATGTTGTAATACTCATCAATCATTTTATGAAATTTTGCACAGCAGTGTACGAAATATCTGAAAAATACCGTGAGTTTATGTCGTTAAAATGTTTTTCAATGTCGTCAACTGTCAGAATTATCCAGTATTTTATCATAACGTCGATTCGCATAAAATTTTCAGTAGAATGGATCATAATTAAATAGAAATTCGACTCCGCGCATCGACGGGTTTTGTGTCGAGGTGAAAAAAGGGAGAAAAAAATTTAATCCCCGTCTATCAATTAAAACCATGCTCCACTCCAACCTCTCAATTATGAACAATGAGCTCCAGCTACAGATTCCCATCATAATGAAGAGTCTCAGATTTCCCGACTGAAAATGCGATTGTCTTTTCATCTAAGTACAAGAACAATGAAAGAAAAAGACAAGAAAAGCGGAAAGAAAGACGTCTCGTTATTTTTACTCATACATCTTCTTATTTCCCAAGTAATTCCAGCTTTTCCCCAGCGATGTCCCCCAGGGGACGTTAAGACGAATGCACACTTACTCCAAAAGCGCTTACTTAATCAGAAAAAATGACGCATCAGTCTACCCACCCTGACACATTCTGATGATCCATCAGGGCCAAAGTCATTAAAGTCAAAACCCAACTCATAAATGAAATTCATATAATCAAAAAAAAAATGAAATATCACTGCAACCAATGACATTTAATTCTCAAATTTCTATTTTACTGTGACCTTGAGCTGTGACATTTCCCCATCTCGAGACGACTACCGCCTAATTGCAACAACAAGAGTCCTCAACATTGAATCCACACTTCCCCTCAGCCTTTGTTCCTTTTACCATTCTTTCCAGTACATTTAACTATGTGGGTCATAGTGTGTTTCTAGGTTCTCCAGCGTGATAGCACGACAAACCCCAATTAACGTGTACAAGTTATAGTGCAGACCAGCACGCGAGACGTTTGATCGCCTCCCGACGAGACTAATAAACGAGCTTTCAGTTTTTAGATGAAGGAAAAGAATTTTGAAAAGCTTTTCCCTTTGAGTTTAATCGTGACATCGGAAGAGGGATTTAATTCACCTCTGAATGGAGGGAGATACTTGAAGAGAGGGGTAGCAATACGAAAACTTGAATGGCCGAATTATGGAATCGACTTTGCTTGATGTGGATTTCTCGTTGACCCGATTTTTATTTATCTTATTTTTAGCAGCTGATCGTTCGAATATCAGTGATCGATTGCAGCAATCAGTCTCTCTCATAATTCCTTACTCATAACACTTCAGACCAGAGTCAATTTATTGAGGAATTTAATTAACAAAATCTCGACGAGTTTTGCCTTAGAAAATGGCCTCTATTTCCTCTCGAGAAAAGTGTTGAAAAGCTTTCCTTCGTGAGGTTAAAAATAGCATTGCCGAAGAGGTTGAATTTCCGAAATGAAGTAAGAACTTCGGGGAAAGAAGCAATGAGGGCTAGAGGTCGATAGCTGAATTATAGAATCGATTTGCTTTAATATAGGCTATGATGAAATTTTAATGTACCAGTCTCTATCGAAAGAGTGGACGAAACGAACCAACCACCGCTCAATACTCGCTCCGTGTTACGTGTACTAAACCTCAGCTAGATTATTTTATGCTATTCAGACTGCAGTACAACCTCAAATGACCGCCCTCGATCGGAAATCAATTTCTGCTACTGTTATTTGAATAATTCAATCTGGCAATAACAAAAAGGCCTCGCATTTTCTCTTTGATGAGCCGAAAATAGAATTTTTCAGGTACCGCACAATAGAAACTTGATTCCTCATTATTTTCTATTGGGGAATGAATTTCGTTGGATCGTTAACAGGCAATATCGATGGTCATTCAACATGTCATTTTATTAGTTCATTCGAAGCTTATTAACGTCATTATTCTGCAGTTAATATTCCCTAATGAGCCATTTACATAGAAGCTTTTTTGCAAATCAAAAAAATAACATTTTTGGCACCCGCAGGTGTGCTTTTTCATCAAACGAATAGTAAAATAGCCTCCCAAAGGTATATTCTATTGAACAACAATTTCGCTACACGATTGCATCTCCCACAGTAAAATTTTCCACGATTTTCCAGCGCTTTTTATTCACCTCATCTCTCCCCGTCCGAAATTCTTTCTTTTTTATCATGCGCTCACCTAAAAAAATTACCCTCCAGAAATAGCACAAATACTATCACCAAATGGTGGAATGAATATTTTATCAAAGGGAATGGGTGAGAATTCGGCGATCGACTTGTCACGATTTAAAAGTGAAATTCGTATGCAGTGTCACTCCTCTGTATTTCCGAAAAGGAAAAACCTCCCTGGCTACTGGATATCGTTGTTATAAACTATACATTCAAAATGATATTGACACTTCGTCCAGCATCGACCAGTAAAATACTTTATCCCATGTAGCCCGTGTCTTCTGCATCCATTCAAAAGCAATTTCCCTTTGTACATCCCCTGAAATATAATAACCGACAGTCGAACCCAGCGATATAATCAAGAAACGAAAAACAACAGTTGCAATAGAATACAAAGCGAGGAATTGAGAGGTAAAAAAAAAACAATACTAGTCAAAAATGCTAGACAGCTTTCCAATTTCAAACGAATTCACATAAAAGCATCATCTCTGTCAGTCTTGCTCGAATTGGTTGGGATGTCAATAAAATGATCCTGTGAATCCAGTGAGAGTGGAGACAAGAGTGTTTCATATACGTGTGATCATGCACAGGGGTATTGTGTTGAAGGACTGTTATATACCGTCCACGTCAATTGTCGATTTTATGAAGTACATTGTGATGGTGGTTATGAGTGAATTTGAATGACAAAAAATAATGAATAAATTTTAATTAAAAATGAAGGATAATCAATCATGGGAATTCTATCGACATGAACCAGAATTTAAGTGGAAATTGAAAGACGGTAGCAACTGTGAGTGGAGGAGAGCTTTCGAACTGGGTGTTATTAGGTTAAGTTAATAAGATTAAAGTAGTCTGAAGGGGTTGGTGTGGTAGAGCCGACAGTCGACCTGGGAATTCAAGAGGAAAAAGGATGGAATTAATCAGTTGGAGATGTTGAAGAGGATGACAAAGAGACGACGAGAAGAAGACCAGAACTTAACTGGGGTCAAATTGACTCTAGTAGGGAGTCCCTGCATTCAATATGGCGACTTCCTAATAGAGTCAGGCTGACTCCTTTTAAGACGCTCACCATGCTGCAAACTGTCACTATTGTACATGTTCCTACATTTTAAAAAACAGGATAAACTCAGTTATGTCGTAATTTTTTTTGTTAATATGTATAAGTAAACATATGATATATATATACACTCCTGAATTATTTTATACTGTCAGCCTTTTTCAGCTAAAAAAAATTATTCTAGTGCTGGTCCACCACTCAGCTCTAATTTCGAAAAAAAGTAATTGATGTACACGCATTCACTGATAAGTTGATAAAAATAATAGTAGTGCGCTAGCGTCAGGACTCTGAATGATGTCACCTTGTCAAGGAGCCCGATGTACGCCAAATGAGATCGTAACTCAACATCAAACGTTTCTCTGATGCTGACGTTAATTACAACCACTCAACATCCCGAGTTTCGTGAATACTTTGCGAAAAAAATTAATCACATACCTCAATGAAATACGTATATTTTTTTAACCATGAAAAATACTTTGTCCATAATTTTTTTTATCCTCTTCACGTTTTAATAGATTTCGTATGAAACTGGTAGCGGAATTTTCAGCGGAAATTGCCTGGTATGCACGAGCCAACGCGAATCAATTATTTCTGCATCGGCCACTTCAATCTGTCGGGCGGTAGAATTTTTCCACCGAATATTTTTTTTTTTTTCATAGCTACGTCAGCACATTCGCAAAAATGTTGTTCCCATTTCGCTGAATTCTATTCATGAACGTAATTTGTTTCATTTTGTAAAGAGTATATTTTTTATTCTCGTTGAATCTGAAGATTTAATCGCAAACTATGACGTAACTCTTCTAGATTTCGTTCTCGTTTTTACGTCAGTGTCAGCGAAATACCTCGGCTGTGTGGAAAACGAATGGGTATGAAAGAAGAATGAGAGCAACTCATGAATAATTTTTCCAAATAACTTGAATATTGGGAAATTTTTGCATCAGTGAATTAATCAAGAAAAAACTGATGAAAAATGTGCGAACAATATAACAACTCAGGGTACAACAACACTGTAATAACATTCTAGATCTCGGCTTGACGCACGTAGCTCATATTAAATTAGAATTTAATCTAATTGACATAATTTAATTTAACGAACACGGAGCGGGTAGAGGGTAAAAGCCTGCATTTGCGCGCCTGCCAACTTTCCTTCTAAGTCCGCAATGCGGACCATTCACTGGGGTTTTTTTAACGCACGTATGCGGGTAGTTGATTTCACTCGTTTACGCCAGGGCACGTGTCGCGTCTAATGCGAGAGAGAAAATGAATTGGAATTTGCAATAGCTCTTTGCTAAATAAACCAGACAAATCACAATTTTCCTCAGAGATTATTCTGCTTTCTTCGCCTGGGGAATGAAATAACTCGAACTGAGAGATGATTTATTATTTTTTTCGGTGAAAATTACTTTTAACAGGCGATACTTTACCCCTATCTACGGATGATCTATCATCCCTCAGTGTAGATCACTCTCTGGGTTATTTTGTGCTTCAGACGAAAAAGGCTGAAATTCGCGTACGCGTTCGTGTTGGAAAAAAAATTATCAGCATTCAACAGCTATTTTTCAAAAGTTCCGACGTAAAACTGAATTTATGGGAAGGAGGAATTATAAAAAGGCTACATAGAATTCAATACCACTGCAATTTTTTGGTTTCAAGACCTTCCGATTTCATTTGAACTTAAAAATGACAATCACCTGACTGATTCTAATAATGTCTCTCCCAATCCAAGTCTCACAAAAACAACACAATTTGTTTTAATATTCCCCACCCATTTCGTATGATGTAATGAAACATTGAGTATTATTCACTCATCTTCAACTACCTACGCACTATGATAATAACTAAAATACGTAACCGCCCGTACATGTCGATCGTAAAAGCCTAGGTACCCAATTTACCATTGGGATTCCAGAGATATAAACCTTAGTCAGCATTTACAGCCTCTGTTTGTGATGATCTACTGTAGAATTGTGGAAGCGCAGTGACACATCCCCATGCGTAAGCATCATCTCGTATTCAACTCATGGCATAACTGTCTAGTACATAGCAAAAATAACCCCGTAATACCCTTGAAAATAGATCCATGACAGAGGTAGAATCCTTTTCACCCGGAAGTCTCATACCAAGTTTACGGTTTCCGTGAAATGTACATCGGTTGGATGTCCAAGTTGAACGTCTTTGCCATTAGAGAACTTTCTTGTCAAGTAAAATCGATGTTAGACCACATCGTGATCGTGCTTTCAACGGTAGAAGGTCTTACCTGGGCTCATGGCTTTCAAATTAATTATTGATAACGTTCACTCTCTTCAATTTCTCCACCCCCGGGCCATCAATATGGCGAGCCAATTTACCGGCACCCGAGGCTTGGCACCAATGGCCCCAGGTGATCGAATTCATGGGGGATTAATTAACTTGCGCTAACCATGTGGTATCGTTTTTACGCTGCATTCATTGGGGATTTTTCTTTTGTCTGATTGCAGTATAATATAAAGAAGAGAGAGGAAGTGCAGGAGATGCCTCAGGAGGAGCCCAATCCCTTGATGCGCAAGAAGAAAACCCCGGAGGAACTCGCCGCTGAGGCTGAGGCTGAGGAACAGGACGAATTCACGAGTGAGTGTACTGAGAAAAAAGGGGCTTTAAGTTTCTACATTTCATTAATTACATTCAAAGGATTTCTCACTAATTGCCAGTAACAGTGATATTATCTTTTAAACTTCTGTATCAAACTGTGAAAGATATTTAACTATTTTTACATTCTTAATTTCACTTGAATTAAAACAAATAGGCTGAAGTTCTGTTCCAAAAAAATGATTTTTGTAAATTTTCCGGGCACTGAACTTCCTCAAAAACGAAGGAAAAATTTGATTCTCGTTGTTCAACAAATCTCGCTCTCCCCAATATTTACACCGTGAAATTATTTTTTTTTAGAACTCAAGAACACCCTCGAGACCCACGTAACGGAGATTAGAACCCAATTTGAAAGCAAATGCAGCTTGCAATGAGCCATCCAGACGCGTCAATTGCCAGTGACAGCTGATTGTCACTGGTCCGGGAGCTTCCCGGGAAGCTGCCGAGGGAACACAGTACGAGTATAGTCAGACAACACACTGGAATAGTCAATGCGCGGGATAAGAAGAGGAGAAAAAACAACATCAGCTGCAGATGGAGGCGAAGGAAAAAAGAAAAAGGAGAACAAGTGGAATGCAGTCATCGTCCAAATAGTCGAGTCACAGCACGAACGGAGCACTGCGCCCTCTGACGGAAGGGGGAATAGCGGTGAGTTCACCGGAAGCGTTCGGGTGCTTTTCCAAATAAAAATATCGACCAACGGAATACTAAAGAGAAAGGAGGAAGAGGTGGGAATCGATTGTACGGATTCGTGTCACGCATTCTTCCATAGACTTGAGGGCTCATCCTTGGAAATACCAGCGGGACCCGTAGCACGGGGATGGCAAGGGGTGAAGATCCAAGAAAATGGAAGTTGACTCGAGAAACGACATTTTTTTGAAATCGGAGAAAGAACACCACTCAAGTCTGATCGACCCGCCAATATCTTTAAAGTAGGTGCATTATTCGTGGAGAAATTTTCTACCAAGCTCAGAACATTTTCACATCAAAGTTTCACGACAGCGGGTAACAGAGAGTGGAATAGAAAAAAAACTATATATCCGGGTAAAGGAGAAAAACGAAACATGTAGAAAGAATAGAATTGAAGAGACATGAAGAACCCTCAAGGACATTTGCAAATTACTAGTTCAATCACTCGATGAGAACGTCTATCCATTGATGAAGCATTCCATTGTTCCAGGGTTGAATGAATGCTGCCTACTTTCTCTTTATTCCTCCTGGTATATTACTCCAGCATCTCTCCACCATGGGCCACTCATACTTTAAACATTGTTCTAGAATCTCCGAGGTGCCAAGTGAATAAGTTTCAGGAAGTGGAGGGCCCCGAGAGTCTCACTGAATCGGTAAAATTCTCCCCCTCTTTTTGGCACTTCATACCTAACTCAAATGAAAAGGAATGTGATTTAATTAAGTAAAAGCTTGTGAAAAGGGCCTGAATCAACCAACAATCGACAAAACACCCGGGACAATGACTGTATTTTTGTTCTTCATCGAACAGCTTGAGGAAGTGAGAAGAGATGACAACAGTTGATATAATAATAAATTAATAACAAAAAAACAACAAAAGAAGTATATAGTCCTTAAGTTTATAGTGAATTACGGATAGAAAACTACCGATAGCGGAGTTATGTAGTTGTTGAACCGTGCGACGGCTGTTTGAATAATAACGATTAAAAAAAAATAAATGAAAAAAAATTAGCATTAATTAAAACAAAAACAAACAGGAAGAATTAACCAAAAAAAATGAGGAATAACACGTAGTTAGAGACATAGGGCCAGGGGGACGAGAGCCTTGTGTGTGTTGCGTGAGTGCTGTATGTTTTTTGAGGATGCATTGACATTAAAAAATCAATTAAATTATTTATTTTGCGTGATTATCAAGTGCGAGTATGTTTTTGAGAGAATCGAGGAATTCGGAACCGACAATTCACGATGAAAAAAAATATCCACGTGAACTGAACTTGATCTCTGTCTCGTATTTACAGTGATAACTCCAATAATCAGAGGAGTGAATGTTGCGTTGACATTTGTTAAAGTTATAAAAAAAAATAGTTGGATGTTGAATTGCGCGACATTTGAGTCCTCGTAATTGGAAATGAAAGAATTGACAGAAGAAATGAAAAAGGTAAATTGGAGGCACCGATCAACGTGCAAGTGATGCATGCCTTATATATCTACAATATAATACATAACTATAATTAAAAGACAAAAAAATTACATGCGATATAATGCGTCGAACGTTCTGCCTGCCAGAAAGAGAGTTTTCTTTGACGCTTGGATGAGGAATATGAGGGAGACCGAACGAGAGCGAGAGAGAGAGAGAAAACAATGAAAACATTTTAAACTGAGTAAAAATCTGAAAGAAAGTAAGAATGAATAGAGAGATTGAGTGTAACGATGCAATGCGAATAAGCATTAAGTTTTAAAAATATGTCATACCATTTTTGTATGAACGATTGAGAAGTAAAAAAAATGTATTTTTTTAATTTCAACGCTGTTTTGCAACGTTGTTCAAACTTTCGCGGAATTAAAAGAAGAAAAATACCAACCAAGAAGATGAAAAATCATTGGTCCTTTTCGATCCTAATTTCACAATGGGATTTTTCAACCCCTCTTGACCACTTCGTATTTCAGACCGTCTCATTATTTATCCGCTAGACACTTTATTTCACCCGTTCTGAGAGCGGCTCTCTCGCGTTTGGACGGACCACCATCCTCGAATTGTGTCCTTCTGTCGTTGGTAAAATTTGACGAAAAACGAATCCCTCTCCCTCCACCCCTCGTTTTGTCATTGAATTTTTTATTTTTGTAAAACCATCTCTGTGTGTCTCTCCATGTTGACGATAAATCTCAATGTTGCATGTATACGTGTAAAACTTATAAATGCTTGTCTGTCTATGTCGCTCTGCTGGCTCGTGTCCTCTCTTGATCGCCCACAGGTGCCTCCTGCCCCGATGCAGAAATTCCCTCAACCCCTCAGTCTCTTGTCAATTTATTTTTTTTTCACCCGCCTCAACGAGTCATTTCCCCCGTGTGCACTCGCAAATACGTGAACGAAGAATGAAAGGGCAAATCGTATATATCCACATAAACGTCTTCACACACATCTATATATTTTTTCATCATCCCCACCACCCACTTACAACGACACAAGAACATATATTTTTTTATGATCGACATTCACACAGAGTTATAAAAAGAATGTTCTCGGTAAGGTGATGTTAACCAGGTGAAATGACTCTTCATTGAGTGAATGTGTGTGTGAGGGGCACGGGGTACCGGACACAAATGTCCTCTTTATCTTTATCCTCTCTTCCTCGGATACTTAAAAATTTTATCTCATGAATTTTTCTACGGTAAAACGTGTCAATTTTCACTCAATATCTCCCATCCTACGTTGACATTCCCGTCCTATCTGTGAACTAAATGAATATCTCTTCTCTCAACCTGACAGTGAAGTATAACGAAAAATTATGAAAATATGAAATCCTTCTGATAAATCCCGCGAATCAAATCCAATGCGATATTACTCAAAGTCAATTACTCAATTAAACCAAAAGAATACTAAAGCAGAGCAAATATTATGAAGAATTATAACCCAAAGATGTATATTTAATTAGAGGAGCGATCTCAATGATTTTTTTTTCTCAATTATAACGAATATGAATCGATCTACTGTAATTTATTCACAATATCGCAGAATCCCCAGGTGATTCTGCCACATTTATCTTTACTCTCCTTCTCCGAGAAAATCCTCGCAATGAATAAACAGAGAAACAAATAACGAAAATATACCGAATGAATATTATTCTTCGACATTCAAATAAACATATTCTTAGCAAATCTTTTCCTCTCTTGTTGGCACCTTCGATGTTTCTACGTGCATGTGTGTATCTATTTCAATCATGTCGTTAAATTCCAACGAGAATTCGATAATAAAAGTATTGAACAGCCGTTGGAATTTAATCAAGTGAGTCTATAGCTAAGCGGTAGAGATTAATATCGTCCATGTCTACGTTGTGTGCAGCGCTGCATACATCCGTACTCAAAACTATTAAAAAAACGATTAAAAAAAAGGAACAAAAAACAATAAATACAGTTTGTGTCTACTTAATCTTCGTCTTGCATAGAACAATACCGAAACCAATGAGGATTGCGATGTTGCTATTACGCTCATTGTTATAACGCTGGGTAATGCCGTATGTCGTTGTTGTTTCTCGATATTCAATAAAGATGATAATGGATTGGTGGTGGCGGTGGGCGGAATGTTAGCATTAATACTGGAAATGTTACTGTCTAATAAATATGCAAAAATGATGTGGGCAATGTTTGCACCTTCGACTACGTGGAGAAAAAAAAATTATTAACGAAAAATTGAATCCAACGATTTTCATTTAATTGAGATAAAAATTTTCAACGAATGCACCGACAATTTGGCGGGAAAAAAATGTTTGCCACGATTTATAAAATTCCTCCAATGATGAAAAGATAATAATTTTTAAAGCTGTCATAAATTTTTTTTTCTCCAAGTGTAATCAACTTTTATATCGCGCACGCTTTTATCGGTCTCCCAGAAACTACCATGAGAAATTCACATGAATGCCACGATTCGAGAATCGATAGCCCGTTCAAACGATCGCCGCGGCTTAATTCAATTGGAATTAATTTAATTTCAATGAGTGGACATAAAGAAATCAATTTCCTCGAATCCATTGATGTTCCTTCTTTAAAAGTGGTTGTGCGACACCGTTGACCGCGTGATTGTTGATTATATGATAAATTTTTCTCCCCAACATCAACGAGAATTCCGTGATTCAATGGTTTCTCTACCCATACCATCTTTATATTTAACTTCTGTAATACACCAATTTACAGTCCCTCTTACTTGATTAAATAAATAAATAATATTAAATACCAAAAAAAAACGCCACCCTATGGCCTAATCAGGCAATGTGGCACGTGATATCAGAAAAAAATTTTAATAAACTAAAGATAAAATTAACTTACGCGTTATTCGATTCGTGTTTCGTAGGTTCACCGGAGAATAATTGATGGGAAAAAAACGTCTAGGATGATATGTTCATAACTGTCACTCCTGTCAACTCAAAAAGGCACTCTTCGTTTAAAGTTTTCGCCCTTTGGAGTTGCGAAACGAGTGTTGCGACAAATACCGATTGAACTAATAAAAGAAAACTACAAATAATTTGACAGATGACAAACTTTTAGAACAAGAGACACTAAAAAAAATAACTTAATGTTTCAAAGTCGCCGAAAGAACTGAGAAATTTTCTATGTACATAAATCTTAAAAAATGAATTTTTCCAAATTAACCGGATGGAGAATTACTGAGTGGAGCGTATAATGATTATGAAGCAATTTTTGTTAGATGAAAAATAAAGTTAATAAATAAATAAAAATAATCAATAAACTGCTGATAAAAAAACTACCAGACTTTTTATCATCAATTTCAGAATTTTGGCCCTAAAAATTTCTCAAAAAATTCTGAAATCGACCAGATAAAATCGCAGCGGCATAAGAATAACGGTATACCGATAATACCGCAATAAAAAAACCATGTATGACTATTCAGAGACAACGACACAACGCATTATAAAGTAATAATAATCTTAAACCTTATTGAGCATTATCTCCTACGTTTACGAGATAACAAAACAAAAAAAAAAGTTATTATTACGTTGATGAATGATTATTATTCGTACTATAAATAAACTATAATAATGTAGCTGAGTGAGTTAGCTGATAAGATCAGAATAATATGAAGTAAAAAAACAGCAGAAGAAACAAAATAACAATTAACGAAAACCGATAAAAATTAAACCATGAAATTTAGGCTTTAGCTTTGTACGTGAGAGTATGACGTAGTGAAGCGATGCGAAGAGTGAAAATGGAGTGCAGATTTGATGAGAATTCACAATAACAAAAGTTTCAAAAATATTACTGAATAGTTTCGAGTGCAACATCTCATCCTCGAGCGAACTTGTGCGATTTTTAGGGCGTCCACAGCCAGAGAAACATTTAAACAGCTCTCGAACTGGAAGAGAATAAATAAAGAAAACATAACTGAATGAGGTATAATACTGTTGATACTTATTTATTACAACTGTGAGTCTGTTATGAGAAAAAAAAATGAAACCCCAGAGAATGTTCAATCAATCCGCAGACGATTCCCTCAGCCCCTGGGAGGTATTGAAAAATTCATAAGAATATACGTTGTATTATTGCATCTCTGGACGACCTCCTTCAATATCTGGCGGATCCCAGCATCAAGATACAGAGATTAGGTTCGTAAAAAGCCGGGAATGAGATATGATAACTGGAATGAGAGAGAAAACAGATTGTAATAAAACTAAGATGTGAGTCTCAAAAAAATCGCACGGAACTTGCTCAGGAATCTCCAGCATCGAGATGAATAAAAAAAATAAATAAATAAATCAACAACCGTGATAAAGAGACGAATCTAAGTGGATACAAAAACCCAAAAAAAAACGTAAAATCGATTTGGAAAATTGAGAAAACCCTTGTATAAAGTAGAGTGCTTAGCGGCTAAAAAACACAGGAACAAAAGCGAGTTTGTTGTTGAATATAATATTATGTAAACCTTTAAATGAGAATACAAGAAGTGACGATGATGATAATATTATTGTTGTTAGATATATATATATATAAATATACATATTATATATATATATTGATATAAAAATGAAGTAAATTAAATTGTAAGAAAAAAAATGACTACAATACACTCTCCAACACTCAACTCCACACCCATATTAAACACCACAGTAATCCCTCACGGTGAACACGGTTTTTTCGTAGAAGGTGTTATCACCGGCTCTTAGAAGGGTTTATTGTCCCCATCCGGACAGGCCCCTCAATTGTCACGGAGTCAAGACAATGATCTTCATTACAAAATGCAAACGAAGAAGTGAAATAACAAATATCTCCAATAACACATGTGAATGCAGAACAATTGACTCGGGGTCTGGGTCGAATCGTTATAGTTCTTATCACTAATTCATAGAATTCCGAAGAAAAAATTGGAAAAGCATAAATAAAGCCGAGATTAAAGAAGTATGCATTTATGTTATTTAGTTCTAAATCATTGAAGGTCAGAAAAAAAAAATAAAAAATCAATGATGTTACCGATATCGAGTTTTTTCATTATTTATTTCCCCCCTGATTGGCAACAATTTTTTTTAGCCGCTCTACAAAAATCATAAAACAAATAAATTCGAATAGTGGGACACTTGACATGTGCATTTCACACGGGTCATACTGACAATTAAAAAAATGCAGACGTCTGTCATTCTCAGGCTCGCAACCTCGTTACCACCAGCAGCTTTACGCAATCTTATTTGGAGCGTCAATTTCAAAATCGGTCTGGAATTCATCGAAATGATAAACACGAAATACCGAGTGCAGTGCAAGCTTTAATGCACACTGGGAGGATTTTTTTTCTGACGATTGGGGAGAATACAGTATCAGTCGACAATCGAGAAGCACTGAAGACGGTTGCACTTAAGTTTTCTCGAAACATTTACCAAACTCTCTTTAGAAAATTTTATTTGTATCGTGCACTTTACTTCAACCGGGTCGTTATGCCAGACAAATCGTGAGCCAGGCACTCAACCCTATTCCCCTTTGCTGTCGAGAGTAGTTTCTGTAGACATTTGCGGAAGAGTAGAATAAAAGAAAATTGAAAGTTGTAAAAAAAAATCACGAAAAATGACCGCTGCTACTGCAGCCACATGGCTCACCCTGGCCCTCGTGGTGGAAGGCCTACTCGGTGAAGAAGTGATCCTCAGCGTAAACACTAAAAAACCATTGGCAATCACCAGCGAAAAGTTTCTCAGCTTCACCCTGGATCCCACTGACATTCTCACGAGCAATTTTATCACGTAAGTTTCTGACGAGATTCGACAAATTTTTTATGCACGCGAGAGAGAACATCAAATTCTGAGTTACTGGGTGAACATAGTTGTCGAGGAGCTCACGGAAAAGAATGATAAGATTGGATTTTTTACCGAATTTTTATGCCACCACTTTCTTCTATCGACGTACAATTTTTACTGTGTTCAACAGTAAATTTTAGAGCTCATGCTGATACAATGATTTATTCATCTCAGGAGGTTCCTTAACTATTAGAAATTTTTCCGAGAGTTGAAAAAATTTTAATTACATGAAAATCCTTCTGGATCGCAAACGTAAACACTGAAAGGCTAAGGATTTTCTTTTTAGAAGTACGCCTTCATTATGAAATATCAGAGCAATTTGTTAAAAATCAGAAAAACAAGTTCGCAAATTACTTCAAGTGGTTTTTAAATTAAATTTTTTTGGAATGGAAACGAAAACAAATAAATGTTTTAATTACATTTATTCAGTGAACTTTTAATCTCTGAATCTTCAAGTAAATCCATTTATTAATTACAACAAAGCCTGTCTATCACTGCGGCGAACATGGCCCCCATTAAATTTTCTCATATTAAAAATTGCAATGGTCTCGCAGTAAAAAATGATTGTACACTTGTTCCGCGCACCAACTGAATTCTCAACATTTTCACAGAGACAATCCCGAGAGGTGTGTAAACATGGCGAGAGCTTTATCACCAGCATATGTACGTATAGCTGGTCCGAGAAGTAATTCATACACTTTTGCTAGAGCCCACACGATGCAAGAGGAGGATCCCAGTTTTATTTTTACAGGCAAGTTAATAAAAACAATTTATGTGGTCCTAAATGATAATTCATATGACGTGGCCTCAGCAAGACGAGAAATCTCCCGTTATTAGGGTCATTGCTGTGTTTTTATGGCGAAAAGAATGTTAGTGTTTAAAACGTTATTTCTTCAAGACATATCGTTAATTAAAGACCAACTCTTCTTCATTTTCAGCCAAAACCCTTTCTACACTCGATGCAACTTCCTCCTCATAATGTTTTCCTCAATTAACAGATATAAAAAATTTAGATAAATAAATTTGCCAGAATTTGTTTTAATGCAAAAAATAAATTCACTTCTACTAAATCATTCACAGTCACAGAAATCGAGCCCCGAGATTCCGAAGACGTCGGGTCCTCTCACTCTTAATCAATATTGAATTCCTAAATGTGACAATTTCCTATTTATCAAATGTCAAATTTTCCATATTCGCACTTTGTGAATTCGAATAGCCGTAATCCAATGTACCCTGGTATTATTATTCTGTTTCCGTACACAGTTGCCTTGTTCCCTAGCGAATGAAATATCCCGAGTATTCGTGACAATGCACAATAACTCAAACCATCAATATTCCGAAAATTCAAGTGACTCAATAATGAAAATAATTTAATTGGAATGACAGAGACACAGTGGAATACCTTGAATTGGTGGACGATGAATTCGGGTTTAGATATGGTCGCCGCAGTAGCACCTCAGCAACATTCCGAGGTGGCCAGTGCAGCCACGAGAGATGCAGTTTGGGATTCCCGAAACGTACTGGATCTCATTTCATTTAGCGATCATATGGGCTACAACATCAGCTGGCAACTCGGATACGGTAATTAATTGATCCTCAGGAATTTACCCCCAGCAATTGTTCATCGAAACCAATTATAGGATGAGGAAAATGTAATACTGTTGGTGCTTCTAGAATGCCAGACGAGATGTGACATTAGTGGGGGAGATTTAGGCAAGGACGTGATGAGACTGCGAAGTATGCTGGAGGCATTTCCGAGGTTTGCTAGGAGTATCATTGTAGGGCCGGATGTTGTCACATTTAAAACTAGATTGCAGCAATTGTACCTACAAGAGTATTTGAATGCTGGTGCAGGAGGACTCTCGGCAATTACATGGCATCCGTAAGTCACGGATATTAAACCTTGAACTCACTTTTGTACAATTTTTCGGTCTCAAGGGTACCTCCAGTGAGACTCTCCTCCGGTGACATTCCTTTGCGCCATTGTAATGAGCACTATTCCTGAACTCCTTAATCATGAAACCCGACTCCACTTCTTTGATGATATTTTCCTAATTTTGCCCTGAATATTCACGGTTCGGTTGAATATTCAAACTAGTTTGAAAATCTTCATCTTGTGAATTTTTTGAGATCTCTAGAAAGTTCCAGAAAAACGATTACAAAGAAGGTAAAATAAAACTCATGCTAATGATACTATTTCTTCGAAGATTTAACTTTGAACCCCTCCTTCATACAGTCCTTTGGTCTCACAGTGCACCCGAGAGATTCTCCTCCCGACACAATTTCTCGTCGTACCATTGTAATGAGCGAAATTCCTGATCCCCTCAATCATAAAACCCTATTTCATATTTCTTCGAACGCCACTTTCCCAGGGACTTTGCCAGCATCAGCCTGGATCCCGCTGGAGTTTCCATGCACCATGATAATTTAGCTGTGGACAAGGACCTCCTGTATCGAGTAATAGGACGTACCATGTCAAAGAAACCCCTCTGGCTCGGTAATTAATGCCTCCATTATCCACACCAGTGTTCCCTCACATACCTCCTAAAGTAACAATTTATTATAAATCCAGCTGAATCGAAACCGGAGAAATGCAAGAAACAATTTCTGGGAGCTCTAGTTTGGACCCGTCGTTTGGGGAATTCCGCGAAACTTGGTGCACAAGTTTTGATGAGGCAACCTCAAGAATCGAATCTCTTCGAAGCAACTCCCGTGAGTCATACCTATACACTAGCCTCCTTAAACTCAACTACAGTCGTATTGGGATAACTTTAATCCTTCCTAATTTTCCGCAGGACTACTGGGTATCAGTTCTCTACAAAACTCTGGTAGGTCGTCAAGTACTTGATACAAAAATAGCAACGGGTAACCGCACCCACCTCCACTTCTATTGTCAGTGTACAAGACCCTCGTCAAAGTACGAAAAGGGTTCACTTACTGTTTTTGGCATCAACCTGACGCCCATCAAACTCGCTGTTAGTTTGAAAGGTCTCAAGATCAAAACCCTGCACAAGTATATTCTATTGCCAGGCCTCGATGTGGAAAACCGAATGTTTTCCGAGTGAGTGCATCCTTTGTAAACTCTCTCTAGCCCTTTTTTTGCACTCCACCGTACCAGCGATACTCATGAAAGGTTGTTTTAGGACTGTACTGTTGAACAACGAGCCGTTGAAACTTCAAAATGGAAAGGATATGCCGGAAATTAATCCAGTAGTTGCTACCAGCCCAAAAGGACTCTCCATGAAGTTGCCCTCCGGGGGAATAGGTTTCTGGGTTATACCTGATTTGAAGGTACACTTGTCTATTATTTCTCATTAAGGTTCTTTGAAAAACATTCTACAGTCCTTCAATATAAAAATATCCGGTCCTATCGTCACTGAACCGAAGCTTTTCGTATTTATCGTAATTTTCTCCTCCGTTGAAACGAAATAAACGATTGCTTGCGATACGAAACTGTCATGTTATCGCCGAGTGTTCAATTTTCTCCTCAATTTAATGTTAAAACTTTAAAAGTACCGCTTTAAATTTCATTTGTATTCCAGGTGAAGTTCTGCGAGGGCCACGAGAATGACAACATAGATAAGATGGTGCTGAAGAAGTTGGCGAAACGCTTGGGGGAATTTGAATCCACGGAGGACAACACTAATGAGGATCTGGAATCCGAAGAAATAGCGGATAACTCTGATGAACGTTGGCCATTAATAAGAGCATCCAGAAGACGCTGGAGGAAAAGTCGTTACAGCACCGAGGATGACGAGGCAATGCGATATAAGAAGCTGGACGCGAAGAGGGATTTGCAAAGACTAGAGAAATTGTTGAGATGGCGTGAAAATATGGAAGGAAAACGGCCATTAACATTAAGGGGTAAACCAGCCGTCATTGGCTTCGAGGATAACACCTCCGAGATTAATGATGATGCATCTGCCGAGGAGATACGAACAAAATTGCTGATGTACAAGCGACGTTTAAACGAATACGAAGCGAGAAAAAGAAATTTCCTCAGGTTGAGAGATAAGCAGACACCGGGTGAGATTGATCCATTGGATAATGAAAGAATTGGGGAGGCAATGAGGCTTATCAGTAAGCTGGAAAATGCTGTAAAAAATCTCGATGGCACTCAGAATTCACTCAATGTGGGTAATGAAATCACGGCTGGTCTGAATAGCACAAACGCTGAGGAGCACTTTCTGGACGAATTATTGAAGACGAGGAAGATAAAGAGAACCAGTGTTCCCGAGAAAATTGAGGAACAATTGAACGCAATCTATGAAATGCTGGCGGAAGAGAAGGAACGAAGACAGCGTCAAACTGAAACGAAATTGGTAGAGAATGTGAAGAATGAGACGGTATTAAGAAGCAAAAGGGATGTTGATAAGAAATTTGGTGACGATCCACTTGGACTACGAAAGACTTCGTTCTACACCAGAAGACGAAATCTAAATGAAGAAGTGAAGGAGAGGATATTGGAAAAACTTCGAAGGAGGGGAGAGAAGAAGGATTTTCTTACCATCGATCGGAGAAATCAGGCCAACAGTAATGAGAATAATTTCTACGGTTTTGCTAAGCGAGATCCACTCCCCGGATTCCCCAAGGGCAATGTCTACTTCGTGACTGGGACATCGTCAGAAGAAAAGAGGAATCAGGATTATTATTACATTGATGATAAAGGCCCTTACGAGGGAGGTAGACGAAAGAAGTCGAGGAACACAGGCAGAATGGACCATCAAGAGACTGAGCCCTGGACGGAAGATGATTGTGCAGAGGTCGGTTATATTCCCAAGGAGTTCTTGGAGGTGAGCCCATTAGCCTATCCGATGATCAACGACCAGCCGAAGAAACACGAAGAATTATTCGAGGCTGAAGCACGTGCGGATGATGCACCCAATCACCCAGAGCTGGAGGAAGATGACTCGGTGACAGAGAAAATTCTTCGAGAAAAGCCACGTAATGAGGCGCAGGACAAACAGACGAAGGAAAGAGTTATTCAGAAGTTGAAGGGATACTATGGTGATACAGGATCGCTTGACTCAGAGGAGGATGACATGTTTGCAATGGCGTATGGGAAAACAGGTAGAAACAGTCCTCAGCGTGTGCAAAAGTCTCAAGAACCCCTGATGAAGAATGGTGGGAAAACGTCAGTGCAATCGACTGTGGTTGATGACTTGGGAGCATTGAATCCTCATCGTCCTGTGGTGCCATCAGCAGAGCTCGCCTCGTCCCCCAGGTTCGATCAGGGAAGCCAGAGAGGGAATAAAAGATTCAGACGAGATATCGACTCAGTTCTCGACAGAGAAATGATATTCCAGGATGAAAATAATCTCAAAGACTGTCAATGCCGAGTAATCAGAGGGCTGAGGGACCTGAGCCACCCGAAATGTGAGTTTCGCAGAAGATTTCTGGAGAGAATTCAGGAGAGGAGAGCAAAAAATCTGGCTAAAAGAGAGAGACGTCTACGAAACAGAGAGAGAAACAGAAGAGATATCATTGTAAAAGAGTACGAATCTGACTCTCAGGAGGACTACGAGGACGATCCTGAAGTTGATGAGAGGGTAAAAGCAATCGTGACGGTGGTTGAAAAAATTCCACGAAACGGTGAAGAAGTTTTCGATGACAGTGTTGACTTTGACGAAAATTCGGAATATGATGATGATACTGAGGATATTGCCGATAAACTTTCTAATGACTTTGAACCGTATGTCAGATTAGACAGAGATTCAGCCTCTCCCTCAACTTTTCAATCACAAAGGGCGGTAACTGTACCAACGACTAATCCACCAACGACAACTACCAAGAGAAGATTACAAAACCAGAAAAATGTTAAAAAAACTGCTCGAACACTCGAAAAGAGCTCCAAACGATCTCCAGTCCTTCCTAAATTGTCTGAAAATGTTCCTTCGAAGAATCTTAGGACTAAACCAATCGAGCCAACGAACTCACCCCTTCCAGAAATACAACCTGAAAGGGTTTCTCCACAACCCATTGAAGAAACATCTCCTGAACTTGAGATAAAAGCGACAACATTATCCCCGGTTTTGCAATCAGAAAATGGAAAAATTCTCAAAGAAATAGAAATTGAAGGAACAACAACCGAGAGATCCGCGAATATGAAGCCTGACAGCCTGGAAAAACCGGAGCCAATGAAGAAAAGTATGAGACCAGCCAGGAAAATCCCGTTAAGAAGTAAAATCAAAAGCCTAGACACCCTGAAAGCGGCTGGAGCCCACTCAATAGCCAGATCTCAGGCCCTTGTCGCCATAAAAACTAGTGATCTCAAACGAAAGCTAAAACCCCTAGAATCTCCATCAAAAATCTTAGCAGCAGAAGCAGCAAAGCACCAGGCCCTCCACCAAAAAAGGCTGGAAGAGCTTGAAAAGTTGAAAGAAAAATTGAGAATCAAGCGGAAAAATCTGCAGGATTCAATACAACTCGGTGACTTAGGAAAATCCAGTGACAATATAGCGAAAGTTGTCAAGCGGCGTGAAATTATGCAGCTGTTGAAAGAAGAGCAAGAGCTCCAGAGTATTGTTGACAAAGGAAAATGGGACTACGTGATGCTGTATAAACCAATTGATTATGCTTCACTACCAAAAATGAGCAGTGGAGAACATGAGCCGATGAGTAAATATATTCCTGAGTACACTGAAGTAGTTACACCACTTCACGAAACACGAGAGAGAAGAACTAACCCAGGACCAGCGTCAAATTATCAAAGAAAATCCTCAATTCTGACATATACTGATGAAAACCCTGGTGATACAGAAACTCGTGGTACTCAATTCATCCTCGGAGAAAATTCCTTCGAAGCAACTGCTGAAAGTTTGGAAGATCCCGGGATACACGAGTATCCGATGCTTTTGACAACAAGCGATGAGTTTTCAACTGCCGAACCAGAGGACTTTCTTAACGAGGAAGTGACACCAGACGCCAAAAGCAACCGAGGCGATCGTCGTTCAAGGCTGTCAGCCTCCAAAAATAATGACGAAAAACTAATGACAAATGGAAATACAAGACCTCAATGTACACATGTGAAAGAAGAACGGAGTGAAGCCCTTCCCGAGGAATTAAATACTCCCCTGAACAGTCCCTTGGAGGAGAACCAAGGGAGTCCCAGCAATTTCTCTAGAAATACCAGATACGATGGCTCAAAGTACGTTAGATTAGTAACAGACAAGCTTCCATCTAAAAATGAGAAACAGAATAATAAAGATCTCCATGAAAGTCTCAACGTTGACGAGGCTCTCGACTCGAGTAAACACAAGCTGATGATGGTTCCTTTGAAGAATCAGAAACGCCAGAGAGGGAGACGAGAAGTTGGTAACGCAATCAAAAGGACGGATTCTGAGAATGAAGTCTGGGGTAATGCAATTAAATTGAGCGAGATGGAACAACAGAAATTTGGACATGATTCTCTGGACATTTACACGAGTGTAGACATCTCCAGAATTAAGCCGATAACGATGAAACCTGAGAAAGTCATTCAGGAGGATCCTCTGTCGTCATTAATTGAAGAGGCTATACCCAAAATAGGAGATGTGGTGACTAATGGGCTTGGTAAGGCGCAAAATGTCACCGGGTCCATCGAGAAATTAATCAATGAGTTCGAGGAGACTCAGAATGAAGCTGAATATGTAGACGAGAAAGCCCAGTTTCAAGAGGCGATTAAAAATAACCCGGATGGTCTATTGACTCATGATTTTTTTAGTGAAACTACTCGCAATACCGTTAACTTTTTCAATCTTCTTCGTGGAATGGCTCACACTATAATCACGAATTAATGTATTTTAATGAATACTTTGTAACGACATAACTGTATTTACTATGAATTTACTGTCAATTTTGTAATACCATATTTATTGCCATTCGTACCAGTATAGAATGATCATTTTGTATTGTTTATTGCCAACATGAATGGACAAAGTAGGACGATTAAATATACTATACTTCTGTGTAATTCCATTTGTAAATGTAGACCATGGTCATGATTAATAAATACTAAGTTTTACAAAATTTGTTTTGTTTTCAAGTGTAATTATACACCCGAAATGAATGGAGTAGTCGAAAAGTTAATGAAATGATAATGAGATTTGATCGGTGCAGCAAATTTTGTTGACTAACAAATAATCGACAGACCCGAATCCCCTTCCAAATCGTTATGACGCCATTTGAAGCATCCAAATTTCATAATTAAATGATGATTCACGGTGGAATTGATTTCACTTACCCAGTAGTTACAGACCACGGTGGCAGTATTGGTCAGACAAGCGTTGCGGTCAATTCGGCTCTGGTAGCATAATCATCGATACTATATTTTTGAAAACGAAGTAATTAATTATTGAGGCACAAATGCACCACACTCCGACAACATGAAAGCCTTTGGAATAATTGTTATCTGGATTTGTATCACTGCAATTAAAGAAAAAAATCTGCTAGTAAAAGCAACCGGGTGAGTCGAATATCTTATGGATTAAATAAATTATTTCTTTACGTGAACACATCTGTCAGATTTAGAAGTAGAAAATTATATTCCCTTCAACCCTTATTTTTAGTTTCATTTCTATTAGAAAAAATGAAAATTCATCAATATTCGTTTATGTTGTACGTTAAAAAATAAATATTCTTGTATGTCACACTATAGTATTCAGTTATTTTTCAAACATTTCGAAACATTCTGTTCATCAAGCATAATCTACCGGCTAATGACATACATATCAAATTCCACAGATCAAGTGCGATAAATGACATGCACACTCGAATATTTTATATTCTACTTTCGTTCTCTGGAGATTAAAAAAAATAAAAGGCCCTGAGGATGATGTTTTCTGTTATTAAAATTATTTCTGTCTAATGTAAATGGCTATGACATCGTGCATCGAGACTAAAAAAGTGAATGGCCAATACTAAAAGACCCAAAAAAAAATTCGTCTTTTTTTTGTTAATTCAGGTCATTGCATGCACCCCTCAAACTCCCCACAAAGAAAACGGAAGGACAAAATAAACCAGTTGTTGCACTAGTACCCGTGGACCGAAACACAAATGGAGATAGAAGTAATGAAGTGGACTGGAAATCGATAACTCATCCCGAGCACAAAACGAAACGCTGCAAAAGCCTGACCCCATTACGAAAAGTCAGATTGAGTGCACCACTGAAGAAGGTAAACAATGACGGAACCAAATCACAATCTGGCAATGCGATGGATAAAATTGAGGTCGCCTTTCCAAGTTCAAAGATAAAAAATATATCTCCAAAAACGTGGAAACTGTCCACCTCAACCTACGACGAATTAATAGACTCCAATCCCCTTTCAAGATTCGCGAAGAATATCGATGACTATGATGAGGAAGTCTCCACCGCGCGCAGACCCAGGGAGCCCTTCACCCCTCAAAAAAAGAAAAAATATCTCTGCCTGTGCCTCGACGAAGAGTGCGCCAAAAAGGAGCCTCTGAAGTCCTTCTACTTCGGAAGGAATCAACCGGCACCAAAACTCCTCCAAAACGCAGATTTATACTCTCAAATAGATGCACTGGCTGCTAGTCACCCTCAGGAAGACCTAGAGGAGCACCAACGATTGCCATTAATCTACAGAAAACAAGGGTCACGACGACTAGGGGACAAACGACTGAAGCATAAGAAATGCCAGCCTGTACTGGTGGCATGTGAACCCACCGACAATCCAACCAGGATCCGCCTTCCCCTGCGAGTGCCGTCGAACCGAGGATCGCTACGACTGACTGAAAGACCATTTCACCCTCTTGACCACAATTACCAGGGGCTCTCCTTAGCAGAAAGCAAGCACAACACTCCCTGGGGCTCCCCATACGACATTTACCAACTTCCGCCGCCACCAATGGACAATTCTCAGGGAATGTCTGAGCTGCCTCACCTCGGATCACCTTATGGAGGAATTCACGACCCATGTTCCAACCCCGTTTTCTCCTCTTTGGAGGAGTGCGTTAAATTCTGTGGGCGAAAGGTCTGTTACGCTGCCATGAATTACCTGTCCCTTCCGAAGGATCCGTATCCCTCTGAGTACTATAATCAGCCTGATCACTACCAAACACCAATTCTTGGATCCCCACGTGAATATGGATGCGATAATGACCTGGAGAACTATGGGCGCAGTGGACTCGTTGATTC
The DNA here is from genome assembly GCF_034640455.1 of Diachasmimorpha longicaudata. Lineage (NCBI taxonomy): Eukaryota > Metazoa > Arthropoda > Insecta > Hymenoptera > Braconidae > Diachasmimorpha > Diachasmimorpha longicaudata. The sequence continues at coordinate 8,209,310 of NC_087230.1, forward strand.
CAGCACTGATTACGTGATGAGACTTCCCGATGGTGAGGAAAGTTATGGAGACGAGAGTTTCCAAGGTGCAAACAGCAATCAGGAATATTCATCTCTGGATGATGACGAACCATTCGTTGAGAGTTCAAATGACGATTGCTCTGAAGCTCCACCCATGAAAAGTGAAGGAGAATCTGATAAAGCTCCTCAGGAAGACCTGCCACGACTGGGGGGAGCACATAAGATCATTGTTCAACCAGGATTCACTCACAGAACCGGACAGGAGATAAATGACGCTGCTGATGCTGATGGAGATTCGGCACAGACATCATCCTTTGAAAAATACTCCCCTGGAGATCTTAATAATGATATTTCAGACGAGGTGGAGGTAAAAGGGGCCCAAGCTGAAGGTATTGGACTTGAAACAGATGAAACTGTAGAAACCCCACTTCAGGAAACTCCTCAAAACGATCCTGGGGACGTTGATGAAGAGAATTGTACCTACCCTGAAGAATCCACAGAAGATAATCCCAATTCAGGCAATTATGGTAGTCAATTGGGTGTCACTGCTCCATCCGAAACCGCAGGAAATGTCTACGACGCATCAGGAATCACGACTGAAGAAGTCTCCAGTGAGCCTTCGATAATTGGAAAATCATATGAAACTCCTGAAGCCTCAGTGGACTACAGTAATTATCAAAAAGCTGAGGCACCAGTTGATCCTCCAGCACCCGCAATAGGAGCCCCTAAAAATCCCCAACAATTGGTATTTTCTGATTGTCCCCTGGCAGAACCAGCTAGTCCTTCAGCCAACCAACACTTGCAGGATCTTGAAGCACTCACGGGACTGAGTATCGAAGACAGCAAACTCCTTCGAGGAGCGATCTACGAAGCTATAAATCGTGTGGCATCCAACAGAAAACAAGAAATCAAACCAAACAAGGTACCTTCCTCCTGCGACATCATTGGAGCGCCTGAACCAGAGAAAATTCCAGGACTTGGAGACAATGCCCTCTTGAAAAATCTCTTCCACATGCCGGAAGTAAGAAATCTCGTACTGGGTACCGTGAAAGCATTGATTCCACAGCTGACGGGAACATCCAGGGACAGTGGCCTGGGAAAACTGACGGACAGCATCGTCGGCAAATCCCTGAATGTTGTCGTCGGAGAGGAAGATCCCCCCGAGGATTCAGTCGAGCCTTCTCTGGGGCTGGTGAACGAAAACGCAGAGTCAATTCCAGATCAAATCATCAAAATTCTCACCACCTTGATTAATCAACCTGGCGTTGGTCTCGATAACGCCAGATTACCGGGAATTCAGAATATCATAGTGAGAACTTTGGAGGGTGTTCTGCGGCGGTCAAAGAACGTGGTGGACAACGCCATCATCTGGGAGGCTCTGAACGATATTCTGAACCCAAGAGGTCCGGTGGTTGCTCCAACTATTCGGAGACCAACGGCTAAGAATGTCGTACCTCCAAAACCAACATTGCCTCCTCCTGATTTTCGCAAAGATAAAGTGAAAATGAAGCCCCTCGGATTCTTTCCAGTCACCGAACACTACATCGAGAACGGCGAGTGGCGCGAAACTTCAGTCACCATTGGCTACAAAGGGGAATTCCCCAAAGCAATGATACCTGAATACCTCGAAAACGATGTGGAGAACGTGGGCGCAGCCCGGAAAGCCGACGGCGAAGAGGACAATGCACCAATCAAGTATCATTCTCCTCAGGACATTGTGCTACAATATATTAAAAATCACCCTGCAGGTGAGGCCAATGTAGATGCTTCCCATCTGGAGAATGATGCTGACGATTGTGTCTCTGAGGAGCCCATCACTGGAGACCAATCGCAGAATTGTGATGATGTCGCTGACTCTGCGGTACGAGAACCTGGGAGTATTGTAGGGTCTCCAGTATCAAACCCAATATATTTTGGAAAAATAACAGCCCCAAATGCTGGCAGTCTGTCCAGCATCAGTGACCTGGAGGACAGTGACCTTCTCTACATCGGAGATGGGGTGAAACTACCCCTCACTATCAAGAGAACAGCGGACGGTTCTCTGACGTTGATGCTCTCCGAAAAAATCTGCCAAAGTTTTCTCCAGCAAAATTGTCCCTGCTGTGTACCACAGCAGGGTGGACAAGTGAGATACAGCAGACGAGCTGGAGAAGAAGAAAATTCTCGAGAAATAAGGCCAACAACTGTTAATGATAACGAGGCTATTGACAGCCTGATGTCTGAGGAGCCACCGGTGGTAACAATGATGCCAGTTGAGAAATTCGTGGAGAAGTACAACCTGACGTTGAATTCCAAAGACAACGCAATCGTTTCTTCGTGGAGAGACAAAAATTTTAAATTAGGGAAGAGAGAAGAAGAATCGGAATTAAATGATTCAGCAGATGGAGAAGAAGAAACGGATGATACAGCTTCTGAGGAAAGTGATGATGAGGGGAAGGGAACTCGCAGTACCTTCGATAAAGATCAATTCATTCATGACATTCTGTCACTTCAAGATTCACCGGAGAACAATCAGGCAGCCGTGGTAATAAATATGATAGATGACCTTCTAACCCTCCGAAGTGAAGAATCGTCGAGAGAGAAAGGGAAACCGGATGGCTTTGGGTATCAGAAGGACAATCCCTTCTTGAGGAGGATGAAAAAGATTGAAGATGGTCAATCAGAGCACGGAAGGTACAAGTATCAACGAAATCTCGAAGGCACGACTAGGGTAGGGATGGACGTCGCGAAGGATGTTCTCCAGTGGCTGAAAGAATTAATTATTCAGTCAACAACAACGGAAATGAGATAGTCATTCGCGATATTCACTCACCTCATTTTTGTAAGCTTTTGTAAATAAGTGTTTCACTTTCTTCACGATCATGACTCTACTGAAGTTTTTTCTGAAAAAATCATTATAGAACATTAGTTATTTGTTTGGGAATCCAGAAATGTGGAACTTGTAATCATAGAATATTTTTTATACTTCATAAAATATGTACTTTATATTAAATTGTTGTGAATAGTGACGAATGATAATAAATAAATGAATACTCTCTCTCACTATGATCATGTCGCACTCTGAAGTACAGCAAATTCTCAGTTAATTTTTTTATCCAGGGGAAAGTGTGTCATTAGCTCAACCGTTGCTGCAGAACTTCTTGAAGTTTTTCTAGAAAAATCATTATAGAAAATGATTAGTTGATCAACAATCCGGTAATGCAAAGGAACTAGTATAAATTAATGCTTAAACCCAAACTATTGATTTTTAGAAATTATTAAAATTCCTCGGATCAGAAACGAAATGAAAATTTTTTCCGCCTCGAGTTCTCCTAATTTTTATAAATCCTGTCCATGAGTGTTCTCTTTTTTTGTGACCGTGTCTCCCTCCGGAGTCCAACAAATTCTTATCCTACTTTTTTATTCTGAGAAAAGTGCACCATTCGCTCAACTAATGTACAACTTGTTGAAGTAGTTTTTTGTAAATAGACTGTGTACTGTTGCTATTAGATTACTCTTTTATCGAATTGGGTTGATTCGTGAGGGATGGATAATCAATTTTCAGAGATTAGAACAGCTTCACTTTGCTTTACAGGCCAAAAATTTCGCAGGTATCGCGAAAATATGATGTATTACGTATGCATGCAAAAAAATCATTCTTTACGCACTTGTAATACAATAAGCAATTAAATTATTCAGAATAATGAAAAATCAATAATAAATATTTCAAAATATTGACATCTTTCGCATCCACGTGGAGTTCACCTCATTTTCTTGAAGTCGGCAATGTTCATCAGTACGACTTTTTTCTGAAAAAATAATTATAAGAAATTATTTGCCTGTGAGCCTGGAGATTTAAGGACAAGCATAAAATATCCTACGCTTGTAAGCTATACATTCTCTTCCGGATGCTTTTCAATAGTGACGCAAAAATAAAAGCTAAAAAAATTAGTGAAATTCCTAGGTGGGTTCACCTCATTTTTGTAAGCTCTTTAAATGAGCAGTCACTTTCTTCATGATCATGTCTCTCTACGAAGACCAGCCAATCCTCATTTCATTTTTTATCCAGGGAAAAAGTGCCTCATTCGTTCAGCTGATGTTATGGAATTTCTCGACGATGACGGTGGCCATACCGCGCTTTTCTGCAAAAATCATTATAAAAAAATAATTATTTCCTTGTAGACCCGGAAATATGAACGCACAAGCATAAAATATTTTACGCTTTGTAAACTATGTATTCTCTATCGAATTGTTTTGAATAGTGGTTTATAAATAATAAGTTGAAAAAAAAATAACTGAAATTCCTAGAGATTAGAGACCGAAGAGAAACCATTTTCCCTGATCCGCGTCGAGTTCCCAGGTGCTCTAGGACAAGTTTTTCCGAATAATATCTGGAATCTAAGACAGGTTTTCTACTGACTCGTCGTAGCGTGAAACCACATAGAGAGGCTCGATTTACATGCAAGTTATATCGATATTTAGTTGACTAAGGGAGAGGGAGAGAAAATATGAAAAAAAAAGTGAAAGAATAATCCATGAAATTGGTTCACATCCTGCGGAATCCAGCTATGTCCGGCTGAGAAGTCGGTCTTGACGAATGAGAACAGGTATACAAGGCAAACATAAACAAATAAAGGAAATCGAATAGAGATGCGTGATCGAAATTCAAGGGCAACAAGGCAGGAGTGGGAGGGAGCAAAAGGTGAGACAAACATATAAACAAAGCGACAAAGGGCCTTCCCGTTGCATAAAAACATAGTGTAGACGAGCCAAAAGAAATAAGACCTCACTCGGTGTGTATCCAAGCATCCCTGGATGAGTTAACCATCAGGTGGATTCGAGGGACTAAAACCTGTGCCCCATCGTCTCAGAGTCAAGGTGATCGTCTTCTCGTCTACGAGAAACTCATCTCCCCTCTCGTTTTGCTCGCTACATGCTGTTATCTTGGCCCCCTTGAGCCAAGTTTTTTTTTCCACCTCTTGGTCTTTTTCTTTGCCACCTTCTTTTTTTTTATTTCTTCTTCCTCTCTCCATCGTTCCCGTCTGTCCTCAGAAAATACACCTTACTTCAACAACATACACTTTTTTTTTCCATTCAATAAAGCAATATTTTTCTCTTTATTTCTATGAAAATAAAATGTTTACATCTTCTCACATTGATAAACATCGATGAAAAAAAAAAAAACATCTCTGATTCTGAAGCGAAAAAGGGTGATAATAGCTGATACATATTTATGCTTGACAAAGCGCTAATTTAACTGCATCAAAGAGACAATTAATCTGTTTCGAAATAAATATCTCTTGAATTATATCCGTAAACTACTGTCATTGATTCTACAGAGAATCATTAAAACAATACGAAATAAATCAATAAAAATAATAATATAGAACCCGACACGATTGACGAGGTGTACAAATTCAGTCTTACTCATCGCATACAAGTAATTGCAACAATTTTTGTATCCAGCGAATGACCTTACTTAAACATGAATAAACAAACAATATAAAATTCTACTATAACTCTCAAAATTACGTCAGACTTTTAATTTCCACTTTATTCTCCATTAGATCCTCTCCCCCATCCCTTACACCCACCTACCATCCACCCACCCACCCCCCACCTCCACCCCCTCTTTCCCCTTCCACCCACCTCCCGATAGTTGTGCTCAATCGCCATTGATATGATTGAGAGTATCAACAGAAAATGATAATAATGACAGTCAGATGAGGAAAATAAAAAATGATAAAATCAGGGTGAAGTGGATTGTCTGGGTGTCAATGCCAAGTGAAATGCATCTGGTGGTACAGCAACGCATCCTGGCATGAGTTTACTCTTCACATCCTCAACCGCATGAATATCAAAACGCGAGAGTAATGCAGTGACAATGACAAATGCAAATCCTTGAACGAGTTTCTGGCCGACGCAGGTTCTCTTTCCCGTTGAAAATGGAACGAAATGTTCAGGTCGTGTGACTCGAGGTTTATTATCAATCATCTTAATGAATCTCTCGGGCTTGAATTGACGCGAGTCCGGTCCCCAATACGCCTCACCAAGATTCATTTCAAAATTATTGATGAATATTACTGTGTCCTTGCTGACAGGATAACCAGCAATATGAGTGTCAACAGTGGCAACATGAGGGACTATTGGAGAACTCGACATTCTCAGTGTTTCCCAGATAACGGCATCCGTGTAGGGCATGTCTTGTCGATCATCCAAAGCAACTAGACCATCAGAATGCTCCGATTTGGCGAGGGTCGTGTCGCACTCCTCCTGAATTTTTTTCTGCACGTCAGGATGTACCGTTGTCTGCGCCAAAATCATCATGACTAGGTTGCCGATGGCCGAGTGTCCCCCGAGGAAGTCCTCCAGCTCGAAGAGAATGTGATCCCACGATAGATCGGTCTCGGGGCTCTCCAGGTGCAGCAACAGGGCGTCAGTGAAATCCCTGGGAATGCCGTTGACAGTGTCCAGGCTGGCACGACGATGATCGATGATTCGGCGGAGAATGAAGCCCCGAATGGTGCTGGCATAGCCACCGAGTCGACTCAGGACGTTGGAGTAGAAGGGCTTCAGCCAGGGAAGAAAATCAACTGCGTAGCCCTGATTGATGTCCCAGAATATTTCGTCGAAGGACTGAACAATCCGACGAAATTCTTCATCAGTATTTTCAAATCGTGTTGAACACATGTACCTGGTGAACATGTTCGCCACTGACTGAAGGAGAAGGGGCTTCAGTGGCTTAACACCACTCAGAACCCCTTCGGCCTCGGGTTGTTTCAATGTCGAAAGTAAATCTGATGTCTCGAGTGCAGCTATTCTCGATAATTCCTCCTGTTGAAAACTACCACCGCGGGGTGAACAGAAGCTCCTCGCGAGTGAACGTCTCGTACGCTGAACCTCCGACCAATCGCATAATGCCAGAGCTGAAATTCATAAAAATAATGTCAATAATTATTCCATCCCATGGAATAATAATCCCACTTTCCTTGGGAATTCACATGATCGAGAGCCAGGAAGCTGACTACTTAGCTTTCTGATCTCGTTTTATAGAAAATAAGAGTATTCTGCACGGTTGCGTGAGTAGTGATCTTGTTTATTGCACCAACGCTTGAGTAAGGCAGATGGGTTTCATTCCGAGAAGCGGTTAATTTGAATACCAAGACAGACTGCTTCCTGCTCCCGGTATTACGAGTTATCCCACTAGACCCGATTTCCAATTAACTGCGCATCAAAAAAACTGTTTTTTGTTATTTTTTTTCACTCATTTTCCATATCCTCCGGCAACAACATGTTTTCCAAATGGCAAATCGACCCTGAGCTTTTGCTGCTCGACACTGCGTGCAACCGGAAGACTTGGCAACTTCATTTATCGCGACTACAATAGACCAGTTATCGGACTGTTGGAGAAATGATGCCATAAATTATACATCGCGTCATTCCGTTGAGTGAAATGGAAAATAAATTCAATCTGTCTTTGGGAATGACTTCACCCTAGCACCGGATAAAAAAACATTTTCCCCCAATTATCAATCGTACATACAACATGATAGACCTACAATTATTCCTGTCGCCGCCGAAGAGTGCGTGGAACCTCAGGAAATCCGGGCGACCACCGAAATCATTTCCCTTTGATATAAGTACTTCTCTGAGCAGAGTGTAGCTACTGACAACCACACACTTGGCTACTCCAAGCTGAATCTCGTAAATATCTCCATACTCCTTGGCAAGCTTGGTGAATGCTGCGAAAGGGCCCTCAGGACCTCCGAGAAGATGGAGACTACCGATAACAGGTAGACTCTTCGGTCCCTTGAGATTTTTCTTCTTTTTATCCCCGACTTCTGGGAATGGGGATAACCATTGGATACCTCCTTTCTTCGACAATATAAAAATCATTAGGCAGGTCAGGAGAATATACCACAGGACCATTGTTGCCATTATTTTGTCGATAAAATGCACCAGAACGAAATTACTTTTTTTTGTACAGATAAATGTATCCAATTGCACCAGTCACTGATGAAAAATCTTCACTCCAGATATTGTCACAGTTTTGATAATTGACACACTCACTTGACACCTTCGGTAAAGCTGACGATTAAATTGAATTGAATTTAATCAGCAGTGGAGAGTGGAGAAGAAAAAAACCAGAAAATGTCAACTTCAGTGAACCGTTGCGCCGTTTGCAGTGTTAAGAATGAAGTGGGTGTGAAAAAAGACCATCAAGAAAATGAGAACAGAAGGTAAACCAATAAAAAAGGGAATGGAAGTGGAAGTAGGGAACGCGGGCGACTCACGCCTGTGAAGGGATTGGCGATGGTGGTTGTTCAAAGCCCGCGCGCGTAAGTGCTACCTTACTACTGAATGAACGACTCGATCGCGGTGCCGTGGCTCTTATAGTTGGTGCCGGCGAGCCCTCGTCGTGGCTGTGGCCGGTCCTCGTCCATTTCTTTCGTCGCACGCCACGAACCCCTGGCAACTCCCGACGAGCCGCAAAGCCATTCTCAATCCTCTCCTCTTGACTCATATAACCAGCACAGGTAGCATCCTAAACATGTAATCAACGGTAGGACTAGCTCACGAGGTCATGGTTCCTCATTTTAAAAACGTCTGGCATATTCATAATTGGAAACCAGTCTCCGCTGATCGTCCAGGCCCTTTGGCAAATCCTAAGGAAAAAAATAAATCACGGAGAAATAAACGTTCGTCACTTCAGGGTCGGGGACTTTATTTTTAGGACAAAATTGTAATCCTTTTTTACCGGGTGGTAATTACCTGAGCATCATCGGTTTTATTTTTATCATTTTTATTTTGATACGCAGCCAGGGTAATGGGCTACTGAATGGGCTGCCAGATTTGTGCCTCCAGTTTTGTCTCTTCATTTTTTGTATGTTATATATTTGGGCTATAAATTTACTCGCTCCATCCCGCCTTCCACGTATCCTTCGGACGATGCAATAGTTGGACACGAGACGGCAACGGGGAACACTGTGCCATGGCTCAGTCCCTGAAAATCACGAAAAGAAAACTTGGAAAAAATTATCTAAAAACGCAGCGAGCACCAGAAATTATTCAATTTCTTTGGTCATTGTCCTGAAATTTCGTTCCTTCCGAAAGCAAGAATAAAAAAAATACTTCGCAGAAGAGGAACATGAAAAATATGAAAATGGAATTGTCCAAGTGTCATACCCATGACATTTCGCAGTAATTTCATGTCAGCACAAGACACCACTTGGACCTCCACCACTTCCTCCATACGACGTTCAACTTGTGAGTGAGACGGGATTTTTATTGTCCATGGTGGAATTCAGGATTTTATGGGTGAATTAAAACCTAGAGAATTCTTATAGTGACCCATAAATTTCCCCCTATAAATTTACCTTCTATAAATCACGGGATCATATTACATTGGCGATTCTGTAATCTCATGTGCCGGTCGCATGTGGGCCCACGTGCACGTGCGTCCCTCGAAAGAAATTGGATCGTGAATGGAGATTACTGGTGTAGCTCATTGCATTTCAGCACTCTTCTACATTAGTTTCGTCTTTTAACTGTCTTTTCCCATAACTAGGGCTAAAATTAGCGTATGACATTTATCATTGTTCCTCTCTTCGTCATTTTCCATGTACCCCGACGTGTGAAATTTGACGCTTTTCAGGTGAGACAGAACAACATGCTGATATCAGCTTTCATTCCGATAAAAATCGTCATCACAGACACCTGATTTTTTCGCAAAAATTTAAAAAAAACTTTGGACAAAGTAAAATACCATTGGCAGAATTCATAAAGATTTAATAATTTAAATATTCTCGAAATTACCGATACATTTTGATAATTCTAGAGCTGTTATATGTCTTATTCTGCAGCTTATCATTCCAGGACAATGAAAATGTTGATGTCAACTGGAATTTTGGACAAAAATCGCCAGTACAGACACCTGACTTCCTCGTATATTGGCTGGGACCTTTGATTTTCACCGATCGTTGCCGGGATTCACACGAATTTCGCAAACGCGAGACGAATTATTGATACGTAGTCGCATCGTTATTCGCATATTGTACAAATCATATACCAGGTAAGCACGTACATAGTGCCTCCATAACACTCTCGAATTTTCTTTCTTATTCCATTTCACGAAGAGGATCCAACGCGTAAATGATCGACAAGACATTGACACCCGCTGCAAGCGCAGCAAATACTCCGCTCGATGAAAAAAAAAAAAAAAGGAACACGTGTACAAACTCAAATTGACAAGAAAAAATTCACTTATGCTCCATCAATTTCGCTTTTAACCCGATACCTTCATAACACAATCCGGAATATCAAATCAACTGAAAACGAAATGAACGAAAAAATGGAGGAAAAAATAATGCCCAGTGATGCATAAGCAGTTAAATTCAAGCCCACGGTTGAATCGCGTAACACGTATTTACGGAACCTCTTGGTTGTAAATATATTCTGTCCCTTGGGCTGGTGCGCTTTAAAATTCAGTCGTTATCGAGGAGAGAGGTGCAAGTAAAGAGATGTACCTATAAGGAAGAGTCAGTCAAGTTCAGGGACTTCCAGTTTCTCAAGCGGGCTGTCCACATCGCCCTCTTCCTCAGTTAAGTCCCACCGAAGAAACCTTGAGATAATATTGAGGGGAAGGGCAAAGGGACACTAGAAGAGGGGAAAAAAAAAATCATGTATGGATGAGACATAGATAATTGACGGTGAAATTGTCAGAATTTGATGAAAGTCCTCGAGGAAAATAATATATCAGAGCAGTCGGAGGAGAGAAAATTGATGGGAGATGGATGAAAGGGAACTCAGAAGAAAGATACTTAAAAGAGATAAAATGACAGGAATAAATTAGGGATTGGAACGAAGGTGCAGCTGCACAACCAAAAACTCATTGGCTCGTTTCCTTCTTTTTTTCTTTTCCTGAAACATGCTCTCAAAATCCGGGTACTCATTTCGATGGTAAGTCTTCAAGGATCACGATATTTTTGTTTTTATTTTAAATGATAATGTCGATTTATTTTCAATCTGTTATTTTTCGTCTCTCCAACCATCATCTTCTCGTGCCTTGACGCAATTGGATGCTTACGTATTCGTTGTACGTACATCAAACCCCCTCTGAGTACACGCACCGAGAGTTGTATTTCATGCCGGTTTTCGTTTATTAACGCCCATCGTTTTTTACCTCCCACCATATAGCCAAAAATACCTTTTTCATGGTCATGGCCAAATATCTTGAGTACAAGTGCGCAAGGGAATGTCGTCGTGAGGGAAAGAAGAACCATCGAACAACAACCATCGCAGTTGTTGTTTACTCATTTTCGTTTTTACGTTGTTGGGAAAAAAATGTTAACTTCTTGGCTGTTGGTCAGTTATTGTCAGGATAGTGATACTAAATTTGTGTTACAGATTAGCTGGTTATTACCCCTCCCTTTGGTCACGTTAGCCATCAACCAGGAATTTTTTTAATTCAACTGCAATTTCAAAAATAACTTAAATCAAATTCTATCATTTTTACCGTAACTCGGAGCATTTGATTTGAATACATAATTAGGGATAACAACGAACAGGAAAAATTTCATATCATTTCTTTATCTATACAATTTAGGTATCACTTTAGATATTTTTTCAGACTTCTTCGCCATCTTTCAAAATTATTATGATGTCGATTTATCCTGGTGCGGTACGACCAGTGGAGTGTAAACGAAAGATATCATTGAATACTAAATATTCAATCTCAAAATTCCCTGAATGTCCAGTTACCTGAAAATTCAAGAATATATTCCCTGACATTTGTGACAATTCTCATTGTGTCTCCCGAAAGGTGAAAAACCCGGAGAAATCTCCCCAGGAACTGAGATCAGAAAAAATAAAACACAAATCTCCATCTCTCAGCTCGTAACATTGACTATAAATAAAATATTAGATGGGACTTTTGATAGAAGTGACCACTGGGCATCCACGTAAAGAGGTAATAATGCATGGATTTGTGTTCACTGTATGCATAATGGAATAACGGTGCGAGGTAATATGTAGTATACGCGTTTCACTTAAATGTGTGAAAAAAATAAATCATTCCTCTTAGGAACACGGGCTACTCTTCTGAATGTCTCAGGAGGGGACAGTATATAACCGGTAGGTTGTCCCGAGCCCCTCCTCAGTTGGCCGAAAACCTATTAGGATACTTCATCGACATAGTTATCATTCCATAACACATTTGGCATTAAAATCTCCCGGAGTTTATTGCATAATGTTCATCGTTGTACTTGCGAAATAGTTATTTTCGCGGTGTCTTTTGGTGGTGTTGAATCGTTAATCCTTCGAGGACTAAACACTTTGAGATGATAAACTGGTGGAAAATATTGCTGACAATTATTTTTCCGGTGTTCATCTACCTCGTGTTCTTCTGCAGAATTCATTGGGTCAGGGTGAGTGCAGACTTATCGAAGTGGTATAAATTTTATTGAGATTGGGGGGCTTTTTAACTAGTACTGTCGTTCGATAAATATTAATTATTAACTGGGGAGTAATTGTCGATAGGTCAGACGACTTGTTCACAACTAAATCTTTCAATGAGTAGAGGGTGAGGTCATGTGAGCTAGATTCAGGATTAAAAAATATTGCTAATGGAATTGATAATAACTACAGCTAGTTTTTTAATTGCAAATAAGTCCTATCTGTGGGTACCTTCGATTGAAGAAATAAATTCTGCCAACTAGCACTTAGACTCGAAGAAGAAGGCGTACTACGCTAGAGTGAAACTCCGAAATATTCAAGATTCAAATCCAGTTTATCCAAATGGATGGTTCGCTATTCTGGATAGTCATGAATTAAAAAAGGAGGGGGTGAAGCACGTGACTGCGTTAGGCGAAACCTTTGCTGTTTACAGGTACGCATCATTGCCCCCAAATGGCGCCAGTACCAAACCAATTGAAAAAAAAATCCTATTCCTGATTTTTTACTCAAATAAAAATCAGGATTATTTTTTCAAGGATTTTTATTCGCGTAGGTCTACTGACAACTACCTGCTTTCTTCCCAACAGAACGAAAAATGGGGATGTTCACATCCTAGACGCCTACTGTCCGCACCTAGGTGCGAACATGGCTGAGGGTGGCAAAGTAATTGGCAACTGCCTCCAGTGTCCCTTCCACGGCTGGAGTTTTCGCCCGACCGGGGAGTGCAACAACGTGCCATATTCTGACAGGAGTAAGTGTTCAACAAATGCCTACAAGTTTTTCCCTATTGATACGTGAACCATGAAATTACAGTACCATCTAATGCCAGAGTTAGAGCGTGGAAATCTCTCGAAGTTAATAATCTCATTTTTGTGTGGTACCACGCCGAGAAGGAAGACCCACAGTGGTTTCCCCAGCCCATAACACAACTCGCGAATAACAGCTACTGGTGCCAGGGAAGAAACGAGTATATAATTAACTCTCATATACAGGTGAGAGGTGAAAAAGTCCCTGAACTTTAATTTCTCTCAATTTTTCCAATAATAGAAAATTCTTCCCAGGAAGTTCCTGAGAATGGGGCAGACTGGGCCCACTTGACGGCTCTCCATGGACCAGGAATGTTCCTCGACTCGTATTTACCGGGATTATCTCGACACTCGTGGACTGACACCGATTGGAAACCTCGCCCTGATCACCTCCCCCAGGAAACACCTGCACGACCTCACGAAGCTTTCGCAGCGCTGTCTCACACCCTGATACTCTTCAATAAATTCTCACTGATGCATCTTCGAATAATCGCTGAACAGATCGGTCCTGGTTACGTGGAACTCACGATGAACACGGGCTTCGGTAAAATATTCATCATTCAAACAGTTACACCAGTGGAGCCGTTCCAGATACGGGTAACTCATTCAGTCTATTCTACCCCTTGGAATGCACTCTTCGGAAAAATCATATTCCTGGGCGAGTGTTTCATGTTTGAGAGAGATGTGCACGTTTGGAATCACAAGGTATTCCTCAAGAATCCACTTCTACTCCCGGAGGAAAAGAAAATAAAAGCTTTCAGGAAGTGGTACAAACAATTCTATTCAGCGAATAGTCCGACGTATCACTCCATAAAATCCCTCGAGTGGTGACTCACTGTGATATAAAGTAAATTCAAGTATGTGTAGATTTTTTACTAATTCTGTTGTATGCACACACCATGACAATGAAATTATAATTTTTTATTCCAGTGTATAATCACCCAATTATCGCTCTAAAAATTATTTATTCACTCAATTATGTACCGAGCGAAAATACATTGTGTAGTTAATTTTCCGTTCGGCAGAGATTCTATCAATTAAGGCATTATCATCGATACAATCGAGATTATTATATTACAATTCTTTTAATCGTACGAAGACGTCGTTGATCTTCGTGTGAAGCACTTGAGCTCCGCGGATGTCCCAGGAGGGGACCCCGCTATATCAACGGCGAGATGTTCCAAACTCGTGCTCAGTTCTACAACATTAATTAATTAGAGTTAATCACTACGTATCGGAAGTATTACCATTGACATGATAACCTGGTGGCAAATATTGGCGGCATGCATTCTTTCCGTATTCATTTATTTGGGATTTTTTTGGGAAATGAAGCGGGTCGTGGTGAGTACATGGAAGCAACTACCGAAGTGGTTTTTATTATTCTGATATTGCGCATGAATCGATTGATCAAGTTACCGATGATTCGTCGCATGAAATAGCACGTAAACCCGGTGACCAAGGCGAAGTGCATGAGAGCAAAACTTCGAAATGTTCAAGACTCGAATCCAGTTTATCCCAACGGATGGTACGGGATTCTTCACAGTCATGAAGTTGAAGAGGAACAGGTGAAAAACGTAAATGCGATAGGGGAGACCTTCGCTGTTTATAGGTATTTCCTACCACACATATACAAAAATTCACTAAATACCTTCTCCTAGAAAATTATAATCGAAATTCATTCATTACATAGTTCTATTAAGATTTTGTGTAAAATTTCCTCGGTTCAAATTTTCCAATTTTTTCATTTGATTTTCTCGACGACAAGGAAACAATTCTCTCTGGAAATTGATCAAAACTTGTTTCCGAGGTCTAAGGATCAGAACAGCGAACAATAAATTTTTTTTCTATTGTTTTTTAACAATACAATTGCCGGAAAATTTTCGGCGTTCTTCTGGTAGTGTAATTATTGGGGAAAAATGCCCACAGGACGCGGGAGGGACACGTTCATGTGATAGACGCATATTGTCCTCACCTTGGAGCTAACATGGCTGAGGGAGGAAGAGTAGTTGACAATTGTCTCCTGTGTCCCTTTCACGACTGGAGTTTTGGTCCAGACGGGCGTTGCAACAACATTCCATATACCGACAACAGTAAGAGTTTGATTTGCGGTCGACTTTCCTGAATTTACCCTTTCATCATTAATTTGTAAGTCATGAATTTACAGTACCCCCAAATGCCAAAGTCAGAGCGTGGAAATCTCTCGAGGTGAATAATATTATTTTCGTGTGGTACCACGCCGAAATGGAAGGTCCCGAGTGGTATCCCCAGCCAATAGCGCAAATTGCGGACAAGAGTTACTGGTGTCAAGGCAGGAACGAGTACATAATCTGCTCTCAAATCCAGGTGTGAAGTTTATCGTGAAAAAAAAAATTATTTGCCATGTGCCTGCACTTGTCTTTCACGGGAGACCCCATCAGCCATTTATTCGTTATTATATTATTTTTTTGAAGAATTAAGAGAGATAAATACGTGAATGGGAAAAACTTAGGGCATTTTATCTCACCCATGAACACCTGCACAGAAAGCGCGAACACCTGGACTGATAATAAAATTCACTTGATCTCTATCCAAATTAATCAGCATGGGATAATCACATTTGAGTTTGAATTCCTTCTATAATTATTAGTGGGTTAATGTGGAAAATCAGAGGAAACAGTATTTATTGAAGCTTAATTGAAACTAGAAATAAAATTGAAAATGTGGGAATAAAAAAAATTCTTGAGATAATTTCTTTGATGAATTGATAAAAATTGATATTCCCCTCAGGAAGTTCCAGAGAATGGATCAGACTCCACTCATTTAAGCTACCTCCACGGTCCAGGAATGTTCTTCCCAGGTTTATCTCACCACACATGGTCCGACACCAACTGGCAGCCTCGACCCACCCACCTCCCGGAGGGTTCGCCGGCGCGACCCCATCAGGCTTCCCTAGCCCTGACCCACGTGTTAAAGGTCTTCGGAAAATTTCCCATCCTAAAAGTTCGTGTAACAGCAGAGCAAATAGGTCCTGCCTACGTCGAACTCACCGTACGAACATGCATCGGTAAAATGTTTATTATAGAAACAGTAACGCCAATCGAGCCATTTGTCCTTAAAATAACTCACTCCCTTTACGCTGCCCCCCTGCACGCCCTTTACGCTAAAATCGTTTTCTTAGGCCAATGCCTCATGTTTGAAAGGGATAACATAGTGTGGAGCCACAAAGAGTTCCTTAAGAACCCCGTATACACTCCCGAGGATAAAAGAATAAAAGCGTTCAGGCAGTGGTATAAACAATTTTATTCCCCGAATAGTCCGACTTATCAGTCTATCAAATCTTTAGACTGGTAATAACGTAATACTCACGATAAGAATAAG
Organism: Diachasmimorpha longicaudata; assembly: GCF_034640455.1. Taxonomy (NCBI): domain Eukaryota; kingdom Metazoa; phylum Arthropoda; class Insecta; order Hymenoptera; family Braconidae; genus Diachasmimorpha; species Diachasmimorpha longicaudata. The sequence continues at coordinate 8,225,905 of NC_087230.1, forward strand.
ACATCTTCAACGTATCATAAGACCATCGAGTGATGTTCCTCAACGTGTACATGTCATGTCTTGAGAGATGCAAAATAAAATTATTCAATTCATAAATTTAAAATGTTGTGATTTCACGCTTCCTAAGCCAGTGTTTCAGGCTCAAGGTAGATAATTGTAGAATGGGCAGAAGAATAAAAAAATTCAGGCAGTGGTATAAACAATTTTATTCTCCAAAATGTCCAACTTATCAGTCCATCAAATCCCTCGAGTGATAATAACATAATAGCTCTCACAGGAATAATACATTTTCAACGTGTGATTTATACGACGAGTAATACTCACCAACTTGTATATGCTATAGCATTTGTGGGGTAGAATGGACCGGCCTTAATAACTTGAGAAAATGACAAAAATGATCCATTTTACTCCTCCCCTCTACAATTATTATTTTTCATAGCGAATATATCTCCACCGACTCAATTTATCCCCTTCCAATCATTCATAGAATCAATCACTCCTAACTTCATCCTCCTTTGGTCCTGTCATCGGTCGCTACTTTTATTTATCAAAACATTAGTACGTTCTCGTGCTGCCAACGTAAACGCGGTTGTAACGTACACGTGCGTACGTATAAATTATCACAGTATACGCTTTGCTCTACAGATTACCATACATTCTCCCCTCATATCTCATATCTTTGTGATTTAGCTGTCAAATTGGCCTGTCGCGATTTGTCGCGGATAGCAGTACCGTTCAATTAAAAAATTATGTTCAATTTATTAGAATTAATCACGTTGGAAAAATTGTATAAATATATTCTATAGAATGTTCTGCGAATTGGCTGGAATCTGCATGTCCTAGAGAAAAAATCTATACATTCTTCCGGACGTCATGAATTCACTGTAGAATAAAGTTTTTATAGCTGCGTATAGAGCGTAATTTTTTACGCAGCGACGACACAAGATCTGTCGGTTGAATAACAATAGAAATATCTCGTCCAACAGCCCTCAATCGTTCAGCTGCACCGCCATCGAATATATTCAACGGTCGACCATTAATCTCCGTGAGTGTCCAGGTCGTATTGGAGCCAGCAGGGGCTGTGGGATCTGTTGCGTCAGCGAGTGGTGATAATCCAAGATTCAAAGCAACACCCGAAACCCCGGATACCTCGTTGCCATTAACTTCGAGGCCAAAATCGTCACTATCGGTTCGTTTGGTCAAGGTCATTGCTTGGGCATACGGTAGACGACGGACAATCACCTCAACCTGTTGGAATTATAATGAGTTTCTAAGGATTAATTTGATAGCAGCCTTGACCGCAGGAGGAATTCCCCATTTCATCGTTCACTTTGTAAATCGATAAAATTTCATTTCCGCAAACTAGAGAATTTCTCACGTTACTGTGAACATTTGTTACGTTAACCCGTTGGAGTGAGGAATACTTACACGTGGCGTGGTCATTCCCTTCATAATGTCACGAATTGTCGCCGCATTTGGTGGCGTAATACCCGCAACACTGATCACCATATCTCCTACGTGGAGAACGTTGTAGAGAAATGGATGTTCTTTTTGTTTCCAGCCAGCAACCCTGTCCATCAAAAGTTGAGATTGATTTTCATATGAGAAATACTACGAATTCCATTAAAATTCTTTAAATTGATATCAACATCCGTGTACAAATTATCTCATCTTATCTTAAAAATTTTAAATATGTGTGATAAGTTCCTGTAAAATAAAATCAAAGACTCAGAATGCACTGAATATAGTCCTCACCAGATGGATCCAAAGCTATCAACAAAGGCTATGCTGTCTTTACAGTCCCTCCTCCCCAATTGCAGTCTGACCCCAGCCCGATGACTCATCTCTCGTTTCAGCTGATAGATCTGTTGCTCCCGGAGTGTGAGCTGTCTGGGAATATTCGCTGCCCCTGATCTCGTTTCACCACCAGCCCTGGCACTCGTTGCAGGCGCTTGTCGTATATTTTCAGTAGCTGACGCACTTCGAGCATTCTCTCGATTTTCCGAAGGCCCCGAGCTCCTGTACTCCATCAGCGCTGCATACCTATCATTCGACGGCTCCTGAGTAACCACAGGCTCCCTGGTGACTGTCCTCGTTGAATCACCAGGTACAGCGTACGAGGAGGCCATGAAAATGCTCTCATATCCCGATTCCCCAGGGTCAGCAGCAGGAATAACTCTGGGACTCGGAGTTGGCGGTGTGGTCCTCTGAGTTTGCGCCTGCACAGGCCTTCTTCGATCTTCAATCGTGATGTCCTCAAATGTGAAAACCATTGGATGTGGTTCAACAACTGCTTCCAACTACAAAAACAGAAAAAATTATGATAATCATGAACGAATATTGTAAAAAAAGTTTTTAAATTATTTGAATTATATCCGTTACTGTATGCAATCCAAGGACAATTACCCAGGTATTTTTACCCCATGCAATACGTACCTCCAACCCAGGGCTGGATGTGCTGGGTCCACTGGAGGGTGTACCCGGTGGAGTTTGAACAGTTCCTTCCGATCCAGATGGCAATGGTGGTGGTGGCAGTGGACTAGTTGGATCCCTCGTGGCTATTCTCTCAGGACCTCTCGAATAAACATTCTCCTTTGGTCTCAGTATCTTCATATCCGTTAATTTCCTCGTCACCAGTTGCACCCAATCTAGCATTCCCTGGTAAGTGGGTGCAGCCAGTCTCAGTACCCTGTCGTCATTAAAATTAACGCAAAATTCGTAGTCGTGCCTGGATGTGGCACAAAGTGTGGGGGAAATGTGCTGAATACCACGCAGTGAGTTTGCCCAGAGGGGTGAGTGGGTTGTCGCCTGTTTTTGGTCACTGAAACCCTCGAGCCTGGGCTCAGTGTCATCGTGAACACAGAATGCAACCCAGAAACGACTGGTCTCCTTGTCAGTCTTGTCGGTTCTTCTCAGCCAGCCATTTTTGTATATCTCACGAAATTGCACGGACACATCGCTCGAAGATGCCTGCGCTGGCTCCATGTCGCTGTCACGACGATTATCACTGGGTCTTGCCAATTCCGTTAATAAACGCACGGCCTGCAGCATCTTCAACTTCCTGGACGGTTTTTATCTCGGTTGGACGGCCTTTTTACGGTGAACCGAAGTCTCATTATTTGACTTATTAGATAATTTTGTTTATTTTATGTTGTAGAATACACAATACATTCAATTGTTCATTAACGTAGAATCTGAAACAAATAGTTATATTATTGAGGCTTCATAACTGGTGCAGTATTATGATTATGAAATGATGGCTGTGAGCACAAAGGAAAGTAATTGTGTATTCCGACAGATTTCTAAATGAATTTTCTCTCTTATTTCTTAACCTTTCGAAAGCATCTACAAGCACCTCGTGATAGCTTCAAGTAGAAACTGTGGGCCATTAACGACTATCCCTCCCTATTTAAGTATTCACTAATTATCAAACTGCTGACAATCGTCTACTCTCATGCCCAGTCATTACCTCATTTTGACGGAAAAATAATTCTTATCACAATAGGGAAGCAGAGTCTACAGTATCTCTCAAATTACTCACTGTGAATTTCTCCCTCGTTGAGACATCAGAGGAATAATTAACACTCATTAATCCTACAATTTTTATCCTAAGACCAGTATATTAATAGTACGCGGTTGAATAAAAAATTCAACGTTTCTACCATATTGACTTGTCCCTAAACTACCGTTTCGTTGAGAGAAAAAAATCGTAAAATTACTGTATCAAGTATAATTGACCTCAATTGACGTAGACAATTGAAGGATAGTTGAATGCAGCAATATCAATTATTGCATTTCAGGAAAAAATGTTAAGTTTCAATTTGTCAGGGAAAATTTAAACGCTAGACTGGAATTTGATGGCAGTATTTGAAGTATTTATGACAACGGTGCAGCACTGAAGCTCATTGCGGATTTTTGAAGACAAGGAATGCACCTATTGATAATGAAGGGATCTACAATTTTCCATGTTTTAACATTACTTTATTGTCTCAATAAAAAATATTGATAATTAATTTCTATACACGTTTGACTCTGTCATCGACAGATTGTAATTCAGATATTTTTTTCAATTTTTTCTCGAACCGGGAAATAGCCTTCTCTCGAGTGACAGCATCTCCAACGTGATTCAGGTAACTCCCCACTACTTTTTTCCTCAACTTTTTGAGGGAAATGTCGTCTTTATCTCCAATAATTTCTAAAATACTCGATTTCCAATCGAATTTCCCAGTCTCAGGAGTTACAGATGATTGTTCAGGGACTGCTACAGACTCTGTCGTCTTCTTCTTAGGACTGGGCTCCTCATTTTGACCCTCAGAGGCATTTCCTTCATCCAACTGACGTTTTTTAGCTTTCTTCTTTTTTTTTCCATTGGCCATCTCATCATTCCCATTCTCTGAAGTGTTTTCTTTCCCCTTTGCCGAATCCCCATTATCCCTACATATATTTTCATTAAAGTCATTCTCCACTACCTGAGCCTCCTTCTGATCTACTTTCTCAGGGACAATGTTTTCGGTTTTTTCAACACTTTTTGTTATCTCAGATTTGCTTTCCGTCGTCCCCTTGAATGCACTCTCCATTTTCTCCCAGCAACTGTCAACAACATTCATATTGAGTCTGTACCCCACAGCATTCTTCACGAAATTCAGGAATTTTGCCTTCTTCCTGGGAATATTCTCGTGTCTCGATATGGACTGCAGGAATGATTTCTCCTCTCGGGATAAATTTGTGGAGTTTGTCAGAACATTTTGCACGACGTTTATCCACTCTTGTTGCTTACGCTCACCTTTGTTCGCCGATGGTTTGGCTTTGTAATCCTTTCCTCCATACCTTTCAGCTTCGGTTATACATTTTGTATGAGCTACGTATTCATCACCACTGTAAATGTAAATTTAGTTTAATTCATAATCTACATTTTTGGTTAAAAAAAATATAATACAATACTCTAAGATTTTTCACTACTATGATTTATCATGAAAAATTGTGTAATAATGATCTTCTCAGCATTCTTGATCAACAAACTTACATAAAATCTTTGAAACAATCCACACAAGTCAACGAGACTGCATTCCGGCACTGGAACTGATAATGTTTTGCGACTTTTGGTTTCTGCAACGAGTCACCACAATTGTTGCACGTAAATACCACCATTATTGCGTTCGAAGGGACGTCAATAATTAGTGTAATCTCCTAATAACCGCAAAAAACAATATTTGTTTGGAGTTCGAGCAGCCCCACGTGTTTTCACTCTCGTCACTCGTCTAGCATTCGCTATTCCAGCTGATCCCGATTCTGAAGCCTCAAAGTAGATGGCGCGAGTTGGGCATTCCACCTCACAAGGTCAAATGCCAATAGTCAATATGGCCGCCGTCAGTGCTGGGTTTTAATGCTCTAGTGAAACGTCACCGGTTGCCAATTTTGACAATTCAAGTTAAATTATTAAGTGTCTCAGTTCTGCAAATTAATTTCGAAATGTCATGTCTACATAATTAACGTAAAATCCCAGAAATACCGCACCTTCAAGCCTATGAATCGGTGAGTAATAGTGAATTATTCAACGGCAAGCCCTCAACACCAAATGTTCACCAAGGAAACCCAACAACAACGTCCTTGTGGAATGATGAAACATACATGTCACTGTGGTACATCGATACCAAAGTTTGATATTCCTGTTCTGTAATTTTACCAGGGTGCTCCGCCTCGATGTCCTTGATTGACGTACAGTGACGTGAGTAATGTCCACCATGGTGAACCTACGTCAAGACAGTCCAGAGCTAGCGAATTGGACTCAGGAGGCGAAAAAGGACATCAGAAAGATCGCGTCGATGGATTTGATTAAGCGACTTCATCCTATGCTCTCCCAAGGCCTCAACGCTCACAAGGACAAGAAAATCAGAGAGGCTTATGTTTTGCTGACTAGATACCTTTACATTGTCGATCAACTCCAGAAGAGGAAATTGGACATACAGCAGAAGAAAGAACTAAATGCAACAGCACAGGTAGAATTGTTGTGAATTAACGTTGTATTAAATTGTAGTCGATGGCTCATATTGTACTCCGGATAACCCGAGTTGTTGTTGATATCCAAGTGCGGTGATTAGTCGATTGTTTTGTTTCTATCAAACTGACACAGATATCCTTAATGATCAAAGGCAGCCATTGCATTTCCCTTTCCATCAAGAGACAATCATTCACTTCCTTTCAATGAAAGCAGATTATTTTTGAAGAATTTTCAACAATTCATTTCAATTTGTAGATTAATCAAGCAAGGGAACTACAAGAGGCCATAATTAGAACAGTAAATGCAAGCATTCCATCATCGAATAGCATTCCCACAAACTCCCTGTCGAATTCCACCAACACCAGAAATTTAAACAAGAATGACTCAGCCGACAAACACGACGACGATCCCCTGAACTTGCCAGAGATTCCCGACGATGATCCTGTATCTGAAAAAGTAGTCGACGATTTCATTTCATGCACCGAACTATTCCCGATAATTCAGACCGGAAAACGCTACCTGATCATAGACACAAGATCTGTTGATGATTATCAACGATCCAGAATCAAGTCTGACAAGTGCATCAACATCCCCAACTCTGAGATAGCCTTCGGTAAAACTGCAAAGAAGTTCGAAATTTACCTGCAGTCCACCAGCCCAAATCAACTAAAACTGTACAGCGAACGAAGTCAGAAGTACATCGATATGATAATTCTGATGGACTGGGATACGACTCGATTGACCTTGAAATCCACCAGCCATGTTTCTATAATGAAGGAGATACTCACTAAATGGGACCCCTGTGTGACCCTCAGCAAGCACCTAATCCTCCACGGTGGCTTCTCCGAGTGGTTGACCGTCTACCCAACCCTCACCACCAATCCTCGAGTGCTGAAGCCCACTTCCATGGATGACAGCCTCGACGAAATTCTAAATGATGTTAAATATCCAGACTGGGTGACCCAGGAGGGCTCGAAATCCATCATAAATTATACATCGAAGAATAATAATAATGACGTATCAAAACGAGGACTGGATATTCCTGGGCTGCATGCCAAAGTAAACGACTCTGTGCTCAATAAACGACAATCCCATTTGAAAAAATCCACAACGAACTACTCATCGTACGAGGACGAGGATGTCGACATGGAACGCCTCTCAGGAGAAATTGACAAACTCAGCATGGAGAAGGAGAAAATATCGAGACCTGTCATCGATAGAAGCAGTAAACCAACAACACTGACTCCCAATCCCCTTCTCGAACAGATGAATTCACTGCTCACTAAGATTATTAGTGATCTCAAGGATCAGGAAAAACTGGAGCGACAATCATTACAATTGGAGTCCAATATTTTAGCCATGCTCACGAAGAACAACAATGATAACTCTGATGATGTTGATGACTTGGAATCGATGTATGAACAAAAAAATACTGTACAGCAAACGATTTATGCAACTGTCAAGAGTAAGGAGGGAAAGGAGGCTGAGTTAGCCAGGATTAGCGAAAATTTGACGTGGAATGGTGAAAATAAACAGCACATGTTGTTGGACAGTACTTTGGGAAATACGAAGATACGCCTGCAGGGACTTGTGAGACAGAGGAGAGATGTGCAACAGTAATTGTCATATTTTATCGATTCAATAATCGTCAAGTTGTTATTTTTTCCCACTAATCCTAACAAATATTAATTTCTCCAGGAAAATTGACGAGGCCGAAAAGAGAAGACGAGAAGAGGCGAATCGTAAAGGTTCCCCGAGACACGATGATACTCTGACGGTATACAAAGAACCTCTGAAGACCGAGGGACCTACAAGCAATTCAGGGTTGAAACGATCCCTGTCTAGTCCCAATCTAGCCAAGGTGAAGAGCCTAGATCACTTGAAATTCAGTAGTCCTAGAGGTTTACTGAACGTAGAATCGATTTTGATTTATTTTTCTAGATGGAAGATAGAAAGGTGCCCATGATTGACAGATCCTCAAAGCCCCATCCTGTACGTAGAAACCTGAGAGAAGCAAATAACAACATATCCGGAACCTCCTGGAAGGACTCCTTCAAACGAATGGATCCCGTCTACCGCGATGGCGTAAGCACTATCCAATTTTTATTTAATTTTAGTATAAGTACATTTGGGTGGGGGGAAATATGCTCTTAGAAGACAATCTGAATAAGACGAGAATATGAAACGTGAGTGCATCTAGTGACGTTGAGATCTAACTTCATTAAAGGATTAGGGTTCAGTCACGTTTACAAAAGTATGGTAGTCGTTCATACCAGCGAGAAATATCGCTGGCTAATCTTGGGTGAATCACAACAACTATCGGAAAACAATAATTCATATTTTATTTGGCATTGTTCATCTCGTACACGTGGTTCCTTCAATTTCACTGTTAATCCCTGTCTCCTTGAGGTATGTTTGAATTACCTCAGAGTAAACAGAATTTTTTTATTTACTTTATTTAATGATTCATGGAGATACGGAAATTTACATAAAATTTCCAATATGGCACTCCGTAGATTATCAATTAGTTAATACTCGATACGGTTATTCACTTCTGATGGACATCAACAGTAGAAGTATTTTTGGACGGTTTTGTTTTTTTATTTATCAAAGTAGGAAGTGAAATTTTCGTGTAGTAAATAGGCATTTCTCCATTTTTTGATGCATAGTAGCAAAAATATCGATAGGCAATCAGAGCTGAATCACACCGACTAAAGAGAAACAATAATTTATATTTTATCCGGAGTTGTTTATCTCGTGCGAGTGCTTCGTTTCCCCATTTTCGTGTTTAATCCCAATCTCCTTCACAAATGTTTGAATTATTTCCGCATTCATGGAATTTTTTATATTTCTATTTAATGACTCGTCAAGATAAGGAAATTTACATAAAATTTTCGATATTTCACGATGCGCAGTAAGAATTGTCTATTAATTTTTTTATTTGAATACTTGTTACACTCTCTCATAACTAAAATATGATGCAATTAAGGGATTAAATTAAAAAGGTACTAGCACGAACTTTCTGATATTTCACTCAGCTGAACAAATCGAAGCAAACCTCACATGGAACAGCAACTATCGATAAACAATAATTCATATTCTATCGGGAATTTTTTATCTCGTGCACGTGTTTTGATTCGCCAATTTCACCTTTAATCCTCATCGCCTTGACGTAGGTTTGAATTACTTCAGCCCCACTCGATCTACAGCTGCACCCAATTGTATACACTCCTACTTTTTCCACGTCTCTCACGAATCAAAAAGGCCTTATCAATGATCAAAGTATAGACCTTGATCGTTTAATCACGTGACGTTTCACTTTATGGTAGATAATTTTGTTATCACGTGTCAGTCGTTGCTTACTTCCCAACGAATTCGGATCAAAATTTTAAAGAGTCATCATCCGCTAACATTTTTCAAATTATAAATTATATAAAAAATAAACGGAATATTTAGTGCTGCTATAAAATTAATCAGTAAACAACTAAAAGTACTTGCGACAATTGCACGACTCCAATTTGATCTTTAACGAATATGGTACAATTAAAATTGTTCAACATAGTTGACAACTGTTATCCAGTAAGTAATTCAACTCGTCATCTTCTCAATATCGCTAATCATTGATGCTATTATCGAATCTTGAGATATGTGAGTTTATTTACCCGAAATCAGGTCGGCAGATAAAATTAACGAAACATTAAGGTAGTTGATATAATTCCGACCTTGTCGTGTTATCAGTCTCCCCACAGATAGTAATGTTTCATCTTAACTCGTAGTAACAGTTTGAGGTTTGAAAATGTTCTATCAACAGTTACGTCAACATTCCACCCAATATCAAAATCCTGTTCCTCTATTTTAGTCCATCAATGGAGTGATTGGAACGGAAACAAATGCACTTTTTACCGTAAATTATATTTTATCGTCAATATATGTCAGGATCACGCATATAGGCACTTATCTGGAGCATATAGACGACATATGCACGTGTGTACGGCAACATGAAGTTACTATGTGGCTTCGTAAATCCAATTTTAACAAAAATGCCCAGCAGTGGTTTACACGATATCATCCGACCGTTCATCTACTGTGAACGTACAATTGTCTTCGGTAGTGACACCATCGCGAAGTAAACTCAGTCAATGTTGAGAGTATCGAATCAGCGATTTTATCAGCGCATTGCAGATTAAGAAAAAAATGTGAATTCCGTGATTGTAATGGATGAGAGAATAATCAAATCTTTTGTTATAAAATATTGCTGTAAACGATGGTCTATTTCCCGAAGAGAGGGCAAATCGTGACGGCTTTTGACGTAACTACAGGGTAGTAGAACTACACTCTCTGTTTATTTATTCATTATCATCTTAATGAAGAGAAGAAAATTAGAAATGGTGTATCTACGTAGAAAATTTGTGCCTTTCTATATAGTGAGTTATTTCAAGAAGGTGCGGAAATCCAAGAAATTCAGTTATTTAATGGAGCTCAATCCTTTCGATAAATTGTTAACCAAATTTTGTGCGAAATATTCGGAAATTACGACTTTATTTTAATTATGAAGAGTAAAATCCATCGAAGTCTCTGGTCAGTTATTTTTTTAACGACAGTTACTTGATAACCAGCGCATATTGTATATTCAGAGTGCTCAGAACCATAAAATATTTATTACAAATACCTGACAACGATGATAATCTTCGTTTCAAGCATAATATTTTTGTGCATTTTTAAAATTACCTTTAAAATTTTTTCTAGATATTAATCTTCATTTCTACCTCGAAATATTAATTTCCTCATAACACTCGGTAACTTTGGAACAGCGATATTAATTATAAAACATACTAAATTGCCAATTCAGCACCGGCTGACTTACCTAGAAAGTTCTTATGCCCTTTGACAGCCATTTTCAATTTATTCAAATTTTCATTTTCACATTTGCAGTTGTGGATATCCTAGCTTACAGTTTATTCATTATTCACTTAACAAATTCATTATTTATCTTTATTATGTTTACATTCGTCGTAAGGGTTGAGCTACTTTACGAGAAAATACCTAAAAAGGAACCATTATTCGATAGTCGAGATCTATTTTATTAAGAATATTGTATTTTTACAGCCTCCTGGAATCACTGGACTCAAAAATTTGGGAAACTCGTGCTACATGAACAGCATTATTCAGTGCCTGAGTAACACAGCTTACTTAGCCAAATATTTTATTGATAATGGATACCAAGATGACTTGAATACAAAGAGTGATAATGAAACTCGTGGGCAAATTGCCGAGGAGTTCGCGCAAGTGATTAAAGCGCTGTGGAGAGGACAGTACAAGAGCATTGCCCCCAGAGACCTGAAGGTAAATATTGCATCATACCAGTGTTTTTTTCGTCACCCGCATGTGGTACAGTGATTAATTTCGTTATCATTGGGGACAGGACACGATTGGACAATTTAGGTTTCAATTCGACAGCTGTGAACAGCAGGATTCACATGAATTTCTCACGTTCCTCCTCGAGTGGATGCATAATGACCTGAGAAAAGATGGGAAGATGAGGATTGATGGGCCCCTGAGTGCTGCTGAGAAGGAGTGGGAGAAGGCACTTAAAGGACAATACTCCATCATTTCTAGGCTCTTTATGGGACAATTGAGATCAACAATTTGTTGCATAACTTGTTCTGGGAAGAGCATCACTTATGAAACTTTCACTAGTCTGTCGATATCCTTGCCAGAGGCTAATCGCTGCAGTTTGGATGTGAGTAAACATTAAAATCACACTCACTTACTGAAAAATCATCATGTTGTTGCCTGTAACGAATTATCTTTCGAAGGTTATCTGTGATGTCTTTGCATCATCATAATCGAAAATATATCAGTTACATTGAGTTGTGCAGCCGTGTAATTCGTAAAAATTATGATTGTATTTATTTCTTCTGTCAACAGGAATGTATAAAGCACTTCTTGAGTGGACAAAAAATCACAGGATGGAACTGCCCCCACTGTAAAACAGCTCGTGAAGCAACAAAAAAATTTGATTTCGTTAAATTAGCTCCAATAATGGTGATTCATTTGAATCGATTTGCTGGTACAGAGGTTGGATTGGAGAAGAAAAATACTTCTGTTGTTTTTCCCCTAATTGATCTCAATCTGAAGCAGTACCTCGTCATAGATCCCGACTCTAACACGTTAAATCATCCCCACAGCTACAGTTATAATCTCTATGGGCTTTCAAATCATTATGGCACCATGGGCGGGGGGCACTACACTGCCTTCTGCAAAAGTTCATCACTCAACAAGTAAGATATTCATCGAATGATACGTTCGTTTGCGTCTGAGTGAGGTGGATTTTGTTTTTAATGATAATACAATTTTTTTTCCAGATGGTACAAGTACGATGATCACTCTGTCTCGGAAATCAGCGAGCAGAATGTCAGATCCCAGAATTCTTATGCCTATCTGCTCTTCTACACATCACTCCCTTACGAATCTTACACATACATAGATGAGAGCTCGTAATTTTTTTTTCAAAAGATTTTTAATCTGTCTGTCGATGTCTCGATAACGATTGATCAACGATATGAGTCATTGCTTTGTGAGGCACTCAAATATGAGATTGTACTTGTGTGTGTACACTGTAAATATGTAAATATTCATTTTAAGGTATCTATTGAAAATTATAGTCAGTTGTTAAACGAAAATCATAATTACTGAGAAAAATTGCCTTTCGAGAATTATGCAATTTAATAAAATGCTTTATATTAATAAATTGACGAGTAATATATCACGAATTGGAAGATTTTTTTATCAGCCCTGACACAGAAGAATAAATGATGGAGGAACCGTTTTGAAAATATTCCTTGATAACTTGTACCCTGTACTTTCAAATCATGAAGTAAAATTGTAAACACGTTGTGGAAGTAAATAAAGAATTTCATGGATTCATAATTTGAGCGGGAGATTGGTGCGGTGGCGTTGTCATCGCCACTTCCGGGCACCTCCAGTCCGCCAAATTTCACTGTCTACCGGCGTCTTAAACCAGTCAGACGTCCCCAAAGATTACCGCAGTTCGTCAGTTCATTTGATTCCCAAAACGTGCATAATTACACCTGCTAATAATCGACGATAATAACGAGTCTTAGTGTTTTTAATCGAGAGTAGAGATTGAATAGATGATTACAATGGCGTTGCCACTCCTCAGGGTGCAGATTGATCCGATCATGGGTGACGAGATCGGCAGAATGAGACCCCCGATGAGTGTAAGTGAATAAAACCAATTTATTATGCCTATCTTATCAGTTAATACTCAATCTGATCAATGAGCGTCTTTCATCGATAATTTCTCGCATTTTGTCCTCATCTGATGTGCAAGAGTATAAGGAATCGATTCTGAGAAGACTCGGCCATTACTTCGATTCCTAGAAGACTTCGAGGGCTTATGTTGTTCTAGGAATAGAAGGGCGATGAAGATTGAATTAAAAATCATAGCTTGTCCTCACATTATACATAAACTAGAATAATTGACAGAGAACATTGTTTAATATTCTTTTAATATTTATTTCAATGACAATGCTTTAATGCGTTGGTGCCCTCAGTGACTGATCATTCGCTGAATTTTTTTTTCAAGAATTACAACGGCTTTGTTATCCTGTTCAACTTTTTTTCATTTTTGTTGAGTCATTATTCATTACGTGAATGTATTAAAAAATAATCAATCATTTTTCCATTATTTTATCAACTTCTGAGGTTGAAAAGATGAAACACAATTCAAAACAATTTTTTCTTCTGAGAAAAAATAAAATAACAACAGGTCAACTGATAAATTTATGCGACTCATGAATGTTGAAATGAGTCAACTAAGGTCTCTATTTGCTTCCATACTTGTTAATTCTACAATATCAATTTTCATATTCCTCTGCCTTCAAAAAAATCGTCAGAATTTGCGATTATCTTCTCAGAATTTATTCCCAATTTTTTTCCTCCATGTTTGTTCGCTCACATGTCTTTTTTGTCAATTTCCTTTGTTTCTCCACTGTTCATCATCCCGTTAAAAAATCGTATAACATCGAAAACAAGACAGAGTCGCGGGTGGTGTTGGTTCGCCGGTAAATACGACGTTTTCGATGTATATATAGCCCACCGAAACCAGAGTGAAAGAGAGTTGGTAGAGGTGGGGATTCGACAGGCGCATACGGGTTCAGTTAGCGAGCGAGTGAAACGGGTAATGGCAGGCGGCATAGGTGATCCCTGATAAATGGCTCTGTCTAAGGTGCAAAATTTCATCTCAACTATCTACAACAATGTCCAGGACATTGTCGAGGTACCCCCTCGCGTTCCGGAACACCTTAATACGATAATTTAACCCCTAAATCGCGAGAAATATCGGTCAAAGTGCTTACACGTCGGAATCGCCGTTTTTGGATTCCAGGACAACCAATTGTAACTGTGCCACACATACATTCACCGCACGGAAACAGCCTGATCATGTATCAGCTGTCGAATATTACAATAAATAGAGCTAAATGTTGATAGATCGGTGGAATATTCCAAAAAATTGTAGCCTGATTTTTTATAACAATTATTTTACACTCCATTTTTTTACGTGGCTCCACCGTTGCGTCATGTGTCCTGTATCTCCAACATATTTTGGACGCAATTTTTTCTCTCGTTAATTTTTTTATCCACTGTGTCACCAGGTTGAGAGTGGTATCGACATGTTTGAAGCACCAGGAAGTGGCTGCATCACCGATAACAGATGCAGGGAATACAATCCCTGGAGCTATGATCTGTTGGGCAGAAACTCCAATCACAAAGTAATTTTCTCATAAAATCTATAAATATCATTCGAATTGTTGCAATTTACGACATAACGTTGGCGAAATTCCATCACTAAAGCAATCATTTTTATTTTTCTATTCAACATTCTCTAGGGAGATATTTTCTGGAGAAATTCCATAGACCAAATTGTTTAATTGAAAAATCTAATGAAAGAAAAGGAATTCCTGCAGAGAATGTCTCCATAAAACATGTATCAGCAGAATATAAATCTTTAAGCTAAAGCTGACCAGTTGTGAATATTGACTTGAACAGTTTTGCTACTGAATTCATTTCACTAATTCACCGGCACTTGTATCAGACTACACTGGACGATGAGGAGAGCCAGGATCTCAACAACTCAATGGTGAACGATCTCGTGGCAAAAATTCTGGACGACGAGCCAATAAGAAACTCCGAGGCGTACACCAATCATTATAATGGAAATCCAACGTATCAAAATGATGTACAATCACGACTAAAACCTCGAAACTGCCCAGACAATTATGACACATCCGTTCCCCTTCAGTATCCCTACCTAAGATTCCCACCAGGTACCCACGACCTGGAGGAGCCCCAAGACTACCTCTGCGGAGTGAACCTCAAGGGTCTAACCCTGAACGATTGCATCTCACGAACCGAAAAATCAAACGAATACATGAATGGTATGATCCACAGTCAGAGAATGGAGCACCACAGACCACTTAACTCCAACGACATGAACACCCATCGAAATTATGCTGCCCTTGGTAATGGTTTACTGACAACGACAAACGGCTTCAATTACCAGCCACCCAACTGGACAGAAAACCTGATATCTCCAGACTATTCAAAAGATGTCTTTGGAAATTACCTACAGTCCTCAGCATGTTCTAATCCAGATATGAACTTCAATACTATTGGAATCAGTGACATGGAGATACCCAATTCCATGGTGAATCCCAGCAACCACCACTCAACACCAGTAATCAACATCCATGACTCCTACACGACTTCAACAAATGGTCCAACCTACAGTCCAGTGTCAGCAATGACAGACATGAGTGGCGACTCTGGATTCCTCTCCAACTCTCCTCTGCAGAGATTCTCCCCTGCAGACAGTGGTCTCCACAATTGTTTCAACAGCTACCAAAGAAATAACTTCGAGGAGATGCAAGAGGGCCTCACCAGCATGATGCACAACGAGCACAGGTACCTCCAGCAGGCCCAGAAGCCCCAGCACCAGCACTTCAAGATGGATAAGCCTATCGAGACAAACTACAGAACAATGCAACCAGGAAGATACCCAACTGCAAATGAATATCCTGACATCAGAAATAACGAGTACAGACCAATGACTCCGAAGATCGATGAAGCTCGTCTGAAGATGTTAAGTCCTCAGTTGAAGCAGAAAGATCAAACCAACAACTACCAGATGCGTTTTTCCCGCAGTGTGAACTCCCAGAGTATGGACCAATCTCCAAAGTACAATTATCCAGTTGACAACGGGTATCAGCATCGTTTCACTGCCAATACTAAGAGCCTCAAGCCCCTTCAGAGCCCAGTGTATCAGAATGGGGTGAAACGTCCTGGGAACCCAAACTGTGGATTTCAGATGGATCGATTCGATTTGGCTGGAGACATTGGATACACCTCTAATGCTCATTTGGCACTGGCAAGGGCTTCCATGGATCCCAATGTCCTGAATCATCTGATGATGAAGCAGCGCCAGCAGCTCCGAATGTCAGTTCCCGATGTTCTTTTGAATCAAAGACTCATGAGGGGAGGCGCAGCAGCTGGACCAGGAATCTTTCCATCTCTCATGCCTGTGATCTCAGCTGTTCCATCTTTGCATTCGATGTCTGTTCTGTCTGCGGGAATGGGCCTCAGGGGCAACGTGAGATCCACAAGACGAGCCTCGCACATTCTCCACATGAGGCTTGAGCAGATCTCCGAGCAGTTCAAGCAGCTGGAGAAGGAGAGGAAGAAGTGTGAAGCTGGACTGGCTGCACATTTTCCAGGAAAAAGAGTCACCAGTGCTAATAATATTCCAGTTCCAAGACTCCAGGGCAATCCTTCACGTGCTGATAGACTCATTGTCGACCATCTCAGGGAACATGCTCGTGTCATCACTCTGATCGCCAAGATGGAGCATTTGAGGGGAGCTAGTATGAACGAGAGAATTCACAAAGCTATGGAGTATTGGCTAGAGACAATTAAATTCATGCAGGAGTGTAGGAATAAGGAGATTGCACATGCTAATAAAAGGCAGAAGGATAATCCACATTGCAGTCCCATCCAGGACGACAAAGGTATGTCTAAAAGAATTTTTTACCCTTTGGCAATTGGATTAATTTCCTCCAGTGCTTTGTTCATTCATTCATCCAATCACTGTTTCTTATCGCAGATATTCTAGCGCTGGCCAGCAGCATTCGTGAGCTGACAAAAGCCTCGAGATTGGCGAGGACTGCAATGTTCAATGCAATGCAGGCAACCCTTCTCCACAATAAGGACATCGAAAAGACTATTGTTGAAACATCGAAGGATGCGATAATACCACTTACACAAGGTGAGACACAGCCAATTGTTGGTGATGCAGACAACTTCACTCCTAGTACCTAGCAATGTTGCTCCAAGTACACCGAGGTCAGCTCAATTTTACTCCAGAAAATAAACTCCGAGTTACAGCTATCCGTTCTTGATTGCGTCCGCTAACTGGAAAATTCTTTGTTCCACTGACGGTCTTTTTTTGAAGATGGGGGAAAGTTTTTTCCGAAATCTTGGTGCTAACACGTTGAGGCTTTTTACCGTGAGAATACACTGATACCTTCTCGAGAGCAATTCCGTCAAGGAATTTGAAAATCATTGAAGCTGTCAATTTCACGTCGCGAATTTTTTACCCAAAGTTACAAAACTCTAAAATTTACATACGAAAAAAATCAATATGAGGCATTTTACTACTAATTTATTTGGAACATGTGAGAGTATGTGCGAGATTTTATCGATGTTTTTTCCATTTCTATACTTCATTATTCTTTTTTGGCTTGAGGAAATGCCCTTCGACCTCTTTAAACTCAGTTTTAAAGACTTCAGAGTGTCGAGGGGTGCATAGTCTAAAAATTTTGTTGAAAAAATCTTTAATAGTTAAAACTCGATCAGATATTGGTACAAAAAATTGAATTGAAAATGCGAGGACTTTCACTACAAAATTCTAGTGGTTTTCTGTAGAAATTCTATTTGTCAAATTCAATTCGTTTCTCTCTTGCAACTCCTTCCATGGTATTAGTTCTATAAGAATTCTCAACTACAATATTTTCAAGGTTTTTCCTAGATGTTATCAGAAAATTCATGCTAGAGAATTCTGTCAGGAAATGATGGGATGCAATTCCATAATTTTTAACAAAATTGATGTAATATACAATTTCAATAGATAATCACTAGAACTTCTAAAAGAAAGCGCTCACTTTTCTATTCATTTTTCTCATACGTGCCGACGTAGATCGATAAATTTGTGCTAAACTCTATGAAAAAAATTACTCATGAAATAACTAAAAAAAGAATAGCCCTCTGGGATATTCCCCTCAAGAATCTAGGTGAAGAAATGTTTTTAGACTAGTTCAATGTGGCCTTCCTTACGTGTGTGACCCAAAATGTGTGTCAGATAGTGTGAATAGATTTAAAAACAAAAAAAAAGTAAACGAGAAATAACTGTTTCGATATTTGCTGTCGAAATAATTCTAGGTGTTTAAACGAAGCAATCCAAATATGCTGTCCATCGTACTGTTTCACGTGTACACGTAATTAAACACGTATTTGTATGTAAACTGCTTGCGCGCGAGCAATCACAGATACATGTACGCGAAATACTGTGAGGAGTGTAAAAAAACGACACACAATGCATCCATAGACACAAAGGGCTTGGGCTATTTTCCTGAGTCAAGTGCAATTGTTTGAAAGTTTTACTATACATATTAATGCGTGACCTAAATTGAAAGAAAAAAAAACATGCCCAATAATTGACTAACTGATGCTATTTACTTACGCCTCGGATAACTCTAGCATTTTATTCCAATTCCAACAACTGTCATCGAAGGACGATGAGAGTTTTATAAACGTGGGTAATTTTCACGTAGATTTTTTACCAGAATTTTTCAGTCTTCTACTGGAACCCAAAACCTCTTCACTCGTCAGTAATACTCCATTTTTATTACATTTTATTTCACTTTCGCTGTTTATAAAAATAACTATTAATCGAACATAATCACCCCGTAACAACCGCAATTTCCTTTTTTATAAGTATTTTTTGACATTTTTAATAGTCGTACTAGGCTCAGCGGTGCTTTGAGGTCTCAAAAAAAAAAGTATACAAGCATTTTTCAGGCATGAAAATCTATTGTATTAACTGTGATAAAACTAATGCCAATTGAGTCGCCCCTAGATTCTTCTCGCGATCAAAATACTAAATTAAATAAACTATACTCAGAGGGGTTTTACCACGTACTTAATCCTTGCAGGGGCAAATATCGTTTTTTTTTTCTTTTTTTCGAGGGAACACTCAACCACAAAATGCCTCTGAGCGACCGCCATAAGTAAGGACCACAATGGAAACGAAACAATGAATAAAAACCCCGCTTTGTTAAATTTCCAAATGCTTAAATAAACTCACGTACGTATAGGAGTGCACAGTAGGGCAATTGAGTAGGATGTTTACGCTAGAAATATATCGTAAAGGGAGGGATAGGCATTAAGTGCAGGCTAGTGATGAGTTAGAAAAGCTGGAATTCATAACGAAAAAAAATAACGAAATCTTTAGGGAAAAATTCACCTCATTATACAAGCACATGGTCACGATTAATATTGAATTAAATAGGGTCATAGCTGAAGTTCTAACTTAGTAGGTTACGTGTCCGACAATCCTATTTTAATTGCATGTGATATTATACTACTATGTACTACTTGAAAAAAACAATGAAAACAATTCATGAAGTTTATCGAATAGAGGAAATTTCGCGGATTATTGAGCGTTGATCACTCGCGTGCATCAATGATTTCCGCGGTGGAGTATTAAGTTAAAGAGAATACTTGATTAAATCTAAATTACTTTTAAAAAAATGACCAATGCTCGCGCGACTAGACAAGCATATCTTGATACATGAATTTTCAATATCTATTGTCCATTAGGTATTCTGATGCGATGTTCTTCGTGATGTTCCACTTTTGCCGCGGGTTAGGGATTCTTTTATCGTTGGTTTATGGCACTAAAGGTTTTTTTCTACGACCGAGTAGTTCTCAACGAAATTCAACTCAGAGTTTATTTTTAGATTTCATTCAATCTTTCGGCACGAATATGTAAAGAAGAAAAAAGAAAAAAAAACAGAACAAATTTAGAATCGAAGGAAATCAAATACTATTCGTTGAATTGACTGCTCTCATTTGTTCAGTTGATATTTTCAGTAAACATTTTTGGCGTAGCCAGTGGTGTCATTTGTTGACTTCATTTGAATTCTTAAATTCTAATGGATAAAAACTCGCTGTTAGCCCGAATTTTTCTTTTCACTTTTTTTCAATCTATTAAGCATGAACTTTGTCACAAAAAAATAATAGAATATTCAAACAAATTGAGGATTGAGATAGATAGAATTGTATTGCTTTTATTCACACACCTCTGAGTTAATTTTTCAAATTTTAATGGATAAAAGCTTGTATATCCATTTTATCTCATCAATTTTTTTCTCACGGTGTTTGCGCAATTGTAACAACGGGTGTTGATAAAAAAATTTAAAAAATAAATAACAAAAAAATATATGGTTGCTTCGGCTTCCAACGGTAGCTGTAATGTTATAGATGGCTCAATGTGAAAATTACAAGTCTGGTTTAATAAGAAAACTATATTAACGTTAAACATAAATATCCAATGACTATTATATTATACAAATATATATGGCATAGGGGGATTAAGGAGAGGAATATGTACTGTGGGAGGGTTATTGATGCATTAAACCCGCGAAAGTATTCGGGTAAAGAAGATTTAAAAATGATATATAAACTATTACCATAGGAACGTGCATAGATTGGGGAGAGTTATTCTAGCGAGGAATTCATTATACGAATAATTCTCGCGTGCATATCAAACGTATCTGGGATTGGTCACGTAACACAACGGTCGCAGGAGAATTGAATGCTCGATTAATAACAAAATTACTGACGAAAGGAGAAATAGAAATAAAATTTGATAGAAGTGTGCACTAAACTTTTATCCAGATGCGTCCTGAGGCCCCGTTCGGGTGTTATTTTTAGCGTAATTAATGTTAAATAAACATAAACGTACATACGGTCTTCGCATCAAGTAATTTTCAACGTCCGCTTTGCATTGATAAAATAGATTAAAAAATGATAATTGAACGAAATAACGGAAAATTTCAAAAACTCAACATTTTTTACGTACTACTCAGACTGACTAGATCGCTTCAGGTGCAGGTCGTTTTTTTTTTAAATAACGAGTCATTTAATTAAATACGATTGATTAATTTTTCGACAGAATTAATTGTAAATTTTTTCAATTGTACATAGATAATTAGTCTGGGATACCTGACGATTTTCCAGATCATATCGAAACGTGCCCTAAGGGCACCCAACCAAATGAATGTATTTTATTTTTTCTTTTTAACACTAATCGAATTCTCATATCAATCAAATTTCATATTTACTTGATTTATTGATTCATCTTTTAGCGATTATTTTTGAATAGCGGAAATTACAAACTACTTCGGTATTTGAATTGAAGGCCGAGGAGATATATGTCATCGATTCTGAACAATGTATCGATGTATAATTGTCAATTTAACAAGAGCGTCTCTAAACAAAAGATCAAATTAATGATAAATTAATAGCATTTGTTTTTTGTGCAAAATATAGAGCTTATTCTAAAAATCCCTAGCGAACTGTCACGCGGAATCGATAATTCTTCGAGCAGTTCATAGATTAAAATTTAAATGTTTAAATGTTTTTCTAGGTTTTAAGATGAATTTTAAATCGATCAAAATTCGTGATGGCTCCTCAATCAAATGGCAACGAAAAACATTTTTTAAGTATTTTTTTTTTTCTGACACGAGAATTATCCAAACATGAGTTTATTCTCAGGGAAATGCATGTTTTTCTCGCCGACATTTCCAGTCACCTTCGTGCTTCTTCAAAGCGCTCGCAATTTTTTTTTTGTAATATTTTTCCTTTAACATGAACTGGAGTTTAACCAGATAAACGTTAGACAATCTTGTTACACTGCTTTCAGAGTTTAAATCACAAGGGAAAAAGGAAAATTTCGGGATAGATAATGGATGCACTAGATGATAGAGAATTAAGACACGGGTGACAGGAAATAATAAAAGTTAGGGGAAAATTTTTTAAAAGATGTTGAAAAAGAGTGAACGGAGAATAGATTTTAATATACTCGATTTGTGGACCATTGGAACATTGTACAACGACTACGTTACAATAATATATTTAAAACGTATGATAAAGTTCTCTCAACGAGACATTTAGCGTTATGAAGTCCTTGCGAGCCCCATTCAATTATTTACCCACAAGATTTTCGCGTTGAATGAAATATTTGATTGAGGAAGACTCAAATCCACGTCGAGCCGACAATACTTGCTATGGGGAGAAATTCAGAATAATATTGGAGACGCTCGATAGACCGTGCAATAAACCGTGTTTAGAGATCGAGTGCTTGATTCGTCGTGCTTTAAAAATCGGTAACTAAAATTCTAGATTAAAAATGATTTTGAATAACAGAGAAGCTGATAAAATTAAATGAATCAATGTTGACTGGCATGTCAAGGCTTGATACAACGGTGAAAACTTAACTATTAATTCACTTAATCTTCGATATCTTCGGATTAGGTGTGATAGCTTAAGGATAAGAAAAAAATCAATTAGATATTGAATTCGCATTGGAATCACACTGTTGGTGTAACGACTGTATAATACCATTAAACGGCATAGATAGAGTTATAGATCTGTGCTTTAAAGATTATAATTTATCTACGTTTTTTTGTTCCTCGTTTTAAGTCGAAAATAATGATAATAGGCAGGTCCAAAGTGTCGTGTCAAACCTTGGCTAGTTTTATAACTATATTAGTATTTTTCTAGTTTTCATGAGAATAACATAAATACGTGGAAGAGTAATATTTTATCAATCATAAAATATCCATTATTGAATATCATTACGACGAGATGACGATAACTCCTGCGTAAAACATCAGTTACCTTTGCATAGTTATTAATTTTCTTGATTTTCGTGTCTGCAGTAACGATTTCAGATAGAAAATGGGCACACGACTGCCAAATTAGAGTACACACATTGTATTTATTCTCTTTATTTTTTAGTATAACTATATTTTTCACGTTCTTCGATATATATTTTTATTTTTGAAAGCAGAAAGCGATTACCTAGTCTACAAAGAGATAGTTGAATTTCTAAGACGATAAAATTATTATTAGAGAGATTACACTTGCCTCCTGATTAGAATCGTGATAGGAATCAATTGTTTAGCTTCCATCGAAGGTATTCCCTTACCGAGTCCTTTTGTTCGTTATTAATGAATGATCCAGCGATCAGTATTTCTCTAGGGTTGTCCCTACTATGTGAAAATAATGCGCTAGGAGAGGGTGCGTGCCAGACAACGGTTGTATGCAAATATTGCACATGAAAAGTAAATTGAATAGGAAATCCTAGTGCTTTTGCCAATAGGAAAAACATTTCTTTGTGGAAATTATGTCTAATAACTTAATTTTCCTATGGAAACCTATGGAAAATTTATGCCCCAGGATGTATTTAAAAATCAAGTTTCGTTAACAGAATTGGCGTAAAAACCAATAATTTTCCAAAAGATTTTCCCGGCGAAAGCCCTAGGTTTTACTGTTAAACTATTTAATACGTGTAGTTGTCCATCATATAGTCATGGTAGATTAGAAGTATGGGTTTTATTTGGGTTCAGATTAACATTTACCTTCTCTTTCCCTTCGCATATTATATGATTGACACGTATTAATTATATCATATTAATATATTGAATTAATATATATCGTTAAATGGGCTGTGGTAGAACAAAAAAAACTTTTAAAAAATACAAAAAAATACCTTTATATACTCTGTACGCACCCAAGTGAGAAAAGCGTCGATTACGTAAAACCTAAAAATCAATGAAATTACGATTAAAATGTTGAATGTAATGGGTCAGATGGTTTCGTAGCGTCACCGTCTATCTGTTAACTCTATCACAACGACCACCGTGCACAAAGCTGTACCTAATTAATAATGTTAGATAGTAATGATGATAATGATAAAAAAAAAGTTGAAGAAATCCGTCATAATAATTGTCAATAATGTGCTGTACCTATAACTGTGCCCCCGCAGTGTGCATGCGAGGGTTTGTTAGTAAAAATTTTCGAAGTCCCAAGGAAAAATCGCCGATCCGTTTGCTCTCACGTGGCAGTGCTCTGCTCCAAAAATAATGTCTATTCTAATTCATCTCAATCAGTGAATACGCATTTTTCTTTTCGTTATTATGGTTTTTTTTTTATTGGGAGATTGAGGGAAAATTTTTATATTTGAAGCAGAGCGCCGAAACAGTGCGAACTTCACGTGTAGTTGAATCATTAGCTCTTAGTCCGCTAGTTAGATTAAATTGGGACGGAAAGAGGGATTAGATTCTTGCTCAATAAAATGAAAAAAAAACACATACATGCGCTTCGAATTAGACTGGCAAGGTGCGTCCTCCTGGAGTTTAATAATCAATAATCGTTTCATTTTTATAAGTTCAGCTTACTCGAGATATTCAACTGGAGGACGGTCTTCCCTTCTGAATGATAACAAATGTGAAAGGAATAATGAGAATAATTAATTAATGTTAATGTGCATCTGAGAGTAATTCACGAACTCGTCTCCTTCCAATTCTTTTCTACCAATCGCTTGCCAAGTGTTTTGTCAATTTCGTGATTGAGACGAGCGCGTGAAGGGAGTTAATGATAATAAATAAATCTCAGAACGTGTCTTTGCAAATTTACTTTTCAATTTATAGATTATTGGTAATGATTCCCCCCGAGCTTAATTGTAATCCGCCTGTAAAATTCCTGTTTGTACCTTAAATAGTTTACACTTATTACTGTGAATACTCGATGGTGAGAATATTCTTTAAGCAATTGAGATTAATATGATCGACGCAAAATTGATGAAATGATTAAAAATAGATGAGATCTAGAGTGTCGAGAACGACCAGAGTAGTTGCGCTTGGTTATTGATACGCATTAAAATCATTTTGTTTAAAAATTTTCCCAAGGTGCTTAGGTTTAGGGGAGTCCATTCAGATTAATGGTGATGGAGAATGATTCATTAATTGAATGCATAAATTAATGAAGGAAACCTCAAAAATGTTTCTGATGATATTATGTCCGTTTGTAATGCTGTGAAAATAATTTAACGTGCCGTTGGTTTTTTTTTCTAATTTTAATAAGATTGCTACGGCTGGGCGATGATGTATCGCATTACGAGATGAAAAGAAAAACATTTTATGTATATCTTTGAACCTGCTAACGGTTGGAAGTTGCGTTTTATTCAAAGTGTCCTTTCTATGTAACTGGTTTAACCCAAATAAATGGTACCTTTCATGTTCAGAAAAAATATTCACACGTGTCTTCCCATTTTTTCATCAATTTATTACATACCCTACATTTTTATATTGTTTAATTCAAATATTTATTGCTTTATTTACATTGTTTCTCTGGACACAGACGTTTGGTTGTATACTTGTAAGCATAACTTTCTTCCAGGAACACATACAGTATTTAATGGTTTCCACACTTATACAAACACCCCAATGAAACAGGTAAGATAATTTTTTAATGAAAATTATGTTCTATAGTACTCAAATTCCACGGATTTTCGGCTTGCCTTGGGTTTTGAAACGTAAAATATTCATGCTGAGAAGTCAGACACCAATTGTATTGGATTGACTCGGTAATTTTTGATTTACAATTGATATTTGTGGAACAAAACTACCTGAATAATATTGAAAAGTGAATAATTCACTTTTTGGAGAGACCAGAAGCTAGATAATTGACTAAAGGGATGAATATTTTCGGCATTAAAGAATATAAAATAAGACGATATAAATAGCAATTCAACAATTACTTAAATGAAGGATTAAATGCAAATACCGATGAGAATAAAGCTATACAATGTCGGCATCCCATGCACCAACTGGTGAATCACTCGATTCAACGTATCTTTTTTTTCAGTAAAATAAAAAGAAAATAAGTGGGGCGCATTTACGACTCACATTCGGTACCTGCGTATTAATCAATTGAAATAAAACGCGTCGACTCCATCCGCGTCTCATTTAATTATGATTATTATCGTTCTAGATTTTAATTCCATTATATTCAAGAGATTATGCACTTCGAGGTTTCTTGTACATTGCCATCTGCCTTCTCAATCTCCATCAGCAGTGTGTGAAATATATCAGCAACTGATTCATTCTGTTTTGCACTCGTTTCCAGGAATGCTGCGTGCCAAGAATCAGCCAGACGTTTTCCCTGCTCTGTCGTCACCATTCTGTCTACGTACAAATCTGTTTTGTTACCAACAAGAACGATGGGAACACTGAAAACAGAGGAATTCATTGATAGCGCTTAATCAGCTGGTTATGTTGATTTTTCAGTAGCAAATTGGTAAAAATATCCAAGTGGAGTTGACTATTAGTTCAGTTTCCAAGATACATCTCCGACTTTTTAAAAAATATTGTTTTTTGGAGTTATATTAGTGTGAATTTATCCCTCAAATTGTTTTACTAGTTTGCTACTGTGTTGATTTTCTGAAAATACACATCCGTTGGTCCATGTACTCACTGAACTTTTCCAGTTATATCCAGCAACTTGTCGTAGATAATCTGTACAACTTCAAAACTTTTAGCACTGGTAATGCTGTACACGAGGACATAACCATGAATATCCATGGAATACTGGGTGGGAAATATGCTGTATTCATCTTGACCAGCAGTATCAACTAACTTAACTTCGTAATCTTGACTATTTACACGAGTACTTTTAGTAAATGCTAAAATAAAAATGATGTGATAATTTAATCGCTCACTCGCCAGATCAATTAATGGATATTTTTTATACATACTGTTCTCAATAGTTGGATCATAGGAGTCCACAAATTGTCCCTCAACGAATTGAATGCTCAACGAAGATTTTCCCACTGATCTGTACCCCATAATAGCTATTTTCCTCTGTTTCGGTGGCATCTTGATCGGCTTTTTATTCTCAAGACTTCAGGGATAAGCCATAAAGACTCGATCATGCTCTGGTTGTACCCTACAACAGACAAAAAA
The DNA here is from genome assembly GCF_034640455.1 of Diachasmimorpha longicaudata. Classification (NCBI taxonomy): domain Eukaryota; kingdom Metazoa; phylum Arthropoda; class Insecta; order Hymenoptera; family Braconidae; genus Diachasmimorpha; species Diachasmimorpha longicaudata. Next base: position 8,253,070 of record NC_087230.1, read on the forward strand.
TCCAACACTTTTGTGCTACGCGATATTTGTAAGACGATATAATGATGCATTTCTTGACCTTCACGATAACCCGTGCAAATGCTGCAGGAATCTATCTCGAAATCATATGAAATGTTGCAGAGTATTGCTGAATATTGATAAAATTTATTCCTCAGGGCGAGCAATAAAATGGCTGCACGTAAAGTAAAGAAATTACTTTGATGACGATATCGTGGCTTCCATACCCTCGAACGTATTTTAATTAGCATTAGAAAACTGTTTGAGTCAACGTAACCAAAGATACAATAATTAAATTGATCAATGGTTGAATGCAGCTGAAACCATGAAGGATTTGGACTGTTTGGAAGGTTATTAACCCTGACAAAAATCACAAGATCTAACTTCCAGTCGAGTCAAGAATAACAGCACGAGAACAAAGTTCTCCAAACTGTGAAGTTGGATGACATTTCCTCGAACAAGTGCGTGATCATGCATCCGACAAATGGGTAGAAACCCCACCAAATCGCGTTGATGTAATTTGGAACATAAACAAATTAATATTCTGCATTGTTCCGGATATGATTACCAGGAATTCCCCTCAATTGAAAATTCCAATGCAACAACCAGAGGAAAAAAAGAATTATCAGCTCTATTGTGAAGTAATCTCTCATCGCCCAAGACCAATTGTTATTCGATTGAGACTCATCTTCTCTTTATTTTTGGATTTTTTATTTTCTAAGAACTAGGCCACAGTGATGGTCATGAAAGACTCCATGAGAGCAACAACGGGCGTGGGTGTACGTCTGAAGTGCGCGTTAAAGGGCCCAAAACGTAACGTCATACCTCAGAGATGTTTATGTTATTACCTGTTCACCACTTGATCCCCGGTTTTCGGTTGAATTGACAGAGGGTACTCGATTATTTTCATTCACAATTAATAGCACTGGGACTGGAGAGTAAATACGCGAGGTTTTGGTGTCGCGCAGTAGTTAGAGTTCAATTACAAACGCGCGCACTTACTTATGTATTTTGCTTTTCACGAGGAACCAAGGACAGTGATCCGCTTGTGCCGTGAATTTACATCGATCAAGATGGAGTTGTGGGGTGTGAAGAAGATGTCACACGTGGAATTATCATCCAGCGCTATCTGTGCGGGAAAATTTACTTCAACCGAACGTTCCATGTTTTAATTTGGATAATCCATTAAATGTGTAGGACTTTCTTTAATCTATTTAAGATTCACAATTGAATTGTCACAATAGAACAAGACACCTCAGCATTTAAGCCCGATTTTTTTATTCAATATCAATTCATCCATATTCATTTACAATTCTTCAATCACATTACCATAAAATACATATAAATTAAAATAGTACAAAATGAGATCACATCCTTATTTCCGAAAATTTTCTACAATTCACCTATCAAAATATCTTAAATAAAAAAATGTTCATTTCGCTCATAAGACCCCCCGCAAGGCAAGACCGTGCATGCAATACCGTAAAAATCGTCAACGAAAAATAGAATCGAAAAAGTTTCCGGTAATCACTTTTCACTCGCGGAATCTCCCGAAATTTCTGCTAAAATTCCCCCTAACAGTAAGGATTTGGAATGACTCCCACACCCACTCCCCCCTCGTGCGCACACATTGGTGCTGCAAAAGACCACGTATTGCTCCTGGGATCGTAAACCTCGACAGCTGACAAATTGGAGACCCCGTCATACCCACCAATAGCCCACAGTTTGCCCATATTGGCAACGAGAGCCGCTCGACTTCTCATCATGTTCATGGGGGCGACAAACTCCCAGGTGTCTTTCTGGGGATCGTAGACCTCCACAGTCTGCAGGAATGTCGACCCATCATAGCCCCCACAGACATAGAGCTTTCCATAGAGAGTGGCCACACCCAGACGACATCTCCTCGTCAGCATGGGTTTGACAGTGGTCCAGACCCGAGTCTGTGGGTCATAACGTTCAACTGAATCGAAGATGGAGAGGCCATCGTGACCTCCAAGAGCATAAATATATCCCTCGAATGCAATCACTCCGCCCGCAGAGCGATGTTTGTTCATAGGTCGAAGAATTTGCCATTTGTCCGTGGCTGGACAGTATCTCTCCACGATGTTAAGGGATATGACGCCGTCGTAACCCCCACATACGTACAAATAATCATTCAGGGCAGTTGTTCCCACAGCACTCCTCTTGTAGTGCATGGGGGCAATGATCTTCCAGCTCCTCAAGGCTGGATGATAAAGCTCCACTGTGGACAGCCTCTCGACACCGTTATACCCACCAAAGGCGTAGAGTTTGTTCTGGTGTACCGCCACTCCCACTCGACTTCTGTCCATCGTCATGGCTTCTGATTGCCGCCAGGTGCATTTGTAGGGATCGTAAACCTCGACTGTACTCAAGGAATTTCCGTATTTAGTGAGGCCGCCCACTGCAAAAATGTCTCCCACAAGGTCATCACAGAGACGCGGTCGAAATCTGAAGGACTCTAGAAGGTGCTTTCGCTCTGGCATCAGGTGACAGTCTTTGGCGTCGTCCACGAGATCTCTGTGGAGAATTGCGGTTTTATATCAGAGTTCGTTAGTGCTGGATAGAACAGTAAAACGAAAAATATTACAAACGTTGTTTTTTCTTTTGAATAATAAAACAATCAACGAGTTATAGACCGTTAACAAGACCTGACTTATGACGTCATGCCAGAACGCCCATTTATGCAGCATTGTGACGTCAGAACTTCACTCATAATAAATTTAATGGCATCAATACCTGCACTCATGAGAGCGTTTGATCAACTCTTCTTTAGCCACGTGATCCACTAGATATTCAGGACTTAGCAGTGGCAATCTCACGAGAATCAGCAATTTTGGCAGGTACTCAATTCTCTCCTCCTTGTGTTTAACCCACCTGAGGACGGCTTCGAACACCTGTGCCTCAGACACAACATACAATTCGTCCTTACAAATTAACTCCTTCAGCTCACTGAAGGGTAACGACAAAAATTCCTCGGACAGTGAGACATGATGGAAGTATTGGTGAATGTATTTGGTGGCTTGTTCCACGAGACCTGGACAGCTAAGTCTATCTGCGAAGCTGCAAATTCCCAGGGCATTGTGTGGTTGTAAATGCGACTTTAATACGTCAGCACATGCGTCACGGACTTTGGTTAATTGGAGAAAAGAAGCGCCCATCATGATACTTTGTACGTTGTCTTTGTTCAAGGTGACTTTTCCACTGTAGGCGAAATTTATTAGGGCTTCCAGGGCGCTAGAATAATTCATTGCATTGTGAATTTTATTCAATTTACTGTGTGAATAATATAATCACTAGTACAGACATTTCCCTGGAAATTTCGAAAGTAAATTAAACCGCCTTTAACACGTCAAAGATCCATTCTCTACTCACATTGCATCAAACCCCTGCATCGTAATATCCTTTTGCTTGCTCTCAATCATATTATTCAAAAACATAGCATGAAAATACGGAATAGTCGCAGCGAGAACAATTCTGTGAGCGCTGAACGTCTGATCCTCAATCTGTCAAAAATCAAAAAAATCACTCAAAAACATCCACCAAGCAAGTTCTTTGTTTTGACACAAAGTCACCAAGGTTATGTCCTACCTTGAGCGTGACATCGCAGAGTTTACCCTGTCTCCTGATCTCCTCGAATATTGGAAAGCCCTGGGCAAATAATTCGGGCTCTTGAAACACAATCTGCTCATTATCATTATCAATTTTTAAAGCTCTTAGCTGTTCCGCGAGGCACATAATCTTCCCTTTAGCCCGTGTTGACGTTAATCCGTAATTACGGTGATGGCGCACGGTTGGCAAGCCGGCGCGTCTTTCAACTACTGCAGGCCTCGATGTACCGAGACGAAGTGCAGCCAGTCTATCCCCACCAGTGCCCTCCCTGCAAACATTATTCCACGAACGATTATTCATTTTATTTATAAGAATTTCCCCTATTGACCCCGACTAGAAAACCCGCATTCCACGTAGAACTCATCGGGACGAAAGATTAACTGAACCCTTGAGCCGAATTTCAGGAGCCCTTTGACCTCTGGAAGATTATTTTGTCAACAAGGACACCTGAGTAGGAGAAACTATTTACATTGGAATCGCTCAATCTCGGCTTCGAGGAGAACCGAAGGAGTCCAGCGACACAATCCACTAGGTGCAATCAGTATTTATAACTTCACTTTTCTCTCATTGAATTGATCTTCACACGTGCTCGAAGTGTTCCCACGAGTGATTCACCGAAAGCTCGAGCATCTCCTTTTAAACTTGGGCTTTCTTTGTGTCTAAACTTGGAACCATCCGGTTTGTTGCTCCTCTGCCTTATGTAGACGATGCGAAATCCACGGATTTCCATTTTTTCCATTCTGCATCGAATGACTATTAATCTACTCGAAAATGTGCAATCGGTTAAACCCATATGAACATTTTCATTGTTGATGAGACAATGATACTCGTTTTTTGTCGTGAACACGATCAAAACAATGTTCATGTATAAGAAATGATGATGATGAAGAAACGGAACAGTTCATCTCTTTGTCTGGCTTTTAATGCTTTCTAAAAATTCAATTGTACCGCTCGGAATTTCTGAGAAGTGTCAGCACCACCTAGCCATCTTGGAACTGAATCATCGATGCTAGGCAGACGTAAACATGCTTATTAACCTGCAAAGTCCAAACATCCCCGAATGGACTCGGAGGAATAAACTAATTAATCTTCAAAAATTGGTGTTCAATTATAATAAGACCACAAATTCACCACCTGGACTCATCTATTGAAGATGTCATTCTGCTTTTGTGAACACTTACCAGGGATTATCATTTCCCTGACCTGTTTGGGCAATTCAACGTTGATAAATCGATCATTAGTTGAGTGTTTAATTAATTAAAGAACTTCAATCATTCGGTGAATAAAGAAAATCTTCCAGAAGAGAATTCGGAAATGGAATTTAAATTTATCCAAGAAATAGACAGCAAACATGGTGCCGTGCGAGCAGTGAGATTCTCAGTGGACGGTGCATACTGTTTGACATGTGGTTCAGACAGACGTGTGAAGTTGTGGAATCCGTACAAAAATGCTTTATTAAAAACCTACAGTGGTCATGGGGACGATGTGCTGGATGTCTTTGCAGCTTGTGACAGCAGCCAGATGATCTCCTGTGGATTAGATAAATCAGTGATCCTTTGGGACGTAGCCACCGGTTCTCCAGTGAGGAGATTTCGAGGTCATGCAGGAGGAGTGACAGCTGTGAGATTCAACGAGGAGTCCTCCATGGGGATATCCGGCTCTCGCGACAACTCCGTCATGTGTTGGGATATGAGGTCAAGGTCGTACGACCCAGTGCAAACCCTGAACGACGCCAAAGACGCCATTGCCAGTGTCAGAGTGTCTGACCATGAGATTCTGGCGGGTTCATTCGACTGCAGAATCAGGAGATATGACATCAGAGTTGGGCAGGCGATTACTGATTGCCTTGGGGAGCCTGTGGTCTGCGCCAGCTTCACCAGAGATGGACAGTGTGTCTTGGCTAGTTGTGCTGATGGTGTCATCAGGCTCATGGATAAAGACACTGGGGAACTGCTGGGGGAGTTCAAGGGACACTCAGTGAAAGAGCTGTGTCTTGAGTCCAGTGTCGATTGCTATGATACAAAAGTGCTATCTGGATCTGCTGATGGGAGTATTTGGGTGTGGGATCTTGCCACGCAGGAGGTTCTGGGGAAACTCAAGGGGGACAGGATGACAAGGCATCCAACTGTTTCCCTCAACGTTCATCCACAGGAGAATTGCGTTGTGGGAGCTAATGGGAGCTTCATTCTCATGTGGAGTGCCAAGAAAGACGATTCGTGAGTTTGTATGGAGTTGATGAGATTAAAAAGGTCTTGTGTAAATAAAATAATTTCTTATGTATTTTTTTACTCGACAACCATTTCTTCAGATCATTATCTGGTTCAAGAGATCACTCTGCGAATTAATTGTCATTCATGATGTACTAGAAAAAATTATTGAAAAATGTATTCAAGGTCTTGTAGACTTTGTTCCACAACAAGTCATTGAATTTACCCGGTGCAATAAGTGGCGACGTCTGTAGATGGCACGACGTGTTGCTGTCCATCAAAAAAATTAAGACTTTTTTCGTCAGAAATAATACGGAGTCATCTCTGGCGTTAGCAACTGCTCAACGTATATGCATATTCACTTGTTTCCTTGACTTGTAACACCGGTCAAAGTACGTCGATCATTATCATTTTTTTAATCAACATCAGTAGCAGTGGAAAGTCGGAGTGCACTAATTTTCAGTGTCAGTGAAGGCGTTACCTCCATCCAATCAGTCAACAATTCAATTCCAGTCCTATTTCCCTGCATTTGCGTCTCAACAGGTGAATTAATTCAGAGAAAGTTTTTTCAGTTTTTTTGCCAGTGTTAAAAATGGAGATATAAATTGAACTTTCTCCATGTTCTGCGTTCTGAAATACACACAGTTGTCGTAAATCTTGTTTTGCATAGAAAGTAAAATTTTCTGTTTTTATGATTATCTGCCAAGTTTATTGCCATTCTCTTGCAAATTTTAATATCAATAAATAAATGTCGCAGTATTTTCTGGGCATATTTATTATTGCTACAAATTTTCCGCTTTTTTGTTTGAGCTTTTCATTGAAGAGAACAGGGACAAACAGTGTAATTCACTGACAGAATATTGTCACGTCATTCAGCGTTCTTTGGATTTGTTCGAAAAAATGAGCCCTGATCAGAAACTAGAAGAATTTTTCCATAGAATTGTTTATCGAATTCGCTTTTTTCATGATCATCGTATTCTCAAAGTATTTTTCTAGTTACAAAAATGGTGCGAAGGGAATCAGTGTACGTTGTTGGAGTGGGTATGACCAAGTTCGAGAAGCCAGGTAAACGAGATGAGTTCGATTATCCGCAAATGGCGAAGGAAGCAGTAACAAAAGCCCTGAAAGATGCTAGGATTCCCTACGATGAGATAAAAGCTGCCTGCGTTGGCTACGTCTATGGTGATTCCACCTGTGGTCAACGTGCCCTTTACGAGGTGGGACTGAATGGCTGTCCAGTCTATAACGTCAACAACAACTGCTCCACTGGCTCCACAGCCCTGATAATGTCAAAACAAATAATAGAAACAGGGAAGGCAGACTGCGTTCTGGCTCTCGGTTTCGAAAAGATGGAGCGAGGCTCTTTGACCTCCAAATTCACTGATCGAACCAATCCAATGGACAAGCATGTCACCCTGATGGCGGAGATTGCTGGGATGAATGAGAGCCCCATCACAGCACAATTGTTCGGTAATGCTGCTATTGAACACATGCAGAAGTACGGAACTACACCTGAACATTTTGCTAAAATAGCGTACAAGAATCATATGCATTCGGTCAACAATCCATACTCTCAGTTTCAAGAAAAATATTCCCTGGAGCAGATCAAGAGCTCACCCAAGGTCTTTGGACCATTAACTAAATTACAATGTTGTCCAACTTCCGATGGTTCGGCAGCAGTTATTCTGGCCAATGAGGACTTCGTTCGACGTCATAATTTGTATGGACAGGCGGTGGAAATTCTTGCAATGGAAATGACCACTGACACTGCCTCCACTTTTGCAGAACGTAGCAGCATTAAACTTATTGGGTGAGTCGATTCTCTCATGTTGAGTATACCCTTCGAGTTTGTTTTTATTTCTTTTCTTAAGAATTGTCAATTTTCAATAATGGAAGTCTGTGAAATACTTTAGAGCAAGCATTGCTAGAAAAAATTTCAAATGAACATCTGTGTAAACATTTCCATATCTTAGAACTCCATACGGATAGAGAAAAATTTGAATTTCATGAAGAGTTTAATATTCATTATCAAGTGAGCGACATTCAATGCCATTCTCGGAAGAGGAGATAAAATTTTGAATTTTATTCTTGTATTTTTATTCAGAACATAAATATTAAGCCGAACTGCCAATTACATGAAAATTGAATAATATGTTTGTTTGGAATAATATGTCTACCAATCAGATACGACATGACAAAGAACGCAGCAGACAAATTATTCTCCAGTGTTCCATACGGTCCCACCGACGTGGACGTCGTGGAACTCCACGACTGTTTCTCAGCGAATGAACTCATCACCTACGAGGCTCTCGGTCTCTGTCCCCCGGGGAAAGCTGGAGAGCTGATCGACAGTGGGAATAACACGTATGGAGGGAAATACGTGATAAATCCAAGCGGAGGATTGATCTCCAAAGGTCATCCCCTGGGTGCCACTGGTCTAGCCCAGTGTACAGAGCTCTGCTGGCAGCTTCGAGGGCAGGCAGATAAGAGACAAGTGCCCGGTGCTAAACTCGCGCTCCAACATAACATCGGTCTTGGTGGTGCTGTTGTGGTGGCTTTGTACAAACTCGGCTTCCCCGGTGGCATCAGGAAGAACCTGGTGAATGCAGCAATATCCCCCGATCAATTCAAGGCCAATGCAGTCTTCAAGGTGTTCGAAGTGGCCATGAAAGAGGACGAGGATCAGCTCATCGAGAAATTCCGCGGAATCTACGGCTTCAAGATCACTAATGGACCTGGCGGTGCCGAGGGATACTGGATCGTCAATGCTAAAACTGGAAAAGGATCTGTGGAGTTTAATGGGAAGGACAAACCCGATGTTCTCTTCACCATCAGCGACACCGATATCATGGACTTTATCTCTGGAAAATTGAATCCACAACAGGCCTTCTTCCAGGGGAAAATCAAGATCAAGGGGAATATGGGGCTGGCTATGAAGCTGCCTGAACTCCAAAAGAGAGCAGCGAAAAAAATTGAACTTCTGAGAGCTAAATTGTAAGATAAGTCTAATATATCCGGGCAGCAGGGAGTGGGGCAAAATGAACTAGACAAAAAACGTCTGCTGAGGCAATTCAAGCAAAAAAAATTTTTTCTCCATCTTGTTTGTTAACTTTTTTTATCGTTCGAAGGTGATGAGATAAGAATAACGATCTTTCATTCAATATTGGTATTAGCAACCTCTACATGGCGTATCGAGTATCTTCTCAGATGAAGCCGAGGATTCTAAAGATTGAGATCATAATTTCACAGGAAAATAGGACTCGTCTGAGGAGACTAAAGGGAGTTTCTAAAGGGCAAGGATTTTTTTTACTTCAATTGCGTCAAATAGTTATTTTTCGATTGTTTTACTTTGCCGGATTCACTCCTATTAGGTTGGAATGATTTCAGTAGGGCAGGGGTAGAACGATGTGAATACAATGGCCTTTTGAATGGTGAGTTTTGATATTTTTTTCTGGGTCTTTGGAAAATTTTCCTCAGACCGAGAGAACTGTTAAAAAGTACATCTTGAGGTGAATAATTTAACTTCGTTCTGCCATTTCTCTAATGATTCTGCACATTCCAAGCCGAAGCATTGATGTTTTATAGAGGCTATTATACTGACGCAAATTACAACCAGAGGAATAGTTTATTTATGGAACATTCGAGACATGCAATAGAGAGTGAAATAAAAATATCGTGCAATTTTATTTGTCACCAATTACAGTAGAAAAAGGGAAAGAAGAGTTTCGTGCAATCAGGAAAGATTGGAAATCAGCGGAAATTGAATAAAAAATAAAAGGTGTAGTAAAGCATAAAATAAAAGACGAATCTCCCATGTTTTTCTTCACGTTTATGGTCAGTTTATTAAATACATGTTGAGGCTGTGCAGATTTGTGGGCAATGTTGCACAAATGGACTATTCACCTAACGTATTCTTACTCTTTATAACTGATGACAATTCAATTTTAGCGAACTGCGCGCATATATGATAAAACATGACGTCAGGGTACCGCATATGGAAAGGCAGGGGAAGGGCTTTAACGATAATCCACAAATTTTGTATAATCAAATAGATTTTTATATTGAAAATGTTACGTAATCTGTTGTATACTCATGTGGTTTTCAATAAAATCGATTGGGTTGGGACATGTCATGTGTTGTTTGAATCGACATGTTTACATATGAGGTAGAACGAATTGCTGACAATCTGACTGCGCCCTAGATTCATTGCATCGCTAGACACCACACTAAAATACAATGGGATCTGAAGGCGAAGGTTGCAGATGGCTGAGACAGTTTAATATACATGGGAGACCGTAACGTACATGACACCTCCGTTAGAAGTAGGTGTTCTACATTCACGTGTCTGTGTGTTATCAATCTTCCATTGCTCCAGGACATTGATTCCCGCGGCTAG